>NW_024425230.1:27339435-27562702 GCF_017311325.1 Ursus maritimus | reverse complement strand
AGTTTGACTTCTTCTTTGCTGATTTGGATACCTTTTATCCCTTTTTGTTGTCTGATTGCTGTTGCAAGGACTTCTAGTACTATGTTGAATAATAATGGCGAGAGTGGGCATCCTTGTCGTGTTCCTGATCTTAAGGGAAAGGCTTCCAGCTTTTCCCCATTGAGAATGATATTTGCTGTAGGCTTTTCATAGATGGTTTTTATGAGCTTGAGGAATGTACCCTCTATCCCTACACTCTGAAGGGTTTTACTCAGGAAAAGATGCTGTATTTTGTCAAATGCTGTTTCTGCATCTATTGAGAGAATCATATGATTTTTGAATGTTTCTTTCTGGATAAAATCTAATACACTGATAGGTTTGCGAATGGTGAACCACCCATGCATCCCAGGGATGAATCCCACTTGGTCATGATGGATAATCCTTTTAATGTACTGTTGGATTCTATTAGCCAGGATCTTCTTGAGGATTTTGGCGTCCACATTCATTAGGGTAATCGGTCTGTAATTCTCCTTTTTGATGGCGTCTTTGCCTGGTTTGGGGATCAAGGGAATATTGGACTCATAGAATGTGTTTGGTAGTTTTCCTTCTGTTTCTATTTTTTGAAATAGCTTTAGGAGAATAGCTATTATTTCTTCTTTGAATGTTTGGTAGAATTCCCCAGGAAAACTGTCCGGGCCTGGAGTTTTGTTTTTTGGAAGGTTGTTTATCACTGTTTCAATCTCTTCATAATTAATTGGCCTGTTTAAAAAATCAATTTCTTCCTGTTTCAGTCTTGGTAGTTTATAGGTTTCCAGGAAGGATTTTATTAATTTGGGTCCTTTCTCTATTCTTTTGGATTAGTCTTGCCAGAGGTCTGTCAATTTTATTGATTCTCTCAAAGAACCAGCTTCTAGTTCTGTTGATCTGCTCTATTGTAGTCCTGGTTTCTAATTCATTGATTTCTGCTCTAATCTTGGTCAACTGTTTCCTCGTGCATGGATTAGGCCTGTCCCTCTGTTGATGTTCCAGCTTCTTGAGGTGAGAATATAAAAACTGCATTTAAAATTTTTCTATTCTTTTGAGTGAGGCTTGGATGGCTATGTATTTCCCCCTTAGGACTGCCTTTGAAATATCCCATAGGTTTTGGACTGTTGTGTTTTCATTCTCGTTGGTCTCCATAAATTGTTTAAATTGATTTTTGATGTCCTGGTTTATCGAATCATTCCTGAGCAGGAAGGTTCTTAGTCTCCAAGTGTTTGAGTTTCTTCCAAATTTTTCCTTGTGGTAGAGTTCCACTTTCAAAGCGTTGTGGTCTGAGAATGACAACTATCATATGATTTCTCTCATCTATGGAACATAACAACCCTCACTTTAAATCCAGTCTCTATGAAATTTTGTTTTTGTACTTTCTTAAGGGTTTTTTAAGTAGGTTATATTTAAATATTAATAAAATTATGTTTGGAAAAAAAGATTAGCAGGAAAGAAACAAATTTAAGTATATTTGCTTATAATATGCTTTTCTATGTGGAAAAATCCAGTAAAATTCCTTTTTTTATGATAATATTTTTTATTATATTATATTAGTCACCATACAGTACCTCCCTGGTTTTTTATGTAAAGTTCCATGATTCATTAGTTGCGTGTGTTCCATTTACCAAACTACTGTTCCTAAGCCAGTGACCAACTAATTAGAAATGTAAAAAAGGAATAAACTTCAGTGTCATTCTGAATAACAACAAAACTATTTTATGCCTAAGAATAGTCTTTAAAAAAACAAAACAAGACTTTTCTGGATAAAGTTATAAACCCTATTGAAAGAATGTTTAAACATATGGGGCTACATGATATTCGTGATTGGGAAGACTAAAGATGTCAGGTCACTACAAAGTAAACCATAAATAAAATTCAGTTAAAACTGCAGTAAACTTTTTCATTAAATATTAAAAGATGATCATAAAGTGCTTTTAAAAAATTAAGGGAGAATAACCAAACCAGTTTTAAACAAGAAATAAATGAGAGTTCTTTGCTATCATTAACATGGTGGGATAAGCATTTTCTATTATCTTTCCCNNNAAAAAATACTAATTTAGACAATCACCCACTTCAGGAGTTCAACAGAGAAGTTTCAGCACACTGTTGAAGCAAAAAAATCTGAGATCAGATGGATTGAAGAGAACAAGATGAAACCTTTAACTTTATTAGTGTCAACCCTCCTACAAAGAGGCACAGCTCAGTGTCACGAGAGACCTTGGCGTGTGATTTCTTCCTTGGGGGTAAAGTGAGAGCATGTTAGCGGCAGCCTGGCTTTCCCAGCTGTGTGGGATGCTGCCAAAAAGACCTGTTTCTTTTTAGCCCCATCCAGAATATTAAGGTGTGCTTCAAGTCTGGGTTGTAGAGTATGGCTGCTGGGCAAAGAGCAGCAAGGGCTCTTGGAAGACATCAAAGAAAAGTGAATCCTACTAACCACATTGCAGACTCCATTAGGAAACTCACCCACAAGACACTGGGCAAATCCCAACTGGCCTACAGTAATCCTGGTGTTCTGTGCACCTCACCCATATATCCTCTCAGCCTGTGACCAGTTCTGTATGCATACCCTGACAGCAGTGAGATGAAACCTTTACCAGTGGCTAGTGAGTGCACAGAAAGCCAGCCCAGTTCTGCAGGATTGGGAAAAGCCACACAAACTTGATCATTTAGCACCACCCTAGGGAAAGCAAAAGGGGGGCCATCAGCATATGGCCTGGCTTTGCAGGATCAAGAGAAGGCATATAATCTTAAAAATTCTCCCAGAAGAAGGAACAAGAAATAAGGAGCAAGTGTATCCATAGAAAAGGTCTAAGAGAGACTTATAATCCATAACAGGGCTGGCCAAATGTATTTTTGTCCCAAAGCCAGTCAGTAAAGACTAAACGAGATGATGGCTTTTTTAAATTGTGAAGACAGCACTCCTTAATCTTCATCACCTATTTAACCCAAGCTCCCACACCTCTGGTAACCATCAGTTTGTTCTCTGTAACTAAGAGTATTTCTTGGTCTCTGTCTCTCTCTCCCTTTCTCTCTCCCTTTCTCTCTTTTCCCTTTGCTTGCTCATTTCTTTTGTTTCTTAAATTCCACATATGAGTGAAGTCATATCGTATGTGTCTTTCTGACTGATTTATTTTGCTTAGCATTGTACTCTCTAGTATATATATAGTATATATATATATTTCTTTTGTTTCTTAAATTCCACATATGAGTGAAGTCATAATCAGTCAATGGACTCTTGGGCTGCTTCCATATCTTGTCTATTGTAAATAAAACTGCTATAAACAGGGGTGCATGTATCCCTCTGAATTAGTGTTCTTGTATTCTTTGGGTAAATGTTCCAGTAGTGTGATTGCTGGATTCTAGGGTAGTACTATTTTTGACTTTCTGAGGAATGTCCATACTGTTTTCCACAGTTACTGCATTTCCACCAACAATGCACAAGTGTTTTTCTACACATCCCCACCAACACCTGTTGTTTCTTGCATTCTTGATGTTAGCCATTCTGACAGGTGTGAGGCAATATCTCATTGTGTATTTGATTTGCATTTCCCTGACGATGAGTGATGATGAACATCTTCTCATGTGTCTGATGGCCATCTGAATGTCCTCTTTAGAGAACTGTCTGTCCATGTCTTCTGCCCATTTTTGAATTGGATTATTTTGTTTGGGGGCTATTAAGTTGAATCAGTTCTTTATATATTTTAGATACTAACCATTCATCAAATATGTCATTTGCAAGTATCTTCTCCCATTCTGTAGGCTGCCTTTTAGTTTTGTTGCCTTCACTGTGTAGAAGCTTTTTATTTTGATATAGTCCCAATACTTTATTTTTGCTTTTGTTTCCCTTGCCTGAGGAGACATATCTAAAAAAAAAAAGTAACTAACTAGAATTAAAATAAAACTAAAAGGGGTGCCTGGGTGGTTCAGTAGGTTAAACGTCCTACTCTTGATTTCAGCTCAGGTTGTGATCTCAAGGTCATGAGATCAAGCCCCATGTTGGGTTCCACACTCAGCATGGAGTCAGCTTAAGACTCTCTCTCCCTCTCCATCTGACCCTCCCCCCCGCCCCAACACCTGTCTCTCTTTCTCTCTCTCTCAAATAAATAAATAATTTTTAAAAAAATAAAATAAATAAATCTTTAAAAAAAGAAACATAGAAAATACACAAATACATGGAAGTTAAACATTATCATCCAAAATAACAAATGGATCAAACAAGAAATCAAAAGGGAAATTTAAGAATATCTTGAAACAAAGAAAAATGGAAACACAACATATGAAGACTTATGAGATGCCACAAAAGCATCTATAAGAGGAAGTTTATGAAGATTAATGCCTACATTTTTAAAAAATCTCAAGTAAACAACCTAACTTTATACCTCAAGTGCCTAGAAAAAGAAGAAACTAAAACCAAAGTTAGTAGGAGAAAGGAAATAACAAATATCAGACCAGAAATACATGAAATAGAGAAAAACAATAAAAAAGATCAATGAAACAAAGAACTGGTTTTTTGAAATGATAAACAAAATTGACAACACATTAGGTAGACTAAGAAAAAAGAAAAGATTCAAATAAAATCAGAAAGAAAAGATACGTTACAACTGATACCACCAAAATGTGAAAGGTCATAAGAGACTTAGTGAACAGTTATACACCATGAGATTGGACAACCTAGAAGAAATGGATAAATTCCTGGAAATACATGACCTACCAAGACTGAATCATGAAGAAATAGAAAATATGAGTAGAAAGATAACAAAAAAGGTGATTGAATAAGTAATCAAAAATCTCCCAATGAAGCAAAGCCCAGTACCAGATGGTTTCACTGGTCAATTCTACCAAACATTTAAAGAAGTATTAACACTAATCCTTTTCTATTACACACTGGAGAACACTGCCATACTCATTTTATGATGGCAGCATTACGTTGGTATCAAAGCCAGATAAGGACACTACAGTAAAAGAAACTATAGGCTAGCATCCCTGATGAACAAAGATGCAAAATCCTCAATAAAACAGTAGCAAACCAAATTCAAAAGCACATTAAAAGGATTATATATCATGACCAAGTGAGATTTATTCCTGAGATTCAGGAATAGTTTAACATACACAAATCAGTATAGGTGATATACCACATTAATAAAATGAAAGATAAAAAGCTTTCAACAAAATTAATGGCTTCATCATAAAAATTCCCAACAAATTGGTTATAGAAGAAACATACAAACACATAAGCCATTTATGACAAACCCACAGCTAACATTGGTGCTCAACAATGGAAGTTTGAAAGCTTTCCCTCGAAGATCAGGAACAAGACAAGGATGCCAACTGTCACCACTCCAATATAGTATTGGAAGTCCTAGCTAGAGCAGTTAGGCAAGAAAAAAGAAATAAAAGGTATCCAAACCAGAAAGGAAGAAGTAAAATTGTCTGTTTGAAGATGTTAAGATCTTTACATAGCACTGGGTGTTACACACAATGATTTCAAATGTACGTGAGGAAGCATAAGGAAGTGCCATAGACTGAAATAAGAAACCATAATGCCATCGGATAGACTCCTGCCATCTCCCAGACTGGACCCGTAACCCTAGCCCTGGCTGTGCAACTTCTTGTGCCCAAACCCTAGTTCTGAGGTCACAGTCAATTTGAGTCACGTGACAGATGCCAGATTAATCAGTCAGGAACACAGAAGGAAACCGTGCCACTTGAAACCTCTGGATATACAGTCAACTATTTGATAAGGGAGCCAAGTATAGTCAATAAGGATGGGATAGTCCTTCCATACATGGTGTAGAGCAAACTGTATAATCATGTGCAAAATAAAATTGTTATTTTCTTACAAAAATTAACTCAGTTGAATCATTGTGTTGTACACCTTAAACTTACACAGTTCTGTATGTGAATTATATGTTAATAAAACTGGAAAAAATGAACTCTAAATGGGACTAAATACTTACATGTAAGACCCTAAATCATAAAGCTCCTGGAAGAAAACATAAGGAAAAAGTTCCTTGACACCAATCTTGGCAATGATTGTTTGGAAATGATACCAAAGCACAAGCAACAGAAGCAGAAATAAAAAACTGGGACTATATTAAACTTAAGAACTTGTGCACAGCAAAATATACAACCAGCAAAATGAAAAGGCATTCTATGGAATAGGAGAAAATATTTGTGAACCATATATCTGATTAGGGATTAATAACCAAACATACAAGGAACTCCTACAACTCAGTAACTAATCATCATCATCATCATCTGATTTAAAAATGGGCAAAGGGCGCAGTTTTTCTTTTTTTTTCAAATAGACATTTTTCAAATAACATACAAGTGGGCAACAGGTTTATGAAAAGGTGCTCAGCATCACTAATCATTAGGAAAATGCAAATCAAACCCACAATGAGGTATCACCTTACAAGTGTTAAAATGGATATTGCCAAAAAGACAATTGACAGTTATTGGCAAGGATGTGAAGAACAGGGAACCCTTGTGTACTGTTGATAATGTAAATTGGTATTTCCATTGTGGAAAACTGTGGAGGCTCCTCAAAAATTTTAAATAGAACTACCATATGATCTAGCAATCCTACTTCTGGAATGTAGTTGAGGGAAATGAAATCACTATCTTGAAGAGATAGCTGCATTCCCATGTTCATTGCAGCATTGTTCACAATAGCCCAGACATGGAGCTACCTCATCAACAGATGAATGGATGAAGAAAATGTGGTCTCTACATATAATGGAATATTATTTAGCCATAAAAAGGAGCTATCCTGCTATTTGTGACAACATGGATGGATCTTGAGGGTGTTATGCAATGTGAAATAAGTTAGAGAAAGACAAATACTGTGTGGTCTCACTAATATGTGGAATCTAAAAAAAAAAAAATGCAAACTCATAGAAGTGGAAAGTAGAATGGGGGTGGCCAGGGCCTGGGGGGATGGGTAGAGTAAATGAGGAGATGTTAGTTAAAGGGTATAAACTTCTAGTTATGAGATGAAACTTGAGAGTATTGTATACTTAAAAGTTACTAAGAAATTAGATCTTAAAATCCTTACCACACACACACACGAAGAAGTAATTACATGAGGTGATGGAGTTAACTAACCTCATAGTGATAACGATTTTGAATTTGTGTATCAAATCATCACATTATGCACCTTAAACTTCCACAATGTTATATGTCAATTATATCTCAATAAATCTGGAAAAGAAGTAAAACAAAGATAGTCACTTAAAAAATAAAAAAATAATGAGACTTCTTTTTAAAGCTATATTAATTAAACCTATGATGGTACAAATAGTACATATGTGGAAAACATTAGCCCATTAACTTTTACATATATATGTATGTATATAGCACACACATTCCACTGTGTGCTAAACACTTTGATTCCCGAAGATATGATGAGAAACAAGATAAAGTCTTTTAATTCATCAGACTTCAGTTTTGGCAGTTAAAATGAGTGGAGGCAAAGAGTACATTTACTTTGTGAAAAGTCATCAAGCTATATACTTAAAACTTGTGCACCTTTTGTATGTACACTTAGATAAAACATTTACATTAAAAACTAGTAAATACAGTGTTAACCAGAAAAGGTCAATTGCAAAAGTCTACCTACCATTATGTAACATTTTTAAATACTCAAAGAAATGTTATAATTCTTGAGAGGAGGAGGGAGTGATAGCTAAAAGTATAAAAACACCAGTAGGAAGAATATATACCAATTTATGATAATCACTACCTTTCAGAAGATTTTTATTTAAATTCTAATTAGTTAACATACAGTGCAATATTGGTTTCAGGAGTAGAATTCAGTGATTCATCACTTACATACATCACCTAGTGCTCATCACATGTGCCCTCCTTAATACCCATCAGCCATCTAGCCTGTCCCACACCCACCCCCCACCTCCCACCATCAGTCCTCAGTTTGTTCTCTATCATTTGAAGTCTCTTGTGGTTTGTTTCCCTCTCCTTTTTCCCCTCCTTCCCATATGTTCATTTGTTTTTGTTTCTTAAATTCCACATACGAATGTTGATTATGGTATTTGTCTTTCTCTGACTTATTTTGCTTAGCATAATAAACTGTAGCTTCATCCACATTGTTGCAAATGGCATTCCATTATTTTTATGGCTATGTAATATTCCATTGTACACATATACCACATCTTCTTTATCCATTCATCAGTCAGTGGGCACTTGGGCTGCTTCCATAATTTGGCTATTGTAAGTAATGCTGCAGTAAATACCAGGGTGCTTATATCTTTTCAAGTTAGTGTTTTCATATTCTTTGGGTAAACACCCCATAGTAGAATGACTGGATCATATGGTAATTCTATTTTAATTTTTTGAGGAACCTCCATACTGTTTTCCAGAATGTCTGTACCAGTTTGCAGTCCCACCAGCAAGGCACCAGGGTTCTTTTTTCTCCACTTGCTTCTCCAACACTTGTTGTTTCTTGTGTTTTTGATGTTAGCCATCTGGCAGCTGTCAGGTGATACCTCATTGTGTGTTTGATTTGCATTTCCTGATGATTAGTAATGTTGGGTATCTTTTCATGTGTCTGTTGGCCGTCTGGATGTCTTTGGATAAATGTCTGTTCATATCTTCTGCCCATTTTTTTTTTTTTTTAGAGAGAGGGAGAAAGGGGAGGGAGGAGCAGAGGGAGAGAATCCCAAGCAGGTTCCATGCCCTGTACAGAGCCCAACTTCAGGGTTCCGTCCTACAACCCTGATATCATGACCTGAGCCAAAATCAAGAGTTGGATGCTTAACCAACTGAGCCAACCAGGCGCCACTCTTGTCTTCTGCCCATTTTTTAATTGGATTATTTATTTTTTGGGTGTTGAGTTACATAATTTCTTTACATATTTTGGATACTAACCCCTTATCAGATATGTCATTTACAGATATCTTCTCATTCAGTAAATTGTCTTTTAGTTTTATTGATTGTTTCCTTTGCTCTGCAGAAGCCTTTTTTGATATGACAGTCCCAATACTATATTTTTGCTTTTGTTTTCCTTGCCTCAAGAGACATATCTAGAAAAATGTTAATATAGCCAATGTCAGATAAATTGCTGCCTATGCTCTCTTCTAGGATTTTTATGGTTTTAAATCTCACATTTAGGTCTTTTGAGTTTATTTTTGTGTATGGTATAAGAAAGTGGTCCAGTTTCATTCATTAGCTTGTAGCTGTCCCATTTTCCTAGCACTATTTGTTGAAAAGACCCTAACCCTTTGCATACTCTTGCCTCCTTTGTCGAAGATTAATTGACCATATAGTTGTGGGCTTATTTCTGGGCTCTCTCTTCAGTTCCATTGATCTGTTTGTGTACTTTTGGGCGAGTGCCATACTGTCTTGATTTCTACAGCTTTGTGATATATTTTGAAATCTGGGAGTTTCAATGCCTCTGGTTTTGTTCTTTTTCAAGATTGGTTTGGCTCTTTGGAATCTTCTGTTGTTCCATATACATTTTAGGATTATTTGTTCTAGTTCTGTGGAAAATGCTGTCTGTATTTTGATAGGGATTGCCTGAAATCTGTAGATTGCTTTGGGTCATATGGACATCTTAACAATATTTGTTACCCCAGTCTATGAGCATGGAATATCTCTCTGTGTCATCTTCAGTTTCTTTCATCAATGTTTTATAGTTTCAGGAGTACAGGTCTTTCACCTCCTTGGTTAAGTTTCTTCCCAGGTATTTTATTATTTTGGATGCAATTATAAGTGGGAATTTTTTTTTATTTTTCTTTCTGCTACTTCATTATTAGTGTATAGAAGTGCAACTGATTTCTGTTTATAATTATGTCCTGTGACCTTCCTGAATTCATCAATCAGTTCTGGTAGCTTTGTGTTGGAATATTTATGGTTTTCTATATAGAAGATCCAGTCATTTGCAAATAATGAAAGCTCTACTTCTTCCTTACCAATTTGGATGCCTTTATTTCTTTTTTTGTCGAATTGCTGTGGCTAGGATTTCCAGGACTGTGCTTAAATAAAAGTGGTGACGGTGGACTTCCTTGTCTTGTTCCTGATCTAAGGGGAAAAGCTCTTTTTCACCACTGGGTATAATGTTTGCTGTGGGTTTTTCATAGATGGCCTTTATTATGTTGACATATAATACCATGTTATCCTTCCAAGCCTACTATGTACAGGTTTTGATAATGAATGGTTATTGTACCTTATCAAATGCTTTTTCTGCATCTGTTGAAATGATCATACGGTTTTTATCCTTTCTCTTGTTGACATGTGATGTATCATCTTGATTGATTTGTGAATATTGAACCACTTTTGCATCCCAATAATAAATCCCACTTGATCATGGTGAATGACTTTTTTAACACATTGCTGGATTAGGTTTGCTAATATTTTGTGGATGATTTTTACGTCTTTGTTCATTAGCAATATTGGCCTGTAGTTCTCTTTATTGGTAATGTCTTTCTCTTTCATTTTTGATTTTCTTTATTTGAGTCTTTCTTCTTTTTCTTTCTTTCTTTTTTTTTTTTCTTTTCGATGAGTCTGGCTAGAGGCTTATCAATTTTGTTGATCTTTTCAGAGAACTAGCTTCTGGTATCATTGATTTCTGTTTGTTTTTTTTTTTTTTTTTTTTTTTTTTTTTTTTTTCTATTTTGTTTATTTCTGATCTAATCTTTATTATTTCTTCCCCTTCTAGTGGTTTCTGGTTTGGGGTTTGTTCTCTTTTTCTAGCTCCTTTAGGCCTAAGGTTATGTTCTTTGAGATTTTCCCTGCTTCTTCAGTTAGGCTTGTATTGCTATAAACTTCCCTCTTAGAACCACTTTCACTTCATCCCAAAGTTTTTAGACCATTGTGTTTTTATTTTTGTCTCCATGGTTTTTTTTTTTAATTTCTTCTTTATTTCTTGGTTGACCATTCATTGTGTGGTAGCATGTTATTTAACCTCTATATATTAGAGTTCTTTTCAGATTTTTTTCATGTGGTTGATTTCTAGTTTCATAGTGTTGTCAGAAAAAATGCATGGTACAACTTCAGGCTTTTTGAATTTGTTGAGATTATTTTGTGACCGAACATGTGATCTACTCTGGAGGATGTTCTATGTGCACTTGAGAAGAATGTGTATTCTGTTGTTTTAGAATGGAATATTCTGAACATACCTGATAGATCCATCTGGTTTAACATATCTATCACTCATACCTACTGTTTCCTTATTGATTTTCTGTTTGGATAATCTGTCCAATCATGTAAGTGGAGTGTTAAAGTTTCCTACTATTATTATATTACTATCAATCATTTTCTTTATGTTTGTTAATAGCTGCTTTATGTATTTGGGTGCTTCCATGTTGGGTGCATAAATATTTAAAATTATTACATCTTCTTGTTGGATTTTTTTCTTTATGATTACATAGTATCCTGTTTTGTCTCTTGTTACAGTTTTTGTTTTAAAGGTATTTTGTCCAATGTAAGTATTGCTATCCTGGTTTTCTTTTCACTTCCATTTACATGATAAATCCTTCTCCATCCTTTTTCTTTAAATCTTCGTGTGTCTTTAGGTCTGAAATGAGTCTCTTGTAGGCAGCATAGAGGTGTGTCTTTATTTACTTATTTATTCTGTCATTGTATGTCTTTTGATTGGAATGTTTAGTTTATTTACATTCAAAGTAATTGTTGATAGGTATGTATTTATTGCCATTTTATTACTTGTTTTATGGTTGTATTTGTATTTCTTCTTTGTTCCTTTCTTCTCTTGCTCTGTTCCCTCACATTTTGCTGACTTTCTTTAGTGATTTTACTTTGATATTTTTCTCTTTATGTTTTGCATATCTCTTACCAGTTTTTGATTTGTTGTTATCATTAGATTTTATATAACATACACAAGGCATATAGCAGTCCATATTAAGTTGGTGGTTGCATAAGTTTGAACCCATTTTTAAAGCACTAAATTTTTACTCCTCCTCAAATATTAGGTATATGGTGTCATACTTTAAATCTTCTTATTTTGTGAATTCCTTGACTCGTTTTTATAGACATACTTAATTTTACTACTTTTGTGCTTCCTGTTTTTCTTATTCCTGCTTATATTCTTCCCTTTCCATTCAGAGTACCCTTTAACATTTCTTGTAAATTTGGTTTAGCGGTGATGAATTCCTTTACCTCCTGCTTGTCTGGGAAACTATTCATCTCTCTTTCTATTCTGAATAATAGCCTTGCTGGATAGAGTATTCTTGGTAGAAGCTTTTTTTTTTTTAATTTCAGTACTTTGAATATATCATGCCAGTCTTTTCTGGCCTTGCATAATTCTGCTGAGCAATCAGTTGATAGTCTTATGGGGTTTTCCTTGTATGTAACTATTTTCTTTTCTCTTGCTGCTTTTTAAAATTCTTTATTTGTCATACTTTTTGCCATTTTAATTATTATGTGTCTTGGTGTGGACCCTTGGATTGACTTTGTTGGGGGTTCTCTGTGCCTCCTGGATCTGGATTTCTGTTTCCTTCCCCAGATTTGGAATGTTTTCAGCTATTATTTCTTCAAAATTTTTCTTCCTCCTTTTCTCTTGTTTCTCCCTCTGTGATCCCTATAATGTGAATGTTGTTATGCTTGATAGTGTCCCTGAGTCCCCTTAGTCTATTTTTATTTATTATTCTTTTTTTCTCTCTCTCTTGTTCAGCTTGATTACTTTCCATTACTCTTTCCTCCAGGTTGTTGATCTGTTCTTTTATTTCCTGTAGTCTATCATTTATTCCCTCTAGTTTATTTTTAATTGCAGTTATTGAATTCTTCATTTCTGACTGGTTCTTTTTTATGTTTTCTATCTCTTTGTTGAATTCATCCCCTCTGGTTTTCAAAGCTGAATGTTTTGCAGTTCATCTTGCCACTGCAGGTCTACCGTGCCTGGGGCGCTTGGGGTGGGTTCTGCTCCTGTTCCCTCTCCAAGCCCATAGTGTCCCTCTCTCCTGTGACAATCCTGTGGGCTAGTTTGACTCCTGGCCACTTCTCTACCCTTCCCATCCTTTTGAATTTGGTCTTTTCTCTACATTTAGCTGTGAAAGATTTGTCCTGCCAGTCTTCTCATTGTTTTATGGGGTATTTACACTGCTGTGGGTGTTAACTACATGTGTCTGTGGGATGATCTGAGCCTAGGATCCTCCTTCTCCATCATCTTCGCTGGAAGTCTCAGTTGTTTTTGCTTTTTGGGTATTATAAATAATTCATAAACATTCATGTGCAAGTCTTTGTGTGGCCATATATTTTCATTTTTGGTGTATGTGTCTAAGAGTGAAGTTGCTTAGTTGTATAGTAATTTATTTAACTTTTCAAGAAACTGGCAAACTCTCCCAAAGTCAGTGCACCTTTTTACATTCCCACTAGCAATATGTGAAGACTTCAATTTATTTTCATTCTTATTAATTTCTTTCTTTTTAAATATAGACATCCTAGTGGGTGTGGAGTGGTATCTCATTGAGATTTTGATTTGCATTTCCCTGATAACTAATGATATTGAGTATCTGCATGTGGCTAATTGTATATCTGCTTTGAAGAAATATCTACTCAAATCCTTTGCTCAACTTTAAACGAGGTTGTTTATTGTTGAGTTGTGTCTTTTATATGTTGTGGATATAAATCCTTTATTAATAGTATGATTTGCAGATATTTTCTCTCATTATTTTTGTTATCTTTTCATTTTCTTGTGTCCTTTGAAACATAAAAGTGTTAAATTTGGGGTACCTGGGTGGCTCATGCAGTTAAGCATCTACCTTCAGCTCAGGTCATGATCCTGGGGATCAAGCCCCATGTCAGGCTCCCTGATCAGCAGGGAGCCTGCTTCTCCCTTTCCCGCTCCTCGTGCTCTTTCTCACTCTCTCTCAAGTAAATAAATAAAATAAATAAAATCTTTAAAAAAAGTTTTAAATTTTATGTTTAACTTATGTGTTATGTCTTTTGTTGCCTGTGATTTTGGTGTCTTAATCCAAGGTTATGAGATTGAGGTCTTAGTTTTCATGGCATTAGGGAACTCTCTACCTTATGAGTACAAGCCTTCCCAAAACGGAAAAAGGAAAACTATTTTTCCAGCCTCATATGATCTAAGTTCTTCCGTGTAGAATCACCCATGCCATATTTTGTATCAGAGTTTAGAGAGGTAAGAAAGAAAGACACACAAAGGAGTCCATTCCAATAAGGGTAGCAGCAGATACATGCAGTTTTCAGATTTCAGCATTGTCAGGTGTTAGAGGTAACATATAGTTCCTTCTGTCCAGTGCAAACTACAGTGATGTGCCCAGTAGTTGCAATCAGTGTCCACACCGAAAATCTCCCTCTTATGTTAGTAATCCATGGGTTACTGCATGAGGATGCTAGCTGGGAGCCTACTTCACATTACTTTAAATAAGAAAAAAATGCATTTATTTCTATCTTAAACCTAAACCAGTTTCCTAAACTATAATAAAATGTGTATATAGATAATAGACACATTATAATGTAAATTGTTTAAAATGTCATAACAATATGGTTAATATTTTGCTTTGTGCACAGTAGCATATTACACATCCCCTTTGTTGACAGTGCATTCTTCAAAATGTCCACATGTAATCCTGAAATTCTGTAAGTTCTATTTGGAGTGTAATTCAGCTTGTGTATTACTGTATTTAAAGTGTACCTATTTGGGGTATATATAAATTTTTCTGTGTACATATCTGCTGAAAAACTTTGTATTGAGAAATAAGTGGTGTTCTATGAATTTTGAGTATTAAAAACCAAGAGGCATTCCAGGAAAATGTTATCTACAGAAACATTTTTCAGAGATATGCTTGTTTTTATCGAGCATCTGTACTGTACAAGGGGTGCAATTCTTGTCTATAAGCCCATATTTTATATAAAAAAATGTTTGTGTTTCCTAATCCCATCCTAGATACCCTAAAACTTGCACAGAAGACAAAAAACATGAAATTCTTCCTTTTTCTGAGCTAGATAAGCTCTACCTACTCCTCTTACTTTATGGAAAATTATAAAACATCTCATCAGATGAGTCCTAGATTCTAAAGCTAGCTTTGTTCAGATATAACCCTAGGCAAGTCACTTCCCTTCCCTAGGCTGTACTTTGTTTATAATAAGAGAAGTAGTTTGAATTAGAAGAGCTTTATGGTTCTGTCCAGCTCAAATTATTTATGTTTTGCTTTAAGCACATCATATAAGCAGAAAATATTCAGAGCAGCAAAACGGTTTTTAAAGCATCTGCCTTATAAGATGCTCAGGTTTTTCCTCATTGGCTTTTATCTTGTTATCACTCTCAGAGAAACGCAGGTGTTCCCCTTATTTAGAAATTATATACTGATCTTACAGCATTAGAAGACAGTGATCAAAAATTGTTTCTATGTCTATTTTGTTCATTTAAAATGTGTTACCAGCAAGTTTTAAGAAAAAGCACATGAACCACAAAATTGATTATTAACTTTTATTGTATATATTTCTAGGTGAATGTCTATAATAGGAGAAGGGCAATGGGAAGATAAATTTGGCAGTGTTAATAGGCAAGCCCTCATTGGAGTATTTTTTTCTTTTTCCAAGCATTACTCTGCCACCGGTGAAGTCTCATTATTTCTAAGTGTCCTAATCAATAAGGTCATGAAAGATTGATTTCAGGAGCTGTCACTGTGTTTATGACAAGAAGCATATAGAGTCATTTATAGGAGTGGGCAGTAATTCTCCTGTTAACTAGCAAGTCAGGGAATCAGTAAGCCCATCATACATGTCTTTAGGTGGTGAGGAGAATCTCAGTGGTGTTCATCACTGACAGAGGAGGAGACTAATATTGTTAATTGAATTTCCCTAAAGAGAACAAAAATATACCATCATGTAGGGGGAAGGGGAGAAGGAGCAAATTTATACAAATCTCCACTATGTATGAGTTCGTTGCATTGATTTTCCTCTGCTAATGGCCTGGGATGGATATAGAATTGTCATCAGAAAATATAAAGTTGATTACAACAGCTCCTTTCTACTTATGACCTTCAGAAGTCCTGAGAGTAACAACCAACAATGTTTCAAACAAAGAATGTGTATTTAAATATATGTAATTTTAAAATAAAATATTTTAGCTTTATTTTTTTAAACCTTAATGTGTGTTGTAGAAAATATGAAACACTTAAACACTCTCTCATTATTTCTTATGAATATGATTTTAAGAACCACACAATATTCTATAATATGAGAATAGTATAATTTATTTGGCTAACCCTCTGTTTAGGGGACCATTAGGCTCACAAAGCCTTTCTTAAAGAAAAATAATCTTTGTTACTATAATATACTTTCATTATAAAAAATAAAGCAATATAGAAATACATAAATAGGATGAATGAAATGCCCCCATTTTTCCCTTCTAGTCCTTCTCCTCAGCCATAACAGCTATTAAGTTTGGAAAGTATCTTTCCCTCTGTTTTGTCTGTATATTTTCCTGTGTTCATACACATACCTTTTTTCTCCTTAAAAAAAATCAAGCTATAAAGCTTTCTTTTCAGTTAATAGCATGTTATGAATATCATTCCATTTCAGCACATTAAGATCTACCTAATCCTCTCCTTTTTAACTAGCTGGGTTTATTTTTTTTTAATTTAAAAGAATTGGCTTGAAAAATTAAACTATCTTCTGAAAGGGAATATGATGAAAAGGAAACTCCTCTTTTACTTAACATTGGCAATTTTTTTCAAGGCTGCATAGTATTCCGTGGAATAGTTGTATGTAAATTTTCCAGCCATTTTCCTGTTTATAGACATTTGTTTGGATTGTTTTGGGGATTTAGCTTTTTCAAAAATGCTTCAGTGGACATCCCTGTACATACATCATTGTGGTCTTAGGCTTATTTTCCAGGATAGATTTACTAGATGTGAAATTGAAATTTTTCATTTTTTAAGAAAACCCAGATAATCCTTCAAACATGTTAAAAAGTAGTAACCTTCTTAGCCAGTATAATCGGGATTAGTAATTTGGTCTGTTAAGCCCAAAAGTCAAACAAAGGAAATCATGATAAATGACACCTAAATACTTTTGATACTTGTTTTACTATAAAACATTTAAATGTATGTTCATGTGCCTATCTTCTGATGTAGGGGCATGGCTTTTCTTTGTGAATAGTTGTCTTCTTTGGAATTCCATTAGTTATTCCTAAACAAGTAATACCTATAATATAATGTCTAAAAATTCCACTTTCAGGGCTTTTTTAAATATAAAACAATCCACGTTCATGATCAGTCCTCTAGGTTTTTACATTCTTTCCCCACCATTAAACTTGTCTCACTTATACCTAATTTGCTTGCAGTTTTGTACAGTAACTACTATTATTGAATCTTTCCAAAGCATTCAACTTAGTTTTTATAAAAACTTTTTTTTCTAATATGTCATTAGTTTACTTGACATTTCATTAAATTACATAATATGGTAAATAGTCAATTGACATAAACTCGTTTGGGAACAGATAGAACTTACTCATGATAACACTCAGAGGCAAGAATGTTCCCTGGGATATAGACATCAATCTACAGGTTTTACTGAGGAAATGAAGAATGTCTATTAATTAATCCATCATTTTGACATGTGGAGATCAGCTAAAAGAGTTTCATGTTCTACTGATTCATATGCCTGTACATGGTTTGCAAGAGCCCATTTCTGCTCATCCTTGTCAAAACTAGGCATTATTAATTCATAAAGCATTTTAAGATTGGAAAATGTCAGTAAGCAACAACAAAACCCTGGCATTTATTGAGCATCTACTCTTGTAACACTTTCTAATGTTGTTTTGTAAACTCATTACAGTAACTCTATAATGTTTATCTAATGTTTTTCCCATTTTAAAAATAAAGACATTGACATAAATAAATAAACAAACAAATTAAAGACATTGAAACACACAGACATTAACTTCGCCAAGGTTACATAGTAAGTGGTAGAGCTAAGATTCAAAAATATTTTTAAGACATTTTCACTTGGCATACTAGGTTTACTGCATGAATAAGATATTCAGTTTTTTGATGTCATATTCACAAAAGAAGTTAAAACATTCTGGAAAAAATACAGACGTAGTCTCTGTAGTATAGGAAATGTATTTTCCTTTCATGATACGTACTTTCAGAATGGTTGATAAAATTTAATAAGTATAGATTGAGCCTACAAGGTACTTTCCTATTCTTAGAAATTATTGGATGTTAGAATATTAGAAGTTAAGTAACTTTAGTAGTTATTTAGCTGACTCTCCCATTCTCTTATTTGTAGAATGTTGGGAATGCATTGTGTTGATGCTTCAAGTCTGTAAAGGCCTTAACAACATAAATTAAAATAGGATTTCCTACCCTCCTAGCAGAAGAGGATAGCATGGTCATGATGGGCATGATAAACCATTAGGTCTAGAACCATAGATGTTAAATTCATTTCTATAGTATGTCTGCTTCAGCATGTTTGATAGCACAAGTAAAGACATGTGTTTCTCTTTACATTAAGTTTTACCTATTATTTTGGGAAGTATCCAGATTTAAGTGAGGGACACAGATACACACACCAACTTGCTAGGCCACAGTTTCTGAAAATGTTTTGTTTGATAACCCTCTTAATAGGTTACCTTGAATTCTCACATACTCCATCCCTAAGATCATATTTTTGGCACTGCAATCCCAAAAGAAGAGAAGCTATTCTTGATTTTACTTTATGCTCTTAAATTTTTTCTAGAACAAAAAATATTAGTAAATGGCAAAGTTGGTTGAATATAATTATGATCTACATATCTTGCTGAATGCTTGCATGCATATTTCTGTAGGACACATTTCTAGGAGTAAAATTACAAAATTCACTGTTGCATCCAGGCTTTTATGAGAATCTTTTCTTCGTTCCTTGTCTTTCGAGATCCCCGTATTACAGTAAACTACTAATGCCTGTAAAGTTCTATTCAACTGAGCAGAGATGGAGAGAGGTATAGTTTCTTCTCCACTGGGAATTCTAGCTGAGCCAAGAAAAGAGCTTCAGAAAAAGAAACTGTAGCAGTGATAGCAGTAAGCTTGAAGTGCCTGTGGTAGATCCCACATTTTTCTGGTTAGAAATCTCATTATTAAAAGACGAGATTTTGTGTCATATGCTCTGGAAGCCTTCCCTACCAGGCTGCCCCCGCTGTATCCATATACTCATATACCCTGTCTGTCATCACACAGAATGAGCTGCTCTTCTTTTATAATCCCATCCATTCATGTTTACCTCTCTCATATTACTTCTCATTAGTGTATTGTAGTGGTTCTCAACTCTGTGTCTCAGAATTACTTAGAAATTTTTTTTAAAGATTTTTACTTATTTATTTTAGAGAGAGAGCACGCACAAGTGGGGGGAAAGGGAGAGAGAGAATCTCCAAGCAGACTCCCTGGTGAGCACAGAGCCCAATATGGGGCACAATCCCAGGACCTCGAGATCATGACCTGAGCTGAAATCAAGAGCCAAATGCTCAATTGACTGAGCCACCCAGGTGCCCCAGGAATTTTGTTAAACTAAATACAGATGACTTTTTGTTGTGTTGTGTTTGAAATTTTTTATCATAAATTTTTTTTAATTTTTATTATGTTAGTCACCATACAATACATCATTAGTTTTTGATGTAGTGTTCCATGAGTCATTGTTTGCATATAACACCCAGTACTCCATGAAATACATGTCCTCCTTAATACCCATCACCGGCCTAGCCCAGTCCTCTACCCCCCCTCCCCTCTGAAACTCTCAGTTTGTTTCCCAGAGTCCATAGTCTCTCGTGGTTCATTCCCCCTTCTTGCATGACACATCTCCAAAGGCAAGAGAAACAAAAGAAAAAATGAACTTTTGGGACTTCATCAAGATAAAAAGTTTCTGCACAACAAAGGAAACAGTCATCAAAACAAAGGCAACCCACAGAATGGGAGAAGATATTTGCAAATGAAACTACAGATAAAAGGCTGGTATCCAAGATCTATAAAGAACTTCTCAAACTCAATACACGAGAAACAATCAAATCAAAAAAATGGGCAGAAGATATGAACAGACACTTTTCCAATGAAGACATACAAATGCCTAAGAGGCACATGAAAAAATGTTCAAAATCATTAGCCATCAGGGAAATTCATTAAAAAAAATTTTTTTAAAGATTCTTTGGGCCTTCCACAGACTCACTAAATAAAAACCTCCACCAGTAATTTTGAAATGCAGCCAGGTTTGGGAATCATTACTTTACCAGAGTACTTCCTCAGCTTGTTTGTCGTCGTCGTCGTCTTCTTCTTCTTCTTCTTCTTCTTCTTCTTCTTCTTCTTCTTCTTCTTTTTTAGGATTTATTTATTTATTTCTACAGACAGAGTTTGAGAGCGAGTGGGAGGGGAGGGGCAGAGGGAGAGAGAGAATCCCAAGCAGACTCCCCACTGAGCATGGAGGCCAATGTGGGGCTTGATCCCACAACCCTGAGATCATGACCTGAGCCAAAACCAAGAGTCAGTCACTCAAGCGACTAAGCAACTGGATACCTCTAGCTTGTGTGTCTTCTTACAGGATTGTAGAGTCCTTAAGGATCCTTTTGTCTCAGTGTCCCTACACCCAGTCCAGTGTCTGACATATTAGCAGATACTCAACAAAGACTTACTGAAGAAACCACAAAATTAATGATTGATTGAGATTATTCAGTTAACTGAGAATATGGTAAAGAGTAAATTTATGAACTGTGTATATATAAAAGGTTTTTATAAAAGGTATAAGATACACAATTGCAATTTCTTTGAGGATTGAATGGAAAATAGGCCAAAATTATAGACTATGCATTAGGAAGACTTTCTTGCCTATAAAGATTTCTAAACTCTATCACTAAATAGATAATTTATGAAGGGTTTGGATCTCTTTACATAAGCTGGTAGCTAGAGATTTTTTCCTATACACTGAGAATTTAAGCCCAACATCCGTGCTATGCAGTTCTAGACTTCAGGTCCAGGACACACTTGGAAAAAGTTAGAATAATATTGTCCTAGGGTGAACCAAACCAAGACTATAAAGTACTTACCTGAGGCTGTTCTGGTGTAGCCAGGGTCTTAGGTATAAAAATGGGGCTGAGCATCTTAACTGATATAAAAGGCAAAGGAAGGGCACAAACAGAAGAAAAAGCAACATGGCTGTACCTGGGAGGAACAGAAGCAGATGGAAATTCCCACGTAGATTGGGTCAAGAAGTAAGTAAGCTCTAGACTGTGACTGGAGAGTATTGTTAAGCGGCTTTTCCTGGTATTGGGTCTTCTCAGAGACAGGCTTGGTAGTTTAAAAGAAACTATAGAGGGCTTAACATGTAACTCATATTCTATGAAAAACAAGACTGAGCCAACCGGTGGCAAGAACTAGACCAGGTAAAAAATTCATGCTTTTGTCTTTGATTTTATAATTGCATGTTTTACAAAATGTATCTGGCAGTTTTGATTTAAAATGTGATGGTATCATAGGAATATGGTTGTGTCGGTTGTTTTAGCTGATATGATCAGGATAAAATATACAGATTGCTCTGTTTTCAGTTGCATAGTAAGACTTTCCTCCTTCTCCAATCTTTTTTTTTTTTTAAAGAGGTCTTTGCACTGTGTTTTACATATTGAGATTATTGGCAGAATGATGGAAGATTAACCATAAATCCATTAGAAAAACATATAAGATTTTAATTTGCCATATAGTGCAGTATGGTTACCTTATATAAAATATGTAAAATAATTTAATTTTTTATAATAATTTTCATTATGTTATATTTGCCATCATACACTATATCCTTAGTTTTTGATGTAGTGTTCCATGATTCATTATTTGCATATAACACCCAGTGCATCATGCAATGTGTGCCCTCCTTAATACCCATCACCGGCCTATCCCAGTCCCCCACCCCTCTCCCCTCTGAAGCCCTCAGATTGTTTCCCAGAGTCCATAGTCTCTCATGGTTCATTCCCCTTTCTGTTTATCCCCCCTTTCTTCTTCCCTTCCTTCTCCTACCAATCTTCCTGCTATTTCTAATGTTCCATAAATGAGTAAAACCATATGAAAATGTCTTTCTCTGCTTGACTTATTTCACTTAGCAAAATCTCCTCCAGTCCCATCCGTGTTGCTGCAAATGTTGGGTAATAGTTCTTTTGACGGCTGAGTAATATTCCATTGTATCTATGGACATCTTCTTAATCCAGTCATCTGTTGAAGGGCATCTCGGCTCCTTCAACAATTTAGCTATTGTGGACAATGCTGCCATGAACATTGGGGTGCATATGGCCCTTCTCTTCACTACATCTTTATCTTTGTGATAAATACCCAGTAGTGCAATAGCTGGATCATAGGGTAGCTCTATTTTTAACTTTTTAAGGGACCTCCACACTGTTTTCCAGAGTGCCTGTACCAACTTGCATTCCCACCAACAGTGTAAGAGGGATCCCCTTTCTCCACATCCTCTCCAACATTTGTTGTTTCCTGCCTTGTCTGTTTTTGCCATTCTAACTGGCGTAAGGTGGTATCTCAATGTGGTTTTGATTTGAATTTCCCTGATGGCTAATGGTTTTAACATTTTTTTCATGTGTCTGTTAGCCATTTGTATGTCTTCATTGGAAAAGTGTCTGTTCATATCTTCTGCCCATTTTTTGATTTGATTATTTGTTTCTCGTGTATTGAGTTTGAGAAGTTCTTTATAGATCTTGGATACCAGTCTTTTATCTGTAGTGTCATTTGCAAATGTCTTCTCCCATTCCGTGGGCTGCCTCTTAGTTTTTTTGACTGTTTCCTTGGCTGTGCAGAAGCTTTTTATCTTAATGAAGTCCCACAAATTCATTTTTTCTTTTGTTTCTCTTGCCTTTGGGGATGTGTCATGAAAAAAGTTGCCGTGGTCGATGTCAAAGAGGTTGCAGCTTATGTTCTCCTCTATGATTTTGATGGATTCCTGCCTCACTATCAAGGTCTTTCACCATTTGGAGTTTATCTTTGTGTGTGGTGCGAGAGAGTGGTCAAGTTTCATTCTTTTGCATGTAGCTGTCCAATTTTCCCAGCACCATTTATTGAAGAGACTGTCTTTTTTCCACTGGATGTTTTTTCCTGCTTTGTCAAAGATTAGTTGCCCAAAGAGCCGAGGGTCCATTTCTGGGCTCTCTGTCTGTTCCATTGGTCTGTGTGTCTGTTTTTGTGCCAGTACCATGCTGTCTTGGTGATCACAGTTTTGTATTATAGCTTGAAATCTGGCAACGTGATGCCCCCAGCTTTGTTTTTCCTTTTCAACAATTCCTTGGCAGTTCAGGGCCTTTTCTGGTTCCACACAAATTTAAGGACTGTTTGTCCCAGCTCTTTGAAAAATGTCATTGGTATTTTGATTGGGATGGCATTGAAAGTGTAGATTGCTCTGGGTAGCATAGACATTTTAACTATGTTTATTCTTCCGATCCACGAGCATGGAATATTTTTCCGTCTTTTTGTGTCTTCTTTAGTGTCTTTCATGAGTGATCTGTAGTTTCTAGAATATAGATCCTTTGCCTCTCTGGTTAAGTTAATTCTGAGATAATGTATGATTTTTGGTACTATTGTAAATGGAATCGATTCCTTAATTTTTCTTTCTTCAGTCTCATTGTTCGTGTATAGAAATGCAACTGATTTTTGAGCATTGATTTTGTATCCCGCCACATTACTGAATTGCTCTATAAGTTCTAGTAATTTGGGGGTGGAGTCTTTTGGGTTTTCCATATAGAGTATCATGTCATCTGTGAAGAGAGACAGTTTGACAACTCCTTTGCCTATTTGGATACCTTTTATCCCCTTTTGTTGTCTGATTGCTATTGCAAAGACTTCTAATACTATGTTGAATAATAATGGCGAGAGTGGGCATCCTTGTCATGTTCCTGATCTTAAGGGAAGGGCTTTCAGCTTTTCCCCCGTTGAGAATGATATTTACTGTAGGCTTTTCATAGATGATTTTTATGAAATTGAGGAATGTACCCTCTATCCCTACACTCTGAAGTGTTTTAATCAGGAAAGGATGCTGTATTTTGTCAAATGCTTTTTCTGCATCAATTGAGAGGATCATATGGTTCTTGACTCTTTTCTTGTTGATATGATCTATCACACGATCGATTTGCGAATGTTGAACCACCCTTGCATCCCAGGGATGAATCCCACTTGGTCATGATGGATAACCCGTTTAATGTACTGTTGGATCCTATTAGCTAGGATATTGTTGAGAATTTTGGCGTCTATATTCATCAGGGATATCAGTCTGTAATTCTCCTTCTTGATGGGGTCTTTTTGCCTGGTTTGAGGATCAAGGTAGTACTGGCCTCATAGAATGAGTTTGGTAGTTTTCCTTCTGTTTCTGTTTTTTGAAACAGCTTCAGGAGAAGAGGTACTATTTCTTCTTTGAATGTTTGGTAGAATTCCCTGGGGAATCCATCAGGCCCTGGACTCTTGTTTTTGGGGAAGTTTTTGATCACCGCTTCAATCTCTTCATAATTAATCGGTCTGTTTAAATAATCAGTTTCTTCCTGTTTCAATCTTTGTAGTTTATAGGTTTCCAGGAAGGCATCCATTTCTTCCAGGTTGTTTAATTTATTGGCATAAAGCTGTTGATAAAAGTTTCTAATGATCCTTCCTATTTCATTGGTATTGGTCGTGATCTCTCCCCTTTCATTCATAATTTTATTAACTTGGGTCCTTTCTCTATTCTTTTGAATAAGTCTTGCCAGTGGCTTATCGATCTTAATTATTTTGTCAAAGAACCAGCTTCTAGTTCTGTTGATCTGCTCTACTCTGCTCCTGGTTTCTGTAAAATAATTTAACTGATATTAATCATGGACTATAAGAAACCAAGTCCTTTGTTTTAGACTAGCCTAGATGTTTTTAAATTTTTTATTATGTTAGCTTAGTAGATTTGATACCATGTCTTGAAGTGACCTCCATTCCATTTCTTTAACCCTTTTTAAACATATTTAGAAATTAAAAATTTTAATATATTTGTCCTTCATGTTTAGAAGTCATCATTAAGCTCTAAGTGAATGTAGCCCAGGAGCGCAGATGTGGGAGTTAGAAACATTTATAGACTGACATTAAAATTCAGTCAGCAATATTCTAACTTATCCAGGTTTCCCATGCTGTCCGAAAGTAGAACATTCTCATGCAACCTTTCCTAAGCCAAAATGGCATAAAGTGAAGAGTGTTCCCTACTTTCCAAAAGTTCATGATACCCTCACTTCACTTTTACAAAAAGACCTACATCCGTATCTGTTTTATGCTAACTGATAGAATTCCAAAGAGGATTTTCACTTTTAGGGAATGGTAATTGCTTCTTTGCTTCATGCCATTTTAAGTTACAAAAGTTTCACAGAAAGAATGCTCGGCTTTCAGGTAGCAGGAGAAACCTGTACTAATGTAGGGCTTTTATAAACGTGAAGTGGCATGATGTAAACTTTCAGAAAGCAGAGGTACAGGTAATTTATAAATAAATGTAATTTAACCTTATTTATAATTGTAAAATAATAGACTTTGCTTGCAGTGCCATCTTAAAAGCTGACTTGAAGTCTTTACAAGAACCGGACTGGACTTGTATTAATTTTATTCACTGGATTTGCATAACTTTTCAGGAAAGCACTGCAAAGAAGTAATAACAATTTTTTCATATAATTGAGGAATGAAAAGAATGAGATTCATTAAATTTTGTGGAAAATCAGAATTATAAATTTTATTCCATACACTTCTACCTAAAGTCATTTAAAAACCACAAATTAAGGCTAACAAGATTTTAAATTCTGTTTTAATTTTTAAAAAAACTGTCCTTAAGAGTAAAGAGAAAAATTTACCCTTTTTCTACTGGTTTCTAATTCTTTTGTCTCTTGTATTACTTACTCTTGCCTCAACTAAGTTGCGACAATATCTTTGGTGCATATTTTTTGAAGACTGATGACAACACTTATGACCTCCCAAAGCTGCTCCCTTGGTGACCACTAATGGTTTATCTAGTGTCAAACAAGATCTTTGTTTTCTCCATTTTAGATAAATTTGCAGCCCACTGCTTCACCAGTCATGATGTCAGTTGTTTACATTTCAGCAAAATGTTTGTCGTAACTTTCAAATACAGGGGAACTGTGGACAGACGGTGTTTATCATGTTGTAGAGACTGTCAGAAATGGTTGGCCTCAACATAACTGAGTCGATCTTAGTGTTTACATTTTAATCTGCAAACTGTCAGGCCTGCTCACTATAGTGACCAATTGCAGCATGAGAAGATGAATAGCACAGAATTTTTATACTAGTTGCCATATATTGCTCTGAATTAGTCTTTTTAAAGTGTGTTTTACAGTGATGATAGCTGAAGGATGAAAAGAAGGCATTCCAGCATTGGAAATGGTATTACTATTTTGGTTAATTACCCTCTTCCAAAAGTGAAATATGGAAACTCATATGTAGAATGTGTTTCCTGTTGGTGATGTTCTTGCCTGTCCTCTCCAAGTGAGGTCAGAAAAATGTGCTGACAGGTAGACAGAGGAGGAGCTCTGAGAAAGGAGGGATGGCTCCTTGTGTGGACTATACTCATGTCAACTATTAGATCCATTTAAAGCCTGTTTCTCAATTTCAGTCATTTACTCAATCACTTATTGAACAGGAGTGAGGGGGAGTATATAAATAAATTTAGTATTGCTTAAGCTGTGTCCACAGATCATGTGTATGTATATAAATATTGACATATTGAATTTTTAAAAATACACTTCCTTCCTGACTGCCTACATGCCTTTTCTTCTGGAACACCCATTCCCTGAAGCCACCCTCTGCTCATTCGTCAGAAGTAATCTCAGTAATCTCCACCTTCAGAAGCCTTACCCCAGTCTACTCTTTGACTTTATTATCCTCCCTGCCTAGCTTTCTTAGAGCTGCATAATATAATTTGTCATTTCTACTACGTAATATAATTACATTTTCTTGTTTATCTCCCCCTACTAAGATATACTCTCCTAAAAGGTAGGGACTGTTTTATTTAACCATGTGTCATTAATGTAAATAAGAGTGTTTGGCATATAGTAGGTGCTAAATAAATGCTGAATTATTTAATTTAGGACATCTTATTCCTTTTTTTTATAATTTTTATTTTGTTATATTAGTCACCATGCAGTACATCCCCAGTTTTTGATGCAATGTTCCATGATTCATTATTTGTGTATAACACCCAGTGCACCATGCAATATGTCCCCTCCTTAATACCCATCACCGGCCTATCCCAATCCCCCACCCCCCTCCCCTCTGAAGCCCTCAGTTTGCTCCCCAGAGTCCACAGTCTCTCATGGTTCATTCCCCCTTCTGTTTACCCCCCCTTCATTTTTCCCTTCTTTCTCCTACCGATCTTCCTATTTCTTATATTCCATAAATGAATGAAACCATATGATAATTGTCTTTCTCTGCATCTTATTCCTAATCTAGTACCCTCGCATTCATGGCCTCCCTCACTTGTTATTTCATTCCTCACCTCTCCAGAGGCATTATTACTTGTTGATCAGTGCCTACACCATCCTTTTTTTCCACATTTCCTTATGATGTTCTTTTCTCTCTCTCATTCTCTCTCTCTCTTGTTTTTTTTAAGAGAGGGAGCGAGAGGGATTGGGTGGGGAGGGGCAGAGGGAGAGGGAGAGACAGAATATTAAGCAGGTTCCATGCCCAACATGGAGCCCAATGTGAGGCTTGATCTCACCACCCTGAGATCATGACCTGAGCCGAAATCAAGAGCCAGAAGCTCAACCGACTGAGCCACCTAGATGCCCTGTGATGTTGTTTCTGTTATAGGTCCCCATTTCCTCTCCTTATCTATGTCTGCTGTTTTCTTCAAGACCACGTTCAAGATGCATTTCCTTTAGAAAACCTACATTTAACGCAATCCCTGTTTGATTTAGAATGTAGTGAGAGTTATAGGTCCTCAGGATACTTACCGAAAAAATGTATGAGACTATAGTTAATAATACTGTATTGTATATTTGAAAGTTACTAAGAATAGATCTTAAAAGTACTCATCACAGGAAAAAATTTATAACTGTATATGGTGATGGATGTTAGCTTAATGTGGTGATCATTTTGTAATATATACAAATATCAAATTATTTTGTGTAGCTGAAACTGTATATATAATATAATGCTATATGTCAATTATACCTCAATAAAAAATGATCAGTCAAAAATGAATGAAAATAAATTGATGAGTGAAAAGCCAACATTAGCCTGCAGGCTTACAAAGGAAAAAACAGAGTAAACAAAGAGGAAAATAAGTGATGAGAAAAATATCTTAATAGAGTTTGAATATTAACCATATACTGTCAGTGTAGTCATCTCTGTGACAAGGAAGAGCAGAACTACAGAAATGATAAGCCTCAGTTTCTTGCCCCAGATGTGCCATTACCTGGATGTGTGCCCTTGGGAATGACAAAACCTTTTAGCTTCAATTTCCTAATGTCTGAAGCTGTAGTTCTAAGAGTTCTTTTAGCTCTCTAGTCTAGGATTCTTGTAGATAAGTAAGAGTGGCAAAACTCTTTTCTGAGTGCAACTGTTTGAGAGACTGATTTGAACTTAATTAATGTGTGTCTCTGGAACCATACCGCCAAAGCTCTCCCTGCTGGAAGATTTATGTAGTCATGCCGGAAGAGGAGTTTTAGGTTATTATTTGACTAAAGAGGACAAGCATTGTAGGAGTTCAAGACAATGGTTGTATCATTTAAAATGTTCTTTTTCCCCTTTGATTGCCTCAAAGCACAATTACAGAAGAGTAGAATATGAATTAGAAAGCTTTCAGCAAGCAGCATCAGAAGTTGGTGAAATCTCAGAATAGATGCACCATTTCTCCAACTCCAGAATATTAATAATGCTTATATTTGCAGACTGCGCCATGGTTTCCAAAAGATCTTTTTCACTCCATTCCTCATATGAGCAGATCCTCTTACAAAAGTTAGATCAAAGCTGATGGGCCCATAGGAGTTGGAATGAGGACAAGGAAGTCAAGAGTACCTGGTGGGGAGTGGCAGGTGGGAGATAGCTTATGTTCTAACTACTCCATCCCAGAGATGATGTGTGTGGTTGTTGGGGGATGATTTTAATGATCCATGTTTTTCCACCGTGCCCTGATACCAAAGGGACAAGGAATTTGCTGAGTAAAAGAGCATAAATACAACCTAGTCACCTAATTCATTGACTTTACTGAAGATTGGTAGATAGGACACTGTCTCTCTGTGGGTTGCTGAAGGCTGCCTTTACTCAGAGCCAGAAGATACGGAGATATAGAAGAAGACATCTCTAAGCAATATAATTAAGTAGGTGCAGACTAATAATCATAATTAACACTTACTTTGTGCCAGGCACCATTCTAAGTTTTTAACCTATATTAACACAGTTAATCCTCATAGCAACCCTCTTGCTTTTATTATCCCCGTTTTACAATTGAAGTAACTGAGTCTGTAGTCCAAGTTCCCACAGCAAGTAAGTGGAGAACAAGGAGTTGAAAACAGATAGCCTCCTGTCAGAGTCCATGCTGTTAATCACTATGATGTACTGACTAAAGCAGGTTGATATCTATCTTGCTTCTTGTTTGCTTGAGTGTGCATCTGAATGTGACTGTCTTTAGTTCCCCCAGCAAGAACTTTGGATCTGTCTTCACACATTCTCATAAGCTACAGCTATAAGAGTTATATAGTTTCAGTAACAGAAATATACCTTTTAAAGGGAGTATTTTTCCAGCCCAGTAAGGAAAACAGGCATCCCATCCAAGTGGCTTGATCTTCTGATTTCCTCTACCAACTTACGTAGATTTTTCTAGCACATTTTAATTTAGGTTCTATATGCCCTCAACTTTTCCTAAAATATTCATGAGAAATAACCAGTATTCTTGAAGGCTAACATAATCAACTTTTTAATTCTGAGATTTGCAAACTTCTACCCTCAATTTTTGTTATATTGAATTAAGTAATTGCTTTTATCTATACAGTACAAAACTTATTTTTAATTACAGTTGATCCTTGAACAATGTGGCAGTTAGGGGTGCCAACCTCCTATGCAGTTGAAAATCTATGTATAACGTTTGAGTCCGCAAAATCTTAACTACTAATAGCCCACTATTGACTGGAAGCCTTACTGATAACATAAACATAAACATAAATATGTGTCAATGAACACGTATTTTGTGTGTGTATCATGTATTGTATTCTTACAATAAAGTAAGCTAAAGACAATGTTACTAAGAAAATCATAAGAAAGAAAAATACATTTACAGTACTGTACTGTATTTATTTTAAAAATCCCTATATAACTGGATCCATGCAGTTCGAACCCATGTTGTACAAGGGTCAGCTTTATGGTTTGGGTTAAATATATACACACATATAACTTTAAAATTCTTTGATTATAAGAAATAATATTTTCTGGATGTTTTCTTCCATTGTTACACATCTCCCTCTGTCTCTCCCTTCCTTCCTTCCTTTTCTTTTTTTCTTTCTCAGCATGGTAAAGTTGTTCTGTGAACCATGGTACATGATTAACATATGATGGTGATGATTTCCAGATACATAGCCTATTCACAGGAAACAGATGCTCTCTAGTTCCCCTGGTGCACACTCAGAAACCATGTGCAGGTACACACTCTCACCACCTTCAGTTATTTGGAAAAAAAACATAAGAAGAACAAGATCCTCATAAGTAAGTATGTCAATGAAGGGGTTGATAAATTTGCCATGGGGTCTTTAGAACAGATCTTTCTGGACAGCAGAATCTAGTACATGATGCCTTTAAAGTGTTCTCATTCCCAGACCACATTTAGATTTCCTAAATGTGTTTAAAATGCTCCAAACATGAGTTACAAGGTGATAATGCCCATTTCTCTTTCAAAAGAGTACAATGACCAAAAAGTAAATGGGATGCCTGAGAGTAGGATTCACCTGGTCATTGAAAGCCAATGAGTCACATGATCATTAAAACAAAGCTAAGTTATAGCATGGTTGATAACTTGGCTGAAGGATGCAGACTTTATTGTGTGTGCCCTGCCTTTTACTTTGGAAGGATATTTCGTCTTTCCACTGAAAGGCATACAATGTTTATTATGCAATATGTTTTCATGAGTGCATGTTCCTGCATTCCTGAAAACTATTGTTAGCAGGTCCTTAGGAAGTAGATCAGTCTTCCAACAAATATAAATGCCTAAACGGTGTACGAGATCCTGCCCACAAGGTGCTTAAGTCTAATAGCTGACTACAGGAAAGTGAAGAGGCAGTTAGAATAAAGTAGAATAAGCTGTGATAACCGGTCTCCTTGGTTTCATCCTTGCTACTTTCATTCTGCTCTCTACCCAGCATCCAGAGTGATCCATAAGTCATATCACATGACTTCACCACTCAGTTCATTCCAGTGGCATCCCAGAATATTTGGAGCAAGAGCCAAAGTACTTACAGTGGACTAGAAAGCAATAAATTTACCCCACAATTACATTTCTGACTTTATCTCTGACACTTTTCCCCCTGTCTGTTTTTGCCTCATGGACCTTACTGTCCCTCATTGCACTCTTCTGCCTTTGGCCCTTAAACTTATTCTTTTCTCTGCTGAAAAGCTGCATGGCTTATTCGTCACCACCTTTGGGTCTATACTCAAATATCGTCTTCTCAGGAGACACACCCCATTTAAAATTGCAACCCCTTCTCCCTCCCCAGCCTCCAGCCCCTCTTCTCTACCTTATTTTCCTTAATCACCATGTAACGTATTTGTTTATATTGTTAATGACTTTCTACACTAACTGCAATGTAACTTCCATGAAAGTAGGGATTTTTGTCTGTGCTTAATCAATACTTACTGAATCAGTCACTGGATAAAAGCTAAATACAGGTATTATGTACTCACATAATTGAGTAATGAATATCAGAGAAGACTTTTGAGTTACAGCCAAGATTTCACAGATGAGTAGGAAGTTTTTAACAACGTTTCAGGCAGAGAGAACAGCACTTGCAAAGACCCAGAAAAGCACAAAAGAATGTGTGGTACTCTACGCATATTTCATAACTGGAACAGTGAGACTGGAGAGATAATCAGGGACCAGATAACGAAGGGGCAGATAAAAACTTGAGGAGCCATTGAAGGATTTCAAACAAGGAGTGATTTGATTTGTTACTTCCTTTGAAAAGATTCTTCAAGCTGCAGTGTAGTGAATAGATTAGAGGAAGCCAAGGCTGTAGCAGGAAGGCATTTGAGGAGGCTATTTTTTCTTTCTTAAGTTTTTTTAAATAATTTTTTATTATATTATGCTAGTCACCATACAGTACATCCCTAGTTTTTGATGTAAAGTTCCATGATTCATTACTTGCATATAACACCCAGTGCACCATGCAATACGTGCCCTCCTTACTACCCATCACCAGCCTATCCCATTCCCCCACCAAGTTTTTATTTTAATTCCAGTTAACATAGAGTGTACAATGTAGTGATTCCACACTTCCTTACAACACCTGGTGCTCGTCACAAGTTCACTCCTTAATCCATCACTTATTTCACCCATCCCCTCACTCACCTCCCCTTTGGTAACCATCAGTTTGTTCCCTATAGTTCAGAGACTGCTTCATGGTTTCTTTCTCTCTCTCTTATTTTGTCCCTTTACTCATTTATTTGGGGTATTTAAATGAGATGGTGGCAGACTAAAGTACGCTGACAGTGGTAGGGATGAGAAATAGACGCATTTGAAAGTATATAAGAGACAAAATCAATATTGTCTGTGAGAAATAAGGGAAAAGAAGCTGAACATAGAGTAGATGATGGTGACTTTCAAGGTCAGGTCTATAAGAGAGGAAGGTAACAGATTTCATTTTGGACATGACGTGCTTGTATGACTTCCAAATGATGCTGAGATCCCTAGTAGAAAGCTATAAAAACATGGGGCCTAAAAAACCCCACATGCACACAGGGCTTAAACAGACATACAAAAAGATGCCCAGCATCACTCATCATCAGGGAAATGAAAACCAAAACCGCAATGAGATATCACTTCACACCTGTCACAATGGCTAAAGTCAAAAACCAAAGAAACAACAGGTGCTGGTGAGGATGTGTAGAAAAAGGAACTTTCATTAACTGTTGGTGGGAATGCAGACTGGTGCAGCCACTGTGGAAGACAGTATGGAGATTCCTCACAAAATTAAAAATAGAATTACGATGTGATCTAGTGTATCCAAAGAATACAAAAATACTAATTCAAAAAGATCTGTGCCTCCCTATGTTTATGGCAGCATTGTTTACAATAGCCAAACTATGGAAGCACCCCAAGTGTCCTTCGATAGATGAATAGATAAAGAAGATGTAGTGTGTGTATGTGTGTATATATACATACATACACATACAATGGAATATTACTCTGCCATAAAAAAAATCTTGCCATTCACAACAACATGGATGGATCTAGAGAGTATTATGCTAAGTGAAATAGGTCAGAGAGAGACAAATACCATATGATTTCACTCATATGTGGAATTTAAGAAACAAAGAACAAAGGGGAAAAAAGAGAGAGAGACAAACCAACACTCAACTACAGAGAACAAACTGATGATTAATGGAGGCAGCGGGCGGGGTGGGGCGGAGATGGGTAAAACAGGTGAAGGGAATTAAAAAGCGTACTCATCGGGACTCCTGGGTGCCTCAGTTAGTTAAGCATCTGCCTTCGGCTCAGGTCATGATCCCACGGTCCTGGGATTGAGTCCTGCATCGGGCTCCTTGGTCAGCGGGAAGCCTGCTTCTCCCTCTGCCTGCCACTCCCCCTGCTTGTGCACACTCACTCTTTCTCTCCTTCTCTCACTCTCTGACAAAGTCTTTTTAAAAATTTATTAAAAAGTGTACGTATCATGATGAACACTGAGTAATGTATAGAATTGTTAAATCACTATATTGTACACCTGAAACTAATATAACACTATTTGTTAACTATACTGCAGTTAAACTGGAGGTGTCTAGGACAGAGATAGAGCTTTGGGATCAGCTTGATATAGTGAAGAAGACAGTAGAAATGGATAATAATCTTTAGAGTAAGGAAAGGAAAGAGCAGACAGAGGGTGAGGAACAATATTATTTACTCCACAGATTGGCAGACTACAGCCCATGAACCAACGCTGGCCTACTGCCAGTTTTTTAATGGCCCACAAACTAAGAATGGCCTTTATGTTTACTAATGATTACATTTTACATAATAGCCTTGATTTTGCCTCTTGGCCTGCAAAACTTAAAATACCATCTAGACCTTCAAGGAAAAGCTTACTGATTTCAGCGAAAGAAGACAAGCCTTCAAAGACAAAGATAAATGTTAATGAAAGTGATGGGGGGAAAAAAACAGAAGAATGAAGTGTCGTGTTTACCAAGGGGAGAGACAAGCGTTTTCAGATAGTTAAGGAAACTTTAGGCATGTTGGCATATCTCCTCTGCTTCGAACACATATCACATCTCTTCTGCTTCAAATATATAAAAATAAGAAAAAAATATTTAAAAAAGAAAACTAAGAGGACATAGCCAGGTTAAAAAACAAAATTGGGATTTCAGTGGACCAGAAATGGAACGAATAGAAATGCAAAAGTAAGATGACTGGATTAAGAAGATGTGGTCCATATAAACAATGGAATATTACTCAGCCATCAGAAAGAACGATTACCCAACATTTGCAGCAACATGGACGGGACTGGAGGAGATTATGCTAAGTGAAATAAGTCAAGCAGACAAAGACAATTATCATATGGCTTCACTCATTTATGGAACATAAGAAATAGGAAGATCGGTAGGAGAAGGAAGGGAAGAATGAAGGGGGAGTAAACAGAAGGGGGAATGAACCATGAGAGACTGTGGACTCTGGGAAACAAACTGAGGGCTTCAGAGGGGAGGCGGGTGGGGGATTGGGATAGACCGGTGATGGGTAGTAAGGAGGGCACGTATTGCATGGTGCACTGGGTATTATATGCAAATAATGAATCATGGAACATTACATCAGAAACTAAGGATATACTGTATGGTGACTAACATAACATAATAAAAATTATTATTAAAAAAGAAAAAAAGAAAAAAAACACAAAGTAAAAAAGGGCAGAAGCCATAGTACTGTGGCACTCCTCCCTGGTCCAGAAGCACAGTGGTGACCAGGATTGGGTTCCTGCAGACTAAAAGCAGGTCGGTGCCCCATAGCTCATGACCTAAGGTCAGAGCTTGGGGTAGGGACTTTTCCACTCTTGAATAAAAACTGCTGCTGACCACTGCCTAGTGCATCAGCTTTTGGGAAGCTTCAGGCCTAGGAAAGAAGAGAACATATTGCCTCACAACCAAGAATTGAACCAAGCCACCTGCCTGCTCAGTGACTGAATGTGCGGTATTCTCAGTATTATTGCTGCAGCTCTAACCTCTGAATTGCCATTTATGGGGCCTGAAGTCCTGGGTGCACCTGTGAAGCTGCTAAATAAAGGAGCATAAAGGGATTGACAGAATAAAACCTGTCTCTCAAATGTGCCTGCAAACCAAAATTACAGACATGAATAAATTAAATCTTAGGAAATACAGCCATGAAACACCCTTTCAAAATGGAATAATAATTTATAAAAGATGACGTTAATTTTATTGAACTATCTGAAAAAGATTTTTTTAAAGATTTTATTTATTTATTTATTTGACAGAGAGACAGGCAGTGAGAGGGGGAACACAAGCAGGGGGAGTGGGAGAGGAAGAAGCAGGCTCCCAGAGGATGAGCCTGATCTGGGGCTCGATCTCAGAACGCTGGGATCACGCCCTGAGCCAAAGGCAGACGCTTAACGACTGAGCCACCCAGGCGCCCCTGAAAAAGATTTTTAAATATATGTAATATGTTCAAGGAGATAATGAAAGCATCCATTTAAAATCAACAGGAAAGGATGAAAAAGGCAGAAATGAAATAATAGGTAATATGAAAAAGGACTGACTAGGAAATAATACAATATTTGAAATTAAAAATAAATAATGGGATAAAATCTAGACTGGAAGTAGAGAATTAACCAATAGCTTGAGAGATAGTATTGAAAAGTATACCCAAAATACAGCAGAAAAACAGATAAAAAGGGTGAAAGAATGATTAAGAGTCATGTAGAATGTAGGCTGAGGTTCCATAGCATTTATTTGGGAGTTCCAGAAGGAGAGAATGGAGAGAAAAGTGGAGTTAGTATTTTACACTTAATACCTAAGAATTTCCAAGAATTAAAGAAGGGCATGAATTCACACATGTAGATTAAAAAAAAAAGAAGAAGAAGAAAATATTTAAAACTACCAGAGTAGAGACAGATTACCTAAAAAGTAGTTAAACTGATAGCAAGCTTCTTGTCAGCAACAGGAGGTCCCAAGAGACAACAGAGCAGTATCTTCAGAATGTATTATATCAGTGAAGAATTTTATGCCAGTGAAACATGGTTCAAGAATGAAGACAAAATGAAGACATTTTCGGACATTCAAAAACAAAGAAATAGAACTACTGTACGCCCTCAGTAAATTAAAAGATCTACTTCAGCCAGAGGAAATAAGTGCATACTGGAGGAATGGGCTATGTAAAAATGGTGAGCCTAGAAGCTGTGAAAATGCATCTGTTGTTTCATTAACCATTGACAGTGTTAAAACACTTTTTTTTTTATTTACCAGAAAAGAAAAAAGCCTAGCCCTTTAGTTCCTGATAACAAGATAGGAGGAAGGTATATAACTGGAAGTGAAGGTGTCCTAAAAGCCTTATGCTGGAAATGGTAAAATAAGAGTTGAGGTGGGTGAAGATCTTAAGTAGATTATTATTACTATGAATCAAAATCACTACACAGGAATAATGTTATAAGTTTGTATTCTAGATTAAGGATTCAAAATTAGATAAATCAGGGGCGCCTGGGTGGCTCAGTCCATTAAGCGTCCGACTCTTAATTTAGGCTCAGGACATAATCTCAGGGTTGTGAGATCTGGCTCTGCATCAGGCTTTGTGCTGGGTGTGAAGCCTGCTTAAGATTTTCTCTCCCTCTGCCCCGCCCTCCCTCCCTCTCTCTCTCCCTCTCTAAAAAAATAAAAGTAAATTTAAAAAATTAGATGAATCATAGGTGAAGTCAACAATATCATAAGACAAATATAAAATTAGTTGATCTAGCCTTGAAAATTATTAACAGGGTAAAATTCTAATAGTAATTAAAGTAGGCACCTAGATAAGGGATGCTTATATTTCTACATGTAGAAAATTTTCTGAAAAATAAAACTGCCTTATAGTCATATACAGGCTTAGTCAATATTATTATGACCAATAATACTGTTTAATTTTCATAATTTAAGGGGCCTATGGTGGCTTGTTTGAATGGTCGAGGTCTCTTAGAAAAATCTTCCCTCCATATAAACCTATAGCTAGCAGAGGCATTTATATTTATTTCTGAGATCTGTCAAAATTAGGCTCCAATTCTTGTTTTATTTCAAGAATATGCTCTTGTATTGCAGGTCTCTACATGAATGATAAAAGATGTCAGAAACTATTAACAGCGAATATCCCAAAAAGGACAGAATGAACATTTCTAAGTAGAATATTGGAGTATCCTCATTTCCTATTTCTGATTATCAAAAATAATGCAGAGGCAAAAATAACTATGCAGTAAAGTGTAAATAATAATATATTTTAAAATATTCACATATATATGTTGGTCTTATTTCTAATGGAACCACTCATAAAAGCCTAGTAACTGAAATGAAAATATTTTCCCAGGAGTAATGAACTCTCTGGTTTTTTTTTTTTTCTTTTCTTTCTTTCTTTCTTTTTTTTTTTTAAGATTTATTTATTTGAGAGAGATTGGGAGTGTGTACGGGAGCTGGGGGAGGGGCAGAGGAAGAGGGAGAGAATCTCAAGCACACTTCCTGCTGAGCACGGAGCCCTGCACAGGGCCTGGATCCCACAACCCTGAGATCATGACCTAAGCCTAAATCAAGAGTTGAACGCTTAACCAACTGAGCCACTTGAAGTGTAAATACTTTGTATCTTTCTTAGGACAAGTACCACATTGGCTCTTTATCCTTCACAGGGTGCACCAGCACGGTCTGTATGCACAACACACAAACATTGCATGAGTGGCTGTTTCATATATCAAAGTTTCATTTGTTTGTTTTTTACTATAAACAAATTATTTTACAGTATGTTTCTGCATGTTGTCTTTCAAAGCTATTAAAATTTTACAGATTTGCTGGTAAAATTTCTATTTTAATAATTGGACAATTAAGTTAAAAAAGAAAACAGATGAACATAGGGAAAGGGAAAAAAAAGAGGGAGGCGAACCTTAAGAGACTCTTAACTATAGTGAACAAACTGAGGGTTGGTGGAGGGAAGGGGGCGGGAGCTGGGCTAGATGGGTGATGGGTCTTAAGGAGGGCACTTGTGATGAGCACTGGGTGTTGTATGGAAGTGTTAAATCACTATATTGTACACCCAAAACAATATTACACTGTATGTTAATTAGTTAGAATTTAAATAAAAACTTGATACAAAAAAAAAAAGATTTGTGTACCGCCAATTGTGTTGATGTTTTGAAAGAACTTCAAACCATGATGTAACATAAAAGAGTCTTATTTAAGTCCCAACTGTCATTTCAGTGCTAACAGAGTGAGGAATTAATGGCATATGTGAAGTAACTGAGGCGGGAGAGGTTAAGTGAATTCCCCCTGATCACAGACAACAGTGGGGATTTTTGATAGTTGATTTATGCACCTTTTTTTTAAAACTGACTAAGACAGTGAAGTGGAAAATATATCATCTTCTCTAGCATAGCTGATAACATGCTGTAGTTGTTTTTCATGTAGAAAGCATGTATTTTCTTTAAAAAAAAACCAATAAATAGCAGTTTCTCAAACTCTTCTCTGCTCTCAGAGCCTTCTGATCATACTTCTGTTAGAACATCTACCATAGAATTATGGTGAGTTGTCTGTCTTCTTAATACGGACCCACCTCAGTGCTGGCATTGGATGGATGCCCCCCAAAAAATGTTTATCAAATGAGTCCCTGAATGTAGTTTAATTGCCTTTGGAATTTGGAACCTTAAGGCTGTTTACATTATCGCGTTTTCTGAAGCATGTCATTCTTAGTCTCTTTGTTGATTATTGGTTGGTTCTATGAGATTCCCATAAAGTGATTATCCTGGAAACCAGTAACTGAGTACTTCTGTGGCCTCAGTCTTGGAAATGTACTAAAATGTTCTGTGAGCGAGAGAACCATGTCAGTCCACCAGAAACTAGCATCAGAGACTTTTGTCTGATTCCAAGTTTTCCTCACTTTGTGCAAATATATATTTCTGATCTAATACTTAAGACTTTGTAACTCCAGTCCTGTCAACTGAGTCTGAATCTTTTTAAAGTAGAAAATATTTTTATAAAATAGTGTTGTCCTAATTTGAATTTTATGTATCATGTTTACTTAAAGCATTGTGCCACTTTTAATAGAGTTAATACAGCGTGATAGTTAAACTATTCAGTCTGAGGTTGCTATAAATGTTTAGGAAACCAATATTTCAAGAAGTTGTGTTTTTTAATTAGACCATTTTGTTAGCATTTTTAATCACTTTATTAAGATATAATTTACAGAACATAAAATCCACCTATTTAAAGTATACAATATACTGTTTTTTAGTATATTCACAGAGTTGTGCAAACATCACTATAATCAATTTTAGAACATTTTCATTACCCATAAGGAAACTCCACAACGCTTAGTCATCACTCCCTAATCTTCCCATCCCCCTAGCATTTTGTTAACATTTATACTTATGATTGAAATACTTATTTCCTACCTTGTCTTAGTAAAAAATCAAAAGTTCACTCTGAGACTATGGACTCTGGGAAACAAACTGAGGATTTCAGAGGGGAGGGCGGGGGGATGGGCCAGCCCGGTAATAGGTATTAAGGAGGGCACGTATTACATGGAGCACTGGGTGTTATACGCAAACAATGAATCATGGAACACTACACCAAATACTAAGGATGTACTGCATGGTGACTAACATAACATAATAAAAAATTTTTAAAAAAATTCTTCAGTACTCACAATTAGGCAGGAAAAATGAATTGTGTATAAAACAACAACAAAAAAAATGTTCCGATTATTCTGTATTCAATTTAAAGTCTAAAAATCTTCAACCTAAAAAATTAAAAAATCCATTGTAAAAAAAAAAAAGTTCACTCTGCGTGTGTTTCAAGCATCTGTTTCTCTGTGTAGTCCAGATTTTCACATCTTACTATAAGTTATATGTTTAAATGAACTCCAGATGTACTAATTTGTACATTATCATTTTATTCTTTTTCCTACCAAGAATAAAACTTAAAAATCATTATATTGTTTGAAGACCAACTGTTGCTTTGACAGAATTAAAATCAGCAATCTTTTAACTACTTACCATCAGTGATCAGTGGTTGTACAGTGATTAAAGAGGTATCTCCACCAAATTCAAATTAGAAGATATATGGAGTAAATCTCTCTCTCTCTCTCTTTCTTGTACTTTGGATTATGTGTATTCAGTTTATACTTCCTGATCTAAATTGTTCTTCATAGATTTAGACAATTATTAGAAGATTCATCACAAAATGTTTTAGATTTTTCAGAATACAAAAGCACATATATGTGAATGACAAGCTGTGCTGTACATTAATAGTCTATTTTGATTAATAGAAATGTTACGTGAATCACTTGTCAGAAACACATGAAATGATTTTTTTATCTGTGTCATTTACACTAAATTCTTGCTGGCACAGAGCATTTTCTGCATTAAAATCTCTGTAGACAAGCAGTAAAATGCATAATGTACTTATGAATAATACATTAACAGCCTTATAGTCAAGATCAGTGATAAACAAATTGGTAGCCTAGCGTCTGGGGACACATTAGACTGCTGAGTCCATTTGATAGAGGACTTTTTGGACTCATCTATCTTTGTATCAAGTGCCATAGAAACAAATTCAATAAATTTCTTAACTAATTCAAATGAGGATTTTGTTAAATCCGATGAGTCTGTGCAGCTTTCTTGAGGTCTCTGTATCTGCTTTGTGTATCCTTTGTATACTCTTTTATAAGTGGTATCATTTATGTGTTCTTGTGATGCCTAACTGTAACATCAGGGACAGGAATGGATTACTAAGGATGGACTCCTCTTGTCATTTTGATTTATTAACTAATAAAAATTACTTTTTATAGTTTGGTTAACTTAAAGCAATAAACACAATTTGAGAGCTCCTTTCTGATAAAAGCATTCATCATGGTACTTCATGATCTTACCTTCACTGAGTTTATAATCCTTACATATTCATGAATAGAAACTAATTATACCAAACTAGAATGCTACACTCTAAACTCCATAAAGGTATGGACATATCTGTTTTATCTGTCCCCAGTACCTAACATGAGAGCATGGTGGTCACTTGATAAATGGTTGTTGAATGAATGAATGACAATGTTGAGCACCGGTACACAGACAGTACTAAAGTGCTGGTTAATTAATGTCTTGGTTGGTATCCAGTAAGGAAAATAGTACTACTCTCAGCATTTCAAAAGAGGGGTATTTAAACCAAGGATTTCATTACAAAAATTATCAGGCTAGAAGAGTGAAAAGAAGAGGGCAGTGACACCCAGAGACTTATAACTGCAGGAAGCTGTTTTGTCTGCAGCTGTTTTGTCTTCTGTGGCCCCACTCAGGGCTGGAGGAGTAAATGTGGGAATGGTATGCACTGACTGCTGGCAATGCCAGCGCTCTACCTCTGCCTTTTAAAAAGAATATTTTTGAATAGTTACAGTGTATGCATTGTAGGTATATTGGTACGTTGTAATATTATATTATACCATATATAATATGGTTCTCCTTTGCAGCTTGTGTATTTTGGTATTTCATATATTTAGGAACTGCAGTCTTCTGATTTATTTTGTAGGCTGGGAAGTGATTTATCAGTGCAAAAATCGCTAGTACCTACTTGGTGCCAGCCACTATGTTAGATATTAGGATTATAAAAATTAATTTTTAAAGTGCAACTTTTTAAAATTTAAAATCAGTTAATAGTGTATATCAGTTATAGTGTATTATAAAGTGCAACTTTTAATATGTAAGTACCTGATTTAGGCCCACATCTTCATGTAAATATATTCACACCACGTATATAAAGTGTTAAGCTCATATAAAAATTTTTAACAGTTTTTTAATAATATTTTTTATTATATTATGTTAGTCACCATACAGTACATCCCTAAAACAGTTTTGACCTGCCAGTTTACTTTGAAATAGCCGTAGTTCTTCCTATCAAGTTGTATTATTCTTAAAATTTAAAAAAAAAGGTAACATAACTGCATTATCTGCTACAGTCTCCTGACTGTTAGGCAGTGCCACTCACAGGCCGTCTGAAATACAGTAACTATACTTCTTGGTAGATGAGAGAAAAGGTGACTTGTCAGAAATAGGTTTACTTAACAAAATGCACATTCTAGGGTGCCTGGGTGGCTCAGTCGGTGAAGCCTCTGCCTTCGGCTCAGGTCATGAGCCGAATAAATAAATAAAATTTTTCTAAAAATAAAATGCACATTCTGAGACGACAAAATCATGTCTGTGGATAGCTAATAGCTTTCAGGGCTTCAGTATGCACCGCCTCTGAGCTTGCAGATACTGGCGAGGGCGGGAAAACGAGCACAAGAGTGCACAAAAATCACTCTGATTCTAGCCTCCTCTTTGAACTGTTCTGTGTTCAAACAGTTCCACTCTGAGTTTTGGTACAGATTTTAGCGGCCTGTGGTGTAGACCCTGATGCTGTGTTCAGAGAAGAGACGCCAAACCAGTATCTACAAAACCTTCAGAGAACATGAAATCCTTGTAAATTCAAATTAAGGAGAAGGAGAAGTAGGCTTCTTTGTTTAGAGTATATGGCAGCCAGTATATGGCATCCATTGGAAGAGAAATTGCCTTTCCTAGAAAAAGCACCATATGTTCTGTTTCTTCCCCCTCCTCCGTATTTTACTTCTTTATCTTTTGTATGGAATTAATATTATTGAACAGTAATGGCTAATTAATGGCAAATAGAGTAAAATGTCCAATTTTCAGTCCTATATACAAATACCCAATTTGAGCTACTGTTTACAGTTACCAGGGTTACATATTAAAAAGTTAAAATGGTTTTTTAAAGTGTTTTTCAGTTGGTGTTATGAAAAGGAGTCATGAGAGCTCTTTTTTTTTTTTTTTAAGATTTTATTTATTTATTTGACAGAGAGAGACAGCGAGAGAGGGAACACAAGCAGGGGGAGTGGGAGAGGAAGAAGCAGGCTCCCAGCAGAAGAGCCTGATGTGGGGCTCGATCCCAGGACTCCGGGATCACGCCCTGTGCCGAAGGCAGACGCTTAACGACTGAGCCACCCAGGCGCCCCATGAGAGCTCTTTCTGCCCTGCCCTGCATGAGCCCTGGGTTCTGTGACTGCCACATACTCATTTAACACTTAGACATTATCTTGGAAAATCACTGGATTTTTTTTTTTCATGCCTAGTTTACCCAATTAGAGTCTAAGCTGTTTCGTGGAGGAGATTATGATTCTGTACCAAACCAGTTCATATCCTTTATGCCTTATTTTTACAAGATGATTGGGAAATTGGCTCTTCTTTCTCCCCTTTCTCCTCACGTCCAATCAATAGCGAAACCTGAAGTTTTTACTTGTATATGTAGTTTCTAGCCAGCCATCATCTCTCTCTATTTGAATTGTCCCTGATGGTGCTGGGTCCTTGCTCATTTCTAAATTGGAGTATATGGTCTCCTATTTGAGTTCTTTGTCTTAACCTTCTCCACTGTATCCTCCTTACAGCTTCTGTAAGTGAAAATCTGAGTGTCACTGTCTCCTTTAAATGGGTTTGTGTGTCTCTGTTGCGTTAAAATAAGATTCAGACTCAATATTTTAGTGTACAGGATCCCCTTCAAGATGTTCTCTTCCTGTACCTCTGGCATCCTGTCTCCACATTTCCCCCCTCACATGTTCACTCTAACCATTTTAAATGGGTTATAATCCCTTGAATGGTCCCTGCACCCTCTTATCTCCATACATCTCCTCCCATACAGCACCTGCTTCTCTCTTACTCAGCTCTTTTGCTTCCCCCAAACCCCACACTTCACACTGCCCCCACCCCAACACACACATATCCGCCTTTACTACATAAACAAATACTTTACCTGGATGCCTTCATGTCTTTTGAGACTCAGCTCTGGTGTTCCCTCCTCCAGAAGCTATTCCCTGTCATTCCCCTGATCTTCATCCAACCAAGTTAGGTATCTACTACGTAAGCTCAGGGTGTACCCTGTACCTATGTCATACATAGGACTTATCACACCGCATACACTAACCTGTTTTCAGATCTTTCTCAGTAGAATGTGAGGTCTCTGAGGGCAAATCCTGATCCTCTGCTTCTGTATTTCTGCCACTTAGCAAGCACCAGGTACATAGCTGGCAGACAACAAAAATTTGTTCAGATAAATTCAGTGGAGTTTTTTTTTTTTTTTTTTTTTTTTTTTTTTTGTCTTCAGTCCATCCCTTGCCTTAAGTCAAGCAAATGCCTAAATATTCAAGACAGATGCTTCCCCAGGCCAAATAGCTTTCTTTACAGAAATGTCCAACTTGGCAGATTTGGTGACACCCGGAAAGAGTAGTTCTGGGACTACATCACAGTCTGTTCAGAGGGAAAATTGGTATTGAAGTGTTGCAGTACTAGCAGTGACTCATCATTTCACTGTGTTTGCTTTCTTTAGCATATCCCAGGTTTATTGTATTTATGTCAAGGACCTGAGGAGACTAGAAAATAAATTTTTATCTCATGAAAGCTTATAATTCATATTGTTTACTACAAAATCCAAAGTACAGATATTAGTTATTTTTAGGTTCAGTCTTCTACAGCACCAACTACAGTTCCTTATATATTCTAGGTACTAGGTAGTTTGTTTGCTGAATTGATATAACAAGCTTGTTCATATATAAATCCAAGCCAATGAGTTGTAAAACATACCATAAAAATCTAGTAAGATTACAGAGCACATAACATTTGCCCAACTACCCAAAAAGGCTACCTTACTATATTCTGTGGCACATCTTGGCCTCATCTAGTATGTTTAACTTTCCTAAGGAAATTAGATCATTTTCAAGTTCCATCTAAAATTTTTGTATATTGTAATTCTTTCCTGTCTCTTACCATTTATTTTTTTCATAATAATAATTTTTTATTATATTACGTTAGTCACCATACAGTACATCCCTGGTTTTTTATGTAAAGTTCCATGATTCATTAGTTGCGTATAACACCCAGTGCACCATGCAATACATGCCCTCCTTAATACCCATCACTGGCCTATCCCAATCCCCCAACCCCCTCCCCTCTGAAGCCCTCAGTTTGTTTCCCAGAGTCCATAGTCTCTCATGGTTCATTCCCCCTTCTGTTTACCCCCTCTTCATTCTAGAAGTTTATGGTTTATTTTGTTCTGTAGTTTATCATCCGTTCTAGGGAAACTTCTTTTTTTTTTTTTAAGATTTTATTTATTTATTTGACAGAGAGACACAGCCAACGAGAGAGGGAACACAAGCAGGGGGAGCGGGAGAGGAAGAAGCAGGCTCCCAGCGGAGGAGCCTGATGTGGGGCTCGATCCCAGAACGCCGGGATCACGCCCTGAGCCGAAGGCAGACGCTTAACCGCTGTGCCACCCAGGTGCCCCCGGTCTAGGGAAACTTCTCAACACTAACTCTGTATCATTCATTACCCTCACCTTGCAGACATTTTAGTTCAGTGAAAGTTTTATTTTTCAGTGCGGCTGTGCAGAGAGGGAATATAGTGTGATGGTTAAACTGAGATTCAAAAGTCAGACATAGTTGGATTTGATTCCTAGATCAGCTCTTACTGGTTAAATAATTTTAAACAAGTTACTTATCTTCTTGGAGATTTAGTTTCCCATGTAAACAGGAGTGGTAATTGTATCAACCTCATGCTGTTGTGAATATTATATGAGACACTGCCTGCAAGGCAGCACTTGGAATACATGGGGCGTGTACACATGTGCTCAACAAATGTTGGTGATTTTTTTTTAATGTGCCAAGCACATAGGAAATAGCAGTAATTAAGACATATATAGGCCCTGCCCTTCTAGGCAATTAAATAAGTAATTACAATTAAGAGCAATGAGTGTTTGAGGAAAGGCTCGAGGAAATGCAGAGTTGTTCCTGGATGTAGCAGGAAGACTGAACAGCCTAGAGGTCAGAGAAGGCCTGTTGGAGGAAATAACATGGAAGTTGAGACTGATAGGGCAAGAAGGTAGACTCTTAGCTAAAACAGAGATATTCATGGGAGAAATCATACTTTAGTGCAATTTTGAGATGTCACAAAGATACCAGAATATGTCCCGCTTCTCAAGAAGCCTCAGAGGGTAAGAACTAGTGTTTATTTAATGACAGTATGGTAGGTACTTAGCAAGAGAAGGGAGGGCAGTGTAAGAAAGACGATGATCACTAACGTTTATGCAGCTCAGCTGATTTAATCCTCTCAGCAACCACTTGGGGTAGAGTTATGTGTCCTAACTTACGAATAAGAACACTGAGGCATCAAGAGGATAAGTAGCTTGCCTGATGTTATATAGCTAATAAGTGTGAAAAGGTTGGGATTCAAACCATGGCAGAATTATTCCAGAGGCCATGCTAATAGTTCCTAAACAGTGAATAAGACACAATTTGTGCCCACAGGGAGCTCAGTCTAGAGGACAATAATTGTTCTGTGCTACAGCTGCCAGGGCAAGAATTATTTGCCATCTTTTATATCACAAAGTTAGCAACCCTAAATGGTCTTTTTATCTGGTTCCCCCATACAGTACATTATTTCTGCATATCTTTCTCAGATCCCTACCCTCTCCCCTTCTCTGCTAAAAAGGTCTCGCATCATGTGCCATTTCATGTTCACACATGAATACCTTCAGAGGAACAGATTCTTTTTAGGATCTTTACATTTCTGTTCCATATGATAACTTTACTTATCATATTGGGAGGATATGGACTTGCATGCTGACTTAAAAGCAAAACTGATTTCACACTTCAGACTCAAGGCTTTGTGTGAATATAAATTGATCATCAAATTTCCCTTCAAATGAATATGAGTATTCCTTGTAAAGAAAAAGGAATTTGTATTTGCCTTTTCATAAAGCAAAAAGATTCTGTAATGGTCTGGCGTTCTCCGGACTTAAAGACTCCTCTGGGTTTTATTTGCCTTGAATAAGCAGACTTCTAAACTTTTTAGTTCGCCTTTACTAGAGGTCTTATCTTATTCTCACTAGTGAAAAGCAGTAGAGCTGCACAGAGCAGCTCTAATGTTAGAATTCAGGGGGATCATTAACTCTTCAGTAAACCTTTGATCATGTTTGCTTTAGCAAAATTAAGAAGACCAGATATTCTGAAAAAGCTTCACATTATTCTCCATATAAGAAGGTATTGTTTGTAACATTTTAATAGAGAACAGAAGCTCTGTGTTATTAAGCAGTTTTCCTCCATGACCGAAGTAGAAGTTAACATGGTCATCTTCAAGTCCAAAATCTGAAGGACTCCTTTTTTTTTTTTTTTTTGCCTTCTTCCTTGCCACATTTTGTATCAGTCTCCTAAGTAACAGATTTTGCACTGCCTTTGTCTCCTCTGTTTTCTCTCTATACCTTCTAGATACTAGAGAACAAGAGGGCCTAAACAAGAGTGCTGGCTCCAGATAATCCATCTGAAAAAGCATTGCCTGTCACTAGCCATTTCCCTCCTTTTATTTCCTCTGGGCTAAATAAAGCAGACCCTGGCAGAATCATTACTAAAATCAGTTGTTCTTGACTTTCCTAGTGCCCAATCACAAGGCTGTTAACCTAGTTGCTTCGGGGAAAAAGAACAACAACAACAACAAAAAACCTTGCAATAAATATCCTATCATGGGCACAAGTGGAGAAGGCATACATAAAAGACTGTGCTAAAGTTAGAAGGATAGTCTACAGAGACTTCACTGACGTTCAGGAAGGAAAGGGTTTTGAAAGGCTGCCCCGGCTAAAAATGTGTTGAAGGCCTTTTGGGACTGGAGCTGCAGAGGGAGCGCATCTTGGGCCACCTGGAGTCTTTTCTAACCCTGGTCCCACATTCCCTCCCTCCTCACTCAACGGTCTGCTTCCCTCCTGCTGTGTGCACATTTCTTCCCATTTCCTGACAGTCTCAAGAACTGCACCACCAGTTAAAAGAACTACTCATATTTCAGTCCCTTAGAATCTAGTTCGCTCTCATTTCCTTTTTTATTTACTCGTGATGGTCAAACTTGGCATTCCTTTACATTCTCTGAGTCTGGATTGTTTCAAGAATTTTTTTTAAGTTGCTAGTGAATGCTAATATAAGAGAGTTAAGGATACCTCCTCTAACGCTAAAAGTAACTTCACCTTGTCTTCAAAATAGTGTTGAGCTAAATGCAATGTGGTATTCTAGACTTGATGCTGAACAGGAAAAAAAAAAAGCATCAGTGGGAAAACTAGAGGAAATCCAAATAATGTCTATGGTTTAGTTAGCAGTATAATTTTAATGTAATTTCTTAGTTTTGATAAATGTACAGTGGTTATGTAAGGCTTTAACATGAGGGAAAGCTGGATTAAGGCATATAGGAATGCTCTAGTGTCCTTGAAACTTTTCTCAAATAAATAAATCTAAAATAATAAAAGATCTAAATAATTTCAAAATAAAATTTTCTTTAAAATTTTTCAAATTTAATTTTCATTTTTAAAAAAGTCCAAGATTTTACAAAATAGGGATATTTAGTGATAAGTAAGCCAAGAGCCAAGCACATTTCTATAATAACATGCTAGATTTTCCCACAGCATTCTTTGAAGAGATCCATCATACACTTAGAAGTCAGATAAACCTAGACTCAGTGCCCAGCTCTGCCACTTACTAGCAGTAAAACTTAAGTGACTCTTCTAAGGCTGTTTTTCTTATCTGTATAATGGAATGTAATTCCTACCTCATAGGGTTATTGTGAGATCTTATATGGTAACAGCCTAGGGCCTGCCACATGGCAAGCCTTTGAAATGTCACCTTTAGCCCTCCAGGATGGCACTTTGAAAAAAGTAAAGTTTGGGTTCCTGTTCCTTCCTTAACTTTGTTTTCACTTTTTAAAATTGCCCTCCCCTACCTCGTTCTTCTGTGTCCCTCCCTAAAGACATTAAAAGAGTCTGGGTCACTACTTTGCTTGAGAGTCGGGTTTAAAAAACATGATGCCAACATGAGTAGGGCAATACATAAGCAAAGTTGCTGTTGGCCTTCACCTCTCTGGGCTTGTCTCCTTCAGACCAGGGCCTGCCTTGCCTTGCCTTTCCAGCACAGGTGAGAACTAGTAACCTCTCCCACATTTTCTAGCTTACTTGTACCCTTACCTTGACTTTCTCAGACACGTAGATGTTTCTACACCTTTTCCTTCTCATTGTGGCTTGATGGATTTTTCTCTCTCACGACAGTTTCTGATGTTAGATTCCTAGAAACTAGATTGTACCTTTATTTTTTTGATTCAGCAGCCATTTGCTGATTACCTACCCTTTTTTTTCTTTTTTAAGATTTAATTTATCTATTGGACAGAGAGAGAGAGAAAGGGATCACAAGCAGGGGGAGAGGAAGAGGAAGAAGCAGTCTCCCAGCTGAGCAGGGAGCCCAATGTAGGGCTCGATCCCAGGACCCCGGGGTCATGACCTGAGCCGAAGGCAGGCACTCAACCGACTGAGCCACCCAGGCACCCCTGAATACCTACTGTTGTTAAAATGTTTTTTTAATCGAAGTACATTAGCATATAGTGTTACGTTAGTTTGAGGTGTACACTATAGTAATTCACAATTCTATACATTGCTCAGTGCTCATCAAGGTAAGTGTACTCTTCAACCCTTTATTCCATCCATCTCCCCGCCTACATCCCCTCTGGCAACACCAGTTTGTTCTCTCTATTTAAGAGTATGTTTTTTTGTTTGTCACTTTTTTCTTTCTTTGCTCATTTGTTTTGATTCTTAAATTCCACATATGAGTGAAGTCATATGGTATTTACCTCTGTTTGACTTATTTCACTTAGTATTATACCTTCTAGGTCCATTCTTTTTGCGAATGGCAAGATCTCATTCTTTTTTATGACTCAGTAATCTGAATACCTAGTTTTTTTTGCTAGATTCTATATAAACATAATTCCAGCTGTCCAGGAGCTCACAGTCTGCTTTGCAATTAAGTAAATAGATAATCAGTATGATCTAGTCTATAATTAAATAAGTAAAAAATGAGTCAAGAACTATAAATGTCATGATGGAGAGAGAACAGAGTGGTGTAGGAACACTCTCCCTTTCCTTGCCATCTAGGTGGAGAAGAGCCTCTGAGCCTCTAAGGGCCTGCCCCCTGGTTGCTGCTAGACCTAAAGGAGTTTGTTCGTATTACTCACTTTTGTCCATGTCACTTTCTTGCCCAAAAGAGATTCTCCTTGGTTTCATGGTCCCAAGTTCCTTTTGCCTCTAAGCTTTAGAATATTCAGGACACCTGAGATGCAGAAATGGGGGGAAAAGGAACTGCTGCAGTGAGACTCCTCAAGTTCCAGGTAGTCTGGAAGTTGGGAAAGGTGGGAGAAATAAAGCAATTGTTCAGGGAACCTCACATGTAGGTCCTTGCTTTGGGTTTTTGTCTTTTTATGTGATAATGTAATAACTCAGAAAACTGTTCATATGGACACCCATTGTGTCCTGAAGAACTAGTCAAAGGAACCATTTCCTTTGTGGGCATGCAGTTCTTTTTCATCCCCTCACTATAGCACTTCACTTACCATGCTGCATTTATCTATTTTAGATCTGTGTCTCCTAGGACTGAGTGCTGGGCCTGGCCAGTGCCTGCCACCAGGCAGCTTGGCAGCATGTGAGGATGAGGGAGATCAGAATAACTTCATTGTGAGTTTTGTTAGATTGCAGTAATGAACTCTGTACACTGATCCATCTCATAACCGGTTAAAGGGAAGGAACAGGAGGTCTTGAGTCCTGCTTTCATCCTTTAGTTCTGCACCACCCCCTCACTCACCCTGCCCTCATCTCACTTAGTCCAAACAGGTCAAAAATGGCACAGTTCAGCTCCCTTAGGGAGAGCCTTCCAAAGGGTCCAAATTCTAATTAGCATTACAAAAGAATTGTTTCTCTCATCTTGAGAAAGCTTTTCCAGCCTCTCTCAGCCCCACTTACCTTATTACCCAAGCCTTCAAACTGTAGGTTATGATTCTACTCTTTTTGGCACCACATTTCCTTAAGTTTGTGATTTCCTTGTGACATTCTTGACCCCAACACCTGAGTCCTTTCAAGTGTGAGTGTACAGCTAAAAAGCTGAGCCTAGACATTTATGTAGATTATGGGAATTTGAAGAAGCCAACTTTAGAAGGCTTAGAAGGGAAAAATCTTAGAACAAGGACTGTCAGCTCCTCACGCTAGCTACTTTTAAGCTAACACTAATAGGTGGAGATAGTAGAGGAATTAGGTGTCCTTTAGGTGTTAGGAAAATTTTCCACATGGGAAAAATAACCATAAAAAATTTACGCCAGGATCTTCTCATCTCTATAAATTGGGCTACTGAGTTCTAAATGTATGGACTCGCCTAAAACCTACTTGTATTATCTCTGAACAGGTCTTAAGGTACCACCAGATGCTCAGAACAAATCTAGCCTATCCTGCTAATGAACATGCAAACAGTTTTCCCCATCTGCCACCTCTGTCTAAAAGGCTAGGAAGGCCTTCCTCCCTGATCACAAAGAACATAATTACCGTCTATAGAGAAGTCAAGTACAAAGGCCACCAGCCTTTGTAGGCCACCAAAGATTAACAGCTGCCTCTCCTTTGATTGGGAGAGGCAATAACAGTTACTCTAGTTAATAATTGAATGGATTCCCAGGCCATGCAATTCAGATTGAGGCTGTCATTTTTTGCTGGCCTTCAGCTAAGCTGGGTTATTAGAATGGAGCCACTAATCCTATTAGTCAGTTGTCAGTCTCAGAGTAGGAGAGAGCAGAGGAAGGCAGAGCTATTAAGGTGTTATGCCAGGTAGGTAAGTAAAGCCACACGTTTCATCTTTAGAAGTAGTTTTCCTTCACTCAAATCAGAACTGATAGAGCTCTTTATGAGTGTTCCATTTTCACATGTCTGAATACAGAGTATTTGGAAAAGGGGTAAAAGGGAAAAGGAAAGGTACCTAGTTCACCTTTCTAGATGAGATATTTTCCATCATTAAACAAACTTGGCTTGGTGCCTACGGTGTGTGCATGCTGTGCCTGACCCTGACAGAATGCAGAGAGGGAAGGTTAGGCTTTTCAGCCTAGTACACGAACACAGATAGTGTGGGATAATGTAGGACGGAATCAGGGCCCCAAGAGAAGCACAGTTAAATACAGAGACCTTTAACTTTAGTTGAAGCTGTCAGAAAGGCTTCATGACAAACCCTGGATCTAGGTCTTTCCCAGACAACGTATCTGAGGAGCATCCATTCCCATTGTGGCACTGGGATGTCCAGGAGTACAGAGAGCTGTGTATAGGAATACGAGGTGACTAGCACAAGAAGTCAGTGTGCTGGGCTCAGAGGAAGAGGCGAAAGGGGGACTCTCTGCATGATTGTTGTGTGAATGTGATTTCCATTTTGTATTTGCTTATACAGCTTTTAATGCCATGTGCTTCAGAAGGTGGGTTTTTCCTTAATTTTAACATTTGGGCAGCTCATCGTTGAGCCAGCTTGATTTTCCCTTTTCTGCCCTCCTGAGGTGAAAATGTCATAGGATATCATAGGATTGTTTCATCCACTTTCATGTATAGAGAGGAGGAAGAGCTATTCATTTGAACTGTGTGAAGGAATGGGAGGTGTTCCTCCTTTCTCGTGGGCCTCGGTATTGTGTTAGCCTCGAATATCTCACCAGGCATTTTTTGCTGAGAGAAGTCTTTTCATTTGTTCATCCTTTGTTCAGTTGCTTATCCATCAGGTATTTACCATTCCTGTTCTAATCCAGAACTGGGGCTGCAGAGGTGAGTCAGCTGTCACACTGAAGGGGCTTACAGACCGAATGGGGCCCTGAGGTAGGGCAGACATGATGGGATGAAGTGAAGTTGATATTGGAGATGAAGGAGAAGTTAGGAAGATCCTAAACAGGGTTGTCATCTGGCCGTGTTCTATGGAAGAGAATCCAGAAGTGGCTTGTTGCCTTTTTGTTGCCTTTGCAATGCAGACGTCCACATAACCAGAAACCGCCGTGACTCCAGAGGGAGATCTGTGAGGTTTTTTTTTTGTTTTTTTTTTTAATTTCATAGTTGGTTTTGCTTTTTGGTTTATTTCCTTGAATAGCTGCAAGTGATAAATTAAAACTTCAATTTTCAATAATACATTAGTAAAAATTTGGCTTTGAATGGCCTTTATCTTCCTGAAATTGGCATATTTTTTCCTGCTTAATGTCTATTCAAGCCTATATCTTAAGTCTTTCAGGAGGTCACATCCATGTTGTTGGCACTGCATAAAAGGCTTTGAGTTTTGTTTTGTTTTTAAAACATAGATGTATACATTAAAATGGTCTGCTTTTACTCATTCCTTTTCCCCTCCACTTCTGCAATGTTGACCCAGTTCTCTCCCATTGTGGAAAAGTCTACAAGAACAGCAGTGGTGCTGCTTTATCTCCCTGCGGACAGACAATTGGTACATCTGCTTGGCTTGAGGTATAACATACTGTGTTTCTGAATCAAGAGATATCAATATATGAAGGCTTTATGTTGAAATGGATGTACCTTCCTTGATGGCTATTAAGGAGGCTCGAGGTGAATACGTTCTTCAGTCCTAAAAAATTGAATTTTATTCTTTGGTCCTGAAGCTCACTTACAGTGAAAAACTGTTCTACAAGGCACACATGATAAGGAGCGGAGGATTTTATCCTACAGTCGTACCAGAGAAGTTATTGACTGTGTTTCACAGTCAAATCATGTACAAGTATCCTTATCAGCCTTCTTTCTTAAAACTGTCATTCACAGCCACTGATTGAGCACTTACTGAGTGCAATCCCCTCTGCTAAGTGTTGAGGATGTGGTGAAGCAGGCATGGCCCCTGACCTCAGGAAGCTCTGAGTTTAGTGGGGGATCCAAAGATAAAATGCTGGCGGATCATCCCCTCTGGGAAGGAGGAACAGTAGATGCAAAACAGTAGAGGCATGAAAGAGAATGCACTCTGTGGGGAATTTGGTTGAGGGAGAGGCAGGAGCATGGCAGGGAAGAAGGCTATTAATGGGGCATCAAACTTGTGCTAAGGAATTTGAGCCTCCTGTAGTTAGGAAGAACTCATTCAAGTGTTTTAAGCAAAGAGTGGCATGATTACATTTACTCTTGAGAATATTATCCTCATTGCATATATAGGCATCCAGACCAGAATAACTCAAAAGGGAGTCCCCAGTCCAGTGCTAGGCCACTGTCACTAGAACCAGGGGAGACAAATACACAAATCAAGAGTGAGTTTTAGGGGCGCCTAGGTGGCTCAGTTGTTAAGCGTCTGCCTTCGGCTCAGGGCATGATCCAAGGGTCCTGGGATCGAGCCCCACATCAGGCTCCTCTGCTGGGAGCCTGCTTCTTCCTCTCCCACTCCCCCTGCCTATGTTCCCTCTCTCACTGGCTGTCTCTCTGTCACATAAATAAATAAAATCTTAAAAAAAAAAAGAAAAGAGTTTTAGCAGATTGGCAGAGTAATTGATGTATGTTGTATCTAATACTTCAAAATATGGTCTCCTATTTTGTACATCTTTTTTCCTCATTTGTTCAGTATTTTGTTTGTATTGCATTTCACAAAGGTATTGGTCTACAATGGAGTAAAACTCAAAGGAAGCAAAGGAAAGGAATAAAACCCTGACTTTTATCTTACATTATTTGGGGAACACTGCTCTAGCAAATAGGCTGGTGTGGGGTGAGCCTGGACCCGAAGATACTAATTAGGGAATTGCTGCAGCACCTCCAGCAAGAGACCGTGGAAGCCTGAACTGACATGACGGGCGTAGGCAAGAGTTGAGAGCCACAACAGAAATGGAATAATCAGAACTTGGAAGCCGAATCAGTGTGGAAGCTGAGGAAGAGGGAAAAGTCTAGAAGGGCAAATATTCTTTTAGGAATCTGCTGAAAGTTGGACCCTTGCCCTGTGCTTTCCTTTGAGCATTTCCGTCCCGTTTCACAGAGATGTTGCATTTAGTTTTTAAGGTGGTTCTGTATTTTTAACATTATTACATGTTTTATCTATAATTCCTACTTCGAGTATAAGAAAAAAGGAGGTGTTTATATGTGTTTACTTCCCTATCTTGACCCAATGTTCCTCTGTTGTATTCCTTATACTTTAGATGTTTCCATGGTACCAGATGCAATAGAAACATTGCTACCAAATTAAATAAAATAGAACATTGCTACCAAATTAAATCCAGAAAATATTCTTGCATACTATATGATCTCATTTATATGAAATTCTGCAGTAGATAAAACTAACCTACATTTTATTTCTTTCTTTTTACCTTTTGATCCCCTTCACCCTCCCACTTCCCCCACTCCCCTGTCCTCGTCAACCACTAATCTCTTGTCTGTATCTGTGAGCTTTTGTTGTTGTTGTTTTTAAGATTCCACATGTTTTTCTCTGCCTGACTTATTTCACTTAGCATAATGCTCTCAGGGTTCATCCATGTTGTCACAAATGGCAAAATTTCATTCTTTTTGTGGCTGAGTAATATTCCATGTATCTATATACTACATCTCTGTATACATTTTACTTATCATTGGACGCTTAGTTTGCTTCCACATCTTGGTTATTGTAAATAATGCTGCAGGGAACATAGGGGTACATATATCTTTTCAAATTAGTCTTTTGATTTGCTTCAGATAAATACTCAGAAGTGGAATTTCTGGATCGTACGGTACTTGTATTTTTAATTTTTTGAGGAACCTACATAGTCTTCCATAGTGGCTGCACCAATTTATAGTCCCACCAGAAGTGCACAGGGCTTCTCTTTTCTCCACATCCTCACCAGCACTAGTTTGTTTTCTTTTCTTTTCTCTTGTCTTATCTTTCGACAATACCATTCTAACAGGTGTGAGGTGATATCTCTGTGATTTTGATTTGCATTTCCCTGATGATTAATGATGTTAATTAAACATCTTTTCATGTACTTGTCAATCATCTGTATGTCTTTTAAAAAATGTATATTTACATCTGCCCATTTTTTAATCAGATTTTTTGTGTTTTTCGCTGTTGAGTTGTATGAGTTCTTTATATATTTTACCAGAAAGATCACTTGCAAATATTTCCTCCCATTCAGTAGATAGCCTTTTCATTTTGTCAATGGTTTCCTTTGCTGCATAGAAGCTTTAGTGTGATATAGTCCCACTTATTTATTTTTGCTTTTTTGCTTTTGCATTTGGTATATAATCTATGGTACTATAAATCAAATCTGTGGTTGCTTCAAGGAGGGGGTTCGACTGTAAAAGTGGCATGGGGGAACTTTCTAAGGTGATGGAAGTGTTCAGGTCTTGATAAGCATTTCTCAAATTTATTTGAACGGTATGCTTAAGATCTGAGCCTTTCATCCATTTGTAAAGTGTGCCTCAATTTAAAAAACTTAGTAAACATAAGGTGTTCAGTCCCACTGCTTATCAGGGAAAGGCAAATAAAAACCTCGGTGAAATGCCATTATACACCATTAGAATGACTGAAGTTTAAAAACAATGATAAAATCAATTTTGGTGTGAATGTAGAATAACTGAAATTATCACTGCACTGCACTGTGTACACAGATTGTTCCAAATGCCTTAGAAAGCTGTTTGGCCATAGCTAATAAAATTGAACCTATGTATACTCTGTGACCCAGGAATTCCACTCTTCAGCGTAAATGCAGCACAACTGCATGTCATGTTTGCACAAATACATGTACTAAAATGTTTAAAGCAGTATCATCCAGGGTTTGGAAGTGGAAACAACCCAGATGTCAATTAGCAGTAAAACATGTAAATAAGCTGAGTAAGATAATAAGATAGTAGTCATCTTCAGCCTGTAATGTTAAAAGTGAAATTAATGTGGAAGGGAGGAAAAAAGGCACTAGAATAAAGTAAATTTTTCCGATTTAAAAAAAATAAGTTGAGGTATATAATCTGACAAAGGAATAATATGTTCCAACAAGGAAAATGAATGAAATATTGGTATAGGCAGCAGTATGGATGAATTTAGAAACAAAAAATGAGCAAGAAAAGCTAGATTCTATGGAATACGTAAAGTTTGATTCCATTTTTATAGAATTGAGAAGAAGACAAAGGAAATCTGTGATTTTAAAAATCAGGATAGCTTTACATTTGGGAAAGAAGGAGAGAGAGTGAATGTGATGGGTATCAGGGATATTATGGGATGTTATAAAGCTTTATTTGTCGTTCTGGAGTTGTTACAGGGTGTGTTCAATTTGCTGTAACTCATCCAGCTACACAGTTATAATTAGTGCTGTTTTCTTTGTGTTATATGCTCATACAAAAAAATTTTTTTTAAGATTTATTATTTGAGAGAGAGAGAGAGTGAGCGCTGGGAGGGGGCAGAGGAAGAGAGACAGAGAAATTCCAGCAGACTCCTCACTGGGCTTGGAACCCCATGTGGGATTCTATTTCAACACCCTGAGATCACGACCTAAGCCAAAACCAAGAGTCAGACACCTAACTGGCTGTGCTACCAAGAGGCCCTGAATACAAAATTCATTATTGGGGCGCTTGGGTGGCTCAGTCAGTTGAGCATCTAACTCTTGATTTCAGCTAGGATCATGATCTCAGGGTCCTGAGATCGAGCCCTGCGTCAGCCTCCATGCTTAGCACGGAGTCTGCTTAACCCTCTCCCTCCCTGACGCCTCTCCTCTGGCATGTGCTCTTGCTTGCTCTCTCTCTCAAATAAATAAAATAAATAAAATATTCAAAATATATTATCATTTTCTAATCATATTGACATCCTAGCATACGAAGAAAGAGTGGTAATAGCATTATGGTTTCAAATTACTGAATACCCCTGGGTTTTTCAATTTTTTGGTTGTTAGTTTTATTGCAAAGAAACGTTTTTTCATTAATCACAAAAATTCTTAATTATCTATCCTAAAAGTATGAGTTCTTGTCTAGGATTCACAATAAGCCTATTACAGTCTCAAACCGTATTTTATTGTGCATGTAGTGAGTAATCGAATGACGGAGGTACTATGCTACCACAGTGCAGACGTGTACTAGAGCCAGTCAGGAATCAGTAGTCCACATCAAGGAGAGCATTGTGCTTAGAACATCAAAAGAATCTGGCAAACATGTTTGACAGAGCCTGTGTGTAACTCGTGTCTCTCCCCTATGCATCCTCCCCTGCCAAGAAATACTTCAGTAATTCAAAGATATTCCAAGGCTTCGTGAACTGTGGAGTACTATGAGAAGAAACATAAGGTGATGGTATAATAGGGGTTGTGTATTTGTGTGCGAGGGCTGCCATAACAAAGTACCACAGACTGGGCAGCTTAAACAATAGATATGTATCTTCTCACAGTTCTAGAGGCTGGAACGCCAGGATCAAGCTGTTAGCAGGTTTGGTTTTTCCTGAGGTCTCTCGCTCCTTAGTTTATAAATTGTGGGTTTCTCTCTGCCTCACACAGCCTTTTCTCTATGCACTTGCATCTCTGGTGTCTTTTCCTCCTCTTACAAGGACACCAGTCATTTGGATTATGGCCCCACACTAACAGCCTCATTTTAACTTGATCACCTCTTTAAAGACCTCCTCAAAACAGTAAATGCAGAGGTACTAGGGGTTGGACTTCAGCCTAAGAATTTGGGTGCAGGGAGACACAACGTAGCCCATCACAGGTTGCAAGCCTCCTTTTTTGCAAAAATGATGCAGTGATTCTGAGTATGCGTTAAAAACTAATACCAAGGGAATGCAAAGAAGTCAGAGCCATTCCTTTCACAAGGTTTGTAAACAATTCAGAAATTGTTTACAGAAAGAAATAATCATAGGTTGAGTTCTAAAATGGTAACTTAATATCCTCCCTAAAATAGCTGAAGTCGTAAACAAATACATGGAGATGGTTAGATATTAGATAATCTTCTATTACTGAAGAGAAAAGTAATAGGGCAGGAAGTCTTTGTGGCAGTCCATTTGTCTTGTTAGGTGGAAAGTAACATTACAAAATGTCTTTAAAAGTATTGATTAAAATTCTGTATAAAAAGATTTTGTCCTCTTCGTGGAGTGCTCCATCCCTTCCCCTTTTCTTTTGCCTGCTTCAAAGCCTCAACTTTCCCAGAAAAGCCTGTGCTGACCCTTTCTCCAGTATGTAGCTGGTTCCCCATTACTCTTATAGAGCACTTTTCCTTTTTCTTTGAGGTACTTATCATAATTGAAACTATTTTACTTATGGTTATTTGATGGGTGTTGCTCTCATCCACTAAATTTTAAGCTTCATGGGGAACAGCGACTCTGTCTTTTGTGTTCACCAGTTTTGACCTACTGTTCCTAGCACTGCGTAAACATTCGATAAATATTTGTAGAATAATGGAACCAACAGAATGTTTGACACTGCAACTAAATATTTCATTTGGTGATAATTTTATGCCTGGGAAATTGGGCTAATTTCTTTTTGTGTTTCTGTCTAGAATGTAGCAGATCAGATTGCATTTCAAGTTGCTGGTGGCCTAACAGCCCTTGAACACATTCTTCAAGTAGTAGTCCCAACCACAAATGTGAACACAGCTTCACGAATTCCTCCTAAGTAAGTATAATTTTTTAATCTGTCTTTCACGTTTCATTTGTGAGTCATTTCTGCCCTATGGTTTCCATATGGGGGACCATAAGAAAATGGTATGTGTATTCAGACTTGAATAGCAAAAGCTTACACCCCCCATTAGGGAGAAAAACAGAGGTGCTCAACTTCACTTACAAAACTCAAATCGAGCCGAAAAAGCCTTAGAAAGGAAATCTCTTCGGTCTATGACCTTCTCTAATCCTATAACAAGGAGAATGGATGAACTCCTGGGCAGCTGTAACTGCTTACATAAATTGAACAGAACTGAATAGTAGTAACAGAAAGGTAACTTTCTGTGTTGAGTACAAGAAGAGGTAAGTACATTAACAAAAGCCTGAGCTGTGAAATTTGAAAAAATCCCTAACTAACGGAAGAGCAGTCTGAAGCCAAGACTGCCATAGTCTAGAGTCCTGGCCAAATAGCTGGGAACTGAATTGCAGTTTGGTCTTTAACTCCAAATTGCTCTTTGTCATATGGATCCTGTGCAAGCTTTTGACCCAAGATCTGCTTTCCCCTTCTCTTAAGTCACTCTGTGATCCCTGGCCACCTGGGATACAATAGCAGACTGCCTTATTTCAGAAGCAGTGCATTCCGGAGTGGTAGCATGCACGATTTCTAGATACTTTGTGGAGACTCTTATTTACAGAGTTTAAATGAGAAGTTTTGGTAAAAGTTCACTTATATCACTGAGAAAACTTAAATATTTAGTTAGCCCAACATAAGTGAGTACTTGATTTGTCCATTGGATACTACAGAAAAGAAATTCCAAGAATATGTTATCTTTCCTCCTGAGGGACATATTAGTAAAATAAAAATAGCACTGGCTTTGGAGTCGGACGAACCTGGATTCTAGTTTTACCTCTATTGGTTACTATCTGGGAGAATTTGGACAAGTGCCTTATTCTTGTTGCATCAGTTTCCTTTAAGCAGGGGTAATCATATTCACCTCTACTGTGCTACTGTGGGGATCAAGTGAAATATATGTGTGAGAGTTCTTTGTAAACTTTAAAGTGTTATATAAATCTGAGGTGACAGTTTCTAAGTAATAGTCTTGCCTGCCTTAAGACAGTGTTGTCTCTTTGAAACGGGATATTTCTAAGTACAAACTGTTTGATACTGAAGTTAGTTTGGGTTCCTTTGCTCTGCTGACAAAGTAGAGATTAACAAAAGAAGGTATAGGTATCCTTTGAGTCAGGAGATCTTTCTGTGGAGCACGCTGTGCAGGTTTTCTAACCTGGGAGAGTTGGTATTCCTTATCAAAATGGATTTTATTGACAGTATGTTGTTTGGCATGTTGTCATCACTCAGTGTTTTTTTTAATTGACAGGGAGGGAGAGAGGAAGGAAGGAATGAAACACACAATAAATCTGAGATAAGAAAGGAAATGGCTTTTGATTCTTTGGGACAGTGCTTTGATAATTGTTGTTCATATTGTTCATCTTCAATGCACCTGTAGTTTCTTGTTTTGTCTTGTTCTGCTTTTTTTTGTTTGTTTTCTGGTAGGTTTCAATGTGCCTGACACTGAGTTCTCTGGCTGGTAACCCAAATTAAATACCTGTTTCACAAAAGCTACTTTTGTCATTGTGGCAGAAAGCATGCTCTGGTACTGTGATCATCATTTAGGGGACAGAAGAGTTTTCCATAGTGCCTAAGAAGACCTAAGCAAGAATTAGCACACCAACATTGGCAAGGAGCCCTGGAATCCGGAGAGTCCAGACCAGCTGACCACAGTGCCAGGATCGAGAGTTTGTTTCTTCATCTCACCTTAGGCCAATAGATTTGTGTGTTCAGCCAGGCACTACTTGCTAAGTGGGGCTCCGCTCAGGGCAGTGGGCATCGAGCAGCAACTCTAAGATTCTCTTCTCCTGAGCACAGCTCAAGATCATGACTCTAAATTCACCTCACTTCTCAGAGCTAAAGGATTAAGGGTATGAGAGTATTATGCTGCTTACTCAGAAAGGGGCAAGAAACATGCCCCAGCTGTGTGAGAATTAGTGTAGACTCAGAGCACTCTGGTAGGCATGAGTCAGGCTTACCTCAGAAAGTGTTCTTTCTCATATTCCCTCCAGCTGCTATTGTGCACAAACCCCTGCCCTGCTCTTCGGCCTTCCATAGTCCCTAGGGACTTCCTTTGCCCCTAACCTGCCCGAGCACCCCCCTTTCATCCCTGATGAGCTCCCATCCCTCAACTCCATGAGCCTTCTGTCACGTTAGCTCATTTTGTCTTCAGCTTCCTGTGGCATTTCATGGCTCTTACCCAGGGAGGCTGGGTGTTTTGGGTTTTTTTTTTTACTACCCCGCATTAATTTTTCTCAGTAACAAACAGCAGAGGTTTTGAGAAGTGTCAGCCACTATCTAGGAACGTTTACCACATGGATCATCTAGACCGTTACTGTGCGGCTCACCTGTGACTACAGACCTGGTGTTTCCTGCCCCTGCAGCCATGAGCTCAGGGAGTGGAGAGACCAGCTCCCTGCTTCTCTTTTCTCACCAGCCTCTGCCTCTCTCTTTTCATTCTACATGGCACCTCAGCAGTTGCCCTATAATTGTTGCTAGGTAACTTCCTGGGAGTGAACATTTGCTTCCAGCAAATTTGTATTACCTTTTTCCCTCCTCACAGTCACTAGCAGCCATGTCTGTGGCCTACTACCAGAATGAGGGTTGGCAGAAATCATATTTGGAGCATGACTGCAACCTGAGAGAGCCATGATATCCCTTTTGAAAGCATGTTTATTCATTCCAAATGGCAAAGAGAATGTTCAGAATTGCTTTCCCATGATTACTGAGGTTTTGTCCCGAAAGGCTTCTGTTCTCTTTTCTTGGTCCTTTGATACAGCATAGAGACTGGTGGAGTTCATCTTATAGTGGAAAAGAGAGATCCCTTTGCGTTCCAGAAGCAGATAAATGATCTAGGGCTTCTAACCATACTAACCAGGGGAAAAACTATTTTCTAGGGAGTTCCTTCTTAGAATCAGTTGTATGCATGTGGAACATGGAAATGGGATTGCCACATCTAGGAACCATTCAAAATAGACCCCGTCAATAGGGAACTTGGAGTCATAGAAAATGAGACAGCTTAAACTGTAAATATCCTTAGTAGCAGCCTGCTGTGTTACCCTTGTGGAATAGCCACTCTGGCGGTATACACAAAGTCACCTAAAGGAACGTTTTGCTAAATATCCAATATCTGCAGACCTAGTTTGCTGAGACGCCTCACCTCATGTGTTCTTTAGCTTACTTCTTATTCTGGTCTCTTGACTCACTTGGCGTTCTTTTTAGGGCTCATCAACTGTACATTTTGGGGTTTTTTTGTTTTGTTAGATTTGTTAAGTCTTTGCCTTTCTGTTCAACGTGCAACACAATCCGGACCCTGTTAATCCAGTTTTCACCATGAGTTTCCCCCCTTATTAACCTTTCATCTCTCTTCTTGGTTTGTCATATTCACTTCACATTTGTCGTCTCCTTATTTTTATGGGCGTTGTGAATACTGCCTGTTATGAGCATTGCACCCATGCCTTTTCTTAGCAGCTCGATCTTATGCCATGTGATGCTTCCCTCAGTGGCCATATCTGATTAAACCAAAAGTGAACATTTGACTCCCGCAGCCAATCTATAGACCAGCCAACAATATCGGACTTAAAACTCAGCCCAGAAAGTTAAACTGAGCCAGTTAGGTTTCTCTCTCAGGAATTTGCAGTTGGAAAGTTGTACAACTCCAACTCATTTTTTTCTAGTGTATTTGAATTTGAAAAATCGTGTAGAGTAACTTCTGGGATGGCCATTACAGGGCTCTGTTTAGCAGGGCCAACAAAGACCATTGGGGAAAAAAGGAGGAGAACAGAACTGCTTCAGGAGAGAGAAGGGAGATGGAAATGAGAGCGGGTCCAGTCTACAGAGCTGGCATTGTTCCTGCCCTCCTGAGGTCTAGTAGTTCATATTCTCCTGGATTCGTGCGAAGTTCCCTGGAACCTTACAACAAATGCCTCTTTCTACTTGAAATATTCTTAGTGAATTTCTGTCCCTTCAAACCGAAAGAGCCTAATACTTTTAAATAAAAATATTAAAGGTTTTTTAACCTAATTTATTTGAGAGAGAGAGAGAGAATTTGTGCGCCCAAGCATGGGGGGAGGGAATAGTGAGAGAGAGAACCCTCCAGCAGATTCCCCACTGAGAGGGAAGCCTGACGCAGGGCTGGATCCCAGGACCCTGAGATCATGACCTGAGCCGAAATCAAGAGTCAGGCACCTAACTGACTGAACCACCTAGGTGCCCCTATTTAAAGATTTTTTTAAACTCTAGATTGGCTTGAAAATACTTGTGACCTCCTTTGTTTTTCTAAATTCTTTGATATCAAGAAAGAATGAATGGCACAGTATAAAGTAGCGTTAGCCCGTTCTACAAGCTCTCTAGGGTATAGTTCTTCGTGAACATTAAATGTTTCTACGGGCTGGGACTGGCTGAACTTTTCTTTACCAAACCTAATTTGGAGAATCTGTATAGATAATAATGTGGATTAAACTTGCTCTCCCTGGTTGCTAAGGCAGACACACTTAAGTAACATACACTAGAGTGTGGAGCTTATCTTCAGAATCAAAGATAAGACATATATTATGGTTTTTTTTTTTTTTGCTCTTCCAGAATGCTATTTTATTTTTTTTATAGTAATATTTTTTATTATATTATGTTAGTCACCATACAGTACATCCCTGGTTTTTGATGTAAAGTTCGATGATTCATTAGTTGCGTATAACACCCAGTGCACCATGCAATACGTGCCCTCCTTAGCCTATCCCATTACTCCACCCCCCTCCCCTCTGAGGCCCTCAGTTTGTTTTTCAGAGTCCATAGTATTGTTAAGAACAAATAATAGCACTACCCATATTTTTTGTAGCTCTCAAGTGTTAGCTTTCTTGGTGACCCTTGGGTCCCAGATTGGTTACCTCATCATTAACTTTATAATTAGGACTTAGTTTGAATCCCAGGAACATTGTCTTATATTTATAAACAACTGAAAAATGTATTTCTTTAGACCCTGCTCTCCCAGACTTGATCATAATAGGCCACAGTCCAACTTTTTAATAAAAATAAGTTTGTTCATGAGAAACTCAATCATTTCACCGGTTATTTTCTGAAATTAGAAGCCAGTTGCTTGTTTAGACAATGAGGCTACGATGTTTAGAAGGTTAGAAGATTGCAAGAGCAGCTATCCCTCCCCCGCTCAAATCCTGGCAGCATGATGCAGCTCAGAACGTTAATCCTATGCTACAAGGTAAAGCTTCATTATATTTTTAAGAACTGAATAATATGCCTCAACGGCACAGTTTCAATTGCTAGGAGAGAGACAGCATTTGTAAAAGACAACTGTCCTCTATTAAGTCATTTTATAGTATTTAATAAAAGGAATAAAAGCATTGGCTTATATCTTTTCAGGGCAACCTTTTTTGGGATTGCAGATTTGTTTCTCTCAGGGAAACCACGCAGTATCTCCATATTATTCAACATCTACCCCAGGGCATGGCACACCAAGGACCTGATGCAAGCTTCGGAGCATTGCATCGTCTCTTATTCCTCTCTCTCTCTCATCCAGTAAGAAATGCAAAACTCCATTCTGGAGGGGGTAGTTGTTTTACCAGAATTGCATCTGTAGATGCTGGATTCATGTTTTCTTAATAAAATTAGCAGTTTCGAATTTTTTTTTTTCATAGTCCAGTCTACATTAAGGCATTTGCTTTCTATGTAGAAAGCTCTCAAGTAATATTTTGTCAAACATTTTGGGTTACCTATCTATTTAAGAAAATCTTCGACTGGACTATCATTGTTAAATCACTCCTGGGACATTACTCACAACTTATCTGAGGCTCTGACTTGCTTGCCATTTTCTTTACACTATTACCTTCTCCTGAATTATTTTCACCAAGTCTAGCTGTTGATTAAAAGATCAGGTCAGTTGCCTTATTGAAAATCAAAATGCATATAAATAGTTCTCTACATTGGCTTTTGAGTTAAGGTAAATACAAATCTCTCATCTTTTCAAATTGATATATTCTTGCAAAGATGGTTGTACAGGTAATTTCTATTAAGTGAATCCAATTTTCTTATTAATTTCCTTCATAAAGTCAACAGTGAATTTCTGTGGGCAAAGTGTCAATACATTAAGCAATTGATGGAGAGTTGTAGCCAAGTCCTTTGGTGTTCTAGACAGTGTAACCCAGCGGTCTTGTTGGAAACATGCTACAGTACCTTCAGAATTATGAATTATGTAGCACTTTCCTAACTTTATAACTCTCTTCTCTTGTCACCTTCCGGGGATTGAATTCTTGAAAAACACCTACATAGGATGAAGATTATATCATATTTTACAAGTACATACCACAGTCTAACACGTAATGTATCTTAGGCTGTAAACATATTCACCTTCCCACTTGGTGGGTTTTGGAACTCAAGCCGGAAATACCTGTATTGGAATTAGAGAAAGGGGAATATAATGCACTAATAGATCAAACTCAACTGGGATTTAGTGTCAGAGTATTCGGGTTCAAATGCCAGCTTTGCCAGTATTTGGTGTGAGACCTGTCTCTTAAGACCTTATTAGCTGTAGTATTTTTCATCTGAGAAATGGGGGAAAGATTCCTATCTCATAGGGTCATTAGTGAAGATGAAATGCTAACATGTGTAAAGGGGCTTTGTGAATTGCCATGTTTTAGCATGGGACACCAGTGGCATTTGGGGCAGAATGCAGGATTGTCCTGCCCACTGCAAGGTGTGTCACATCCTTTGGCCCATTAAATGACATTAAACACCCATTAGATACCTGTGTTCCCAGTTGTTTTCAAAACCAAATATGTCATTACACATTTCTAGTTTTCACCTAGGGGATCAGTACAATCCTGATTGTGAACTATGTGCTGGGCAATAGAGTTGTGGAAATAAATAAAATATTGTCCATATCCTCGGGAGGCTCACTTGTTAGGGGGTGAGCTAAACAGGGAAAGATGTAATTTATAATTTAGTACAGTGTGCTAAGTAAAGCTGTAGAAGTATGCACTAAGTACAGAAATAGCTCAAAGATGGAGTAATTAACTGCCAGAGGAGGACACAGAGTCTTACCTGAAGGTTATAACATGTGAACTCAGTTTTAAAAAAGATTCAGAGTTTGCCAAATTAACAAACCCTCCTAAGTTAGCAGAGAGCACAGCATGTGCAAGATCATGGATGCCTGAAATAATAGGATGAGCTTAGGGAGCTGCAAACATTTGTTATTATTGGAACACAAATGTCCTAATATCATTAGAATAGTGTCAAAAATATCAATATATGAGCAAATTGGGCAAATGGCGATTCAGGGAAAACTAAAAGGTATTTATTCCTTATTTATTTCACATTTGGGAGAGAAACTTTTGTATCAGTTTTATTCACTCATCTATTAATTGCTTCTACTCTCTTAATTTAAGCCCTGTTGCTCGTACTGTCAGCACAAAGAGGAATTCAGTCATTTAATACACCTTTATTGCCAGGTACTTGGCACTTCGTTTATTCTCATGTCTAGAAGGTGAGTGAGAAAGAGAGAACCTTTGCAAAGGAGTGCTCTGAACCCCTGCAGAACACTTAGCATTTTCAGAAATACCAGAGCAATAAAACTGTTTTATAAATATATTAGACTTATTTAACAGAGTCCTTGGCATGTCTTCACCAATTTTATCACTTATATACATGAAGAAACTGAGGCTTAAAAAGACAATGATTTATCATCAGTCATCGGATTGGCAGCTAGGACTGAGCATCCTCGTCTGGTATCCGTTTTTCTACATCTTATTACCTTATTGTTTTTGATATGTGAACATTTAACTTTCACTATTTTAATAAAAATAAAGTACCATTTCATTGATATCTTAGAAAAAATTAGTGTTGTTATTCCTGTGAGTTGCTGGAGGCTTTTTTGTTGTTGTTGTTATTGTTACTTGTTTGTTGTTTAGTTTTTGACTTTTGGTGGGGGAGATATTGTTTGATTGGTTTCAGATTTTTAGTTTAGGATTTTTTGGTAGTGGTTTATTGATGTAGGTACAGGAAATGTTTGTGGAATCATTTTTCCCACCTAAGTGTCAAAGAGGGACAAGAAGAACTGATCTAACAGAAATTAGGAAAAAGAAACCAAAACCACTGAAAACGATTTGTATGTATAAGGGAAAATGCTCAGGGAAGATCTAGCAATGAAGTCAAACAAAGAAATAGAACATTTCATTGTTATCTTCAGTACCCTTTGCAGGACTTAAATCGGTGGCACACATGGAGTAAATGTCTCACAGTGTTTGCTTGCAATCAGTAACTGAGACAGATATTATGGAGTTGGAGACCACGTGCCAGCTTGTGTGTCCACTACATGGGAAACATTGATAAGGTGGTATTTGCCAGGGTGGGTGAAATCTGGGAGACAGCCCATTGTTAATTAACAATTCCTTATTTCTAAGCAGGATTCTCTTAATATAATTCTAAATATCTATTTTTAGATCAAGGTTTACTAGAAGTAAATAATTTTCCCTAAGACAATAAAAGTAAAAAATCATTTTGCAAGCTAATTAGCCATAGTGATTGATAAATACTCTTCTCCATTTGACATATTGAGACATTTTGTTTGTGTCTCAAAAGGCTGCACAGAGATGGTTACAGTTGACAGCTGTTGTACCACTAATAAGATTAAAGTAAAGAAATTAGTTTTGTCGACTTTAATCTGCTATTTAACACTGCAAACCACCTGGGGTCTTCTCCAGGGCCCGCATGTTTAATTGTGAATTTAAAATTACATAACCAGATCCTACTTACAAACATTTTGAAGACCGGCTAATGGTAACTGTCTTGTTACTGAGCAAGACAGAGTTAGCCCTAGACTTTAGAGTTAATGTTTTAATTTGATGTTCACCCTACATTTGTAAATGTATTGTTCTAATCTTTGAAACATAACACCTTCTCAGTGGGAGGTTAATTTTAGGAAATGAAGGAAGTTTAATTAGGTTGGTACTTAAGACATATATGATTTTCCCATCTAAAATTAGAGTATGTCTCTGTGGAATAGTTAAATTTGCCAATTCTAATGGTACCAAATTGACCAATTAAAAAAAGAAACCCTTGAGATAGCACATCTAGTTGAAGACTTCTTACTCCTTGCTCTGGGCATCATTGTAATTAGGAAAATAGTTTATTTTAAAAACTAATTTTGGTGTTATCAAAATGTTATGCTGTAGAATGTGACATGCAGTGCAGTAATCCTTTGTGATTATGACATTGAGTTTTACTGCAAACTGAAGTGTAGAGTACATATAATTTATATCCCCCCAGTGAAGATCATTCAGTCAAGCAGCATTATTAGCATCCCTCGAAGACCCCCCATCTTGAACGGAGATTTGTTGTTCCTGAATGTTCACTCCCTCACTAGCCCTGCCCACCCCAAGTGTTCTGGCATCAGATAGACGGAGCAAGAGCAAGAAAGGTAGTGTGGGTTTAAACTAGTCTTCACAGTGCCAGATTTCCGCCTCATCCACAGCTCATGCGATCCAAATGTCCCATTATCTGCTGCAAAAAAAAGGCCTTCCCAAATTCTGTCACAAGTTCACCTTTTCTGTGGTCACAAGAATGTCAAAATTGGATAATCCACAGGTCCACTGGGCATCACATAGGGAGTGGAGTTCAATTTGCTTGCCTGCTGCCTCTAGGATCAGCACCTTGAAGAAGTTGGTGGGCACCACCCCATGGTTCTTGCTGATTACCTGGTACTACTTCACATACACCTTCCATCAGCTTCCGTCCTGCAGGTGGACCCAGACACACATGACCTTTCAGGGCTCCTGGGGTCTGGTTGGATGCAAGGCCGCCATCTTCAGGAAGCCTTCCCTGACTTGACCTGACCTCCAGCTTGTGGCCATCTGCAGTACTGCCCCTCAGCATGAAGCTTCTGGGCCTTTTGTGGCTTCCCCAGGAGGCTAGAAGTTCCCTCCAGGGTAGAGACTGACTTTTACCATTTCCCTCATGCCCATCACTGGGTCAGGCAGAGTGGATCGTGGCAATAAATACTACTGAAAGAAAAAAAAATTATGCGGGAGAGTATCTTAGGAAATGACTATAGTGTAGCTGATAATCTGATAGTGTAGCTAATACAACCTCATTGGAGGTGAGGAATGCATATGGTATATGCCAAAATATGTTTTAATTGTTTTTAGTAATTATAATTAGTGGTGATACTATTAATTTTGGTTTTCTGAAACTGTTGTGTGTTGTAGCATAAAGCAAGTGAGTACTTAACGGATATTCTAATTCTGTCGTCCTTGATGGCTTTGAGGGCCAAGATTCCCAGTGTCAAAGAAAAGATAGAGAGCTGTTATGTAGAAGAGTTTAAAGGGGAAAAAATCCCTTACTTCTGAATTTGAATCTGAAATATCGCTATGCATTCATAAGATATTTTATCTTTAAGTAGGTGGCATGATTCCTACTTCTACTCATTCTAATGACTGTTTGAAAAAATACAGTAGTGGAAAGTGTAGGTAATTAATGTATTAATATATTCCATAGTTGTATATTCTTATATATTCTGGTTGAAACAAGGAAGACAGTTGTCCCTTTATTAGACATCTCTGTGCTCAGCCAACTTGGTACTGCACACTGTGATGGCTCCAAAGAGGAGGAATCAGGCAAGGACCTTATCCAGAAGAAGGATGCCTGGGTGGCTCAGTCCATTAAGTGTCTGCCTTCAACTCGGGTCGTGATCCCAGGGTCCTGGGATCAAGCCCTACATCGATCTCCCTGCTCGGGGGGGAGCCTGCTTCTTCCTCTTCTCCCCGCTTGTGCTCTCTCACTGTCTGTCTGTCTGTCTCTCTCTCTCTCTCTAATAAATAAATAAATAAATAAACAAAAATCTTTTTTTAAAAAAGACCTTATCCAGAAGTAACTTAGAGTAATCATGTAATGGAATAGAATTCGCAGTGGTTCGACAAGGCGTCTCAGTTTTCAGCCTCAAGAAGTGGCACGGGCAGCTCTCAAGGTGGGCCACTCATGCCAGGCCAGGCCTAGATCACAGGCTTCATTCTGTGGGCAGCCACTCACTTGGTGAGTCCAGTTAAGGCATTAGAATGCTAACTGCAGCTGGATCTCCCTAGTTTCAGATAACTATTTTTTTATAATAATTTTTTATTATGTTAGTCACCATACAGTACATCCCTAGTTTCTGATGTAAAGTTCCATGATTCATTACTTGCGTATAACACCAGTGCACCATGCAATAGTGCCCTCCTTACTACCCATCACCAGCCTATCCCATTCCCCCACCCCCCTCCCCTTTGAAGCCCTCAGTTTGTTTCCCAGAGTCCACAGTCTCTCATGCTTCATTCCCCCTTCTGTTTACTGCCCCCCCTTTCTTCTTCCCTTTTTTCTCCTACCGATCTTCCTACTTCTTTTGTTCCATAAATGAGTGAAACCATATGATGATTGCCTTTCTCTGCTTGACTTATTTCACTTAGCATTAGCTCCTCCAGTGCCGTCCATGTTGCAGCAAATGTTGAGAAATCGTTCTTTTTGATGGCTGAGTAATATTCCATTGTATATATGGACCACAACTTCTTAATCCAGTCATCTGTTGAAGGGCATCTCGGCTTTTTAATACTATCGAAAGAAATTATTTTAGGGGCTCTGGTGACTCAGTCAGTTAAGCATCTTGACTCTTGGTTTCAGTTCAGGTCGTGATATCAGGGTCATGAGATCAAGCCCTGCATCAGGCAAATTCTATGCCATTTGCTAACCATCCTCTATGTTTTGTGAGGATCTGTCACATTTCCACACTTACCCACATCAGGTTGAAAATTCCAAGTTTCTCTTTGCAGCTGTATTGATGGGACTCCGGTACTTGCTGTGCCTACTTGGCACAGAATTTTGCTCTGCAGGAACATAGAGTCATTCACTCTCCCCTGTGTATATAACTACCTATCATTTATTAAATGCGTAATGCAAACCAAGGGAATTTGGTAAGTTATACTATGTATTGGGGCTCTGGTTTTAAAATGCCCATGGCAGTTGTTTTTAAATGTCTGCTGTCTTGACACAGGTGTAAGACAGTGGATTTTGGTGAACAGTATTTTCTGAAAAGTCTTAAGAACTGCAAACCGCATAAGGATATAAAGTAAACTATGTACTTCCTAAGTTATATTATCAAATCCTCTTAGGCTACAACCACCTGGGGCTTTTCTGTTTATTTCATAATGTATAAGTACTAATCTTAATGTCTGAGTTGTACTATACTTGTTTTCTACTACTTTCCTTTTTGTATATAAATATGTTACTTATTGCCAAAATACCCAGTTTTGTGATTAATTTTCTGTCCTCTGTTTCTCAGAGGCAACATTTTCAGTGAGAAGACTTACTGACATAAGATTCATTCATGTAGTCATGATCATTTGGGACACAAAGCCCTTATCTCAGCCCAGCCACAGTGTACTTTTGACAGAATGGACAGTAAGATTTTAATGTCTTCTCAGAAGATACTTTTAAAATCTGGGGCTTTCTGTTTGATGTTAGAAAAATGCTTCTAGTCATCTGAGTTTTAAATTACAGGGAAAGCTCGTTGAGCAGACCACCCAGGCTGGGTTCAAAGAAGTGATCTTTCTAAGACAGGTGCTTTTCAAATAGAGGTTGTCTTTCAAACAAGTTTTACTGAGTGGACAAGTTTTTCCTGACCCTGAGATTTTTGGTACCCCCCTTTTTTCTCAGCAGAAAGTAGTTTCTTTGTGGAAGTTTCCTGGGGGAGTTTTGTGAGCAAAAGATTATATAGATGCACATTCCACACTTTACCAGTAAGTGCATTTTCTTTAAAATACAGAGAGCATTAGGACAAAATCTTATACCTTGTGTTTTTTATGGGTATGTTTATTGATGCTTTATGATATCCTACAAACGATTATAGACAAGTTGTATTTATTGAATAAGACAGAAAAATAGAAATTAAAAATCAAGGGTATAAAAATTATAGATCAAAACAAAAAGGAAAAATAGGATACAATTATAAAGCTATAAGGTTCCATACGGCATTCTAAATGTAACAGTCTTATTTTCAAGTCTTTAGGGATCTACAATTTTATATTTTAATCCTATTATAAAGCTACAGTACACAAAACCATGTAATATTGCACAGTGCTTGACTAAATTATCAATTACAGTAGGAAACCAGGAAATATATCCTGTATTTAGTTATGATAAAGATACAATTTCAAGCCAGTAGAGAAAAGGTGAATTTCTCAATAACCTATTAAAGGATGGGGTTGGTAAATTTAGGCTTCTGGCTCCCACTACATGCCAAAATAAATTCCAAATGATTTGACAGTGAGTTATAAAGCCATAAAATTACTACACACGGTGATAATTCAAGAAAAAATAAATACAAAGGGCTGGATACAAATGTATCCAGCTATCCCATCTCATAGTGAGGAAGAACTTTTTAAACAATCAAAAGAAGGGAAGAAAAAAACCACAAAGAAAAAATTGTTGAAGTACATAAAATTGTTTCACTTCAGTACATAAAAAATACTGTAAAAATAACAAGAAAAATGAAAGGCAGTGGATAAACTGGAAAAAAATACTAATATGTGTTAACTCTTTACTATATTAATGAGAGAACCCTTCTAAATCATTAAGAAAAAGATAAAAACCTCCAATAAAAAATTTTTAGAGGACAAGAATAATTGACAAAAAGATGAGTATGGATGGCAACTTCATTTTGAAAGAAAATCCAATGAATTCCTTCCCTATATCTTTTCCCACACTCAATTTTATATCATGGATTTAAGTGTGAAATCTAAGGAAGTACCAAAAGTAAGTTGAAGAGAATATTTTTAAAATCTTGAAGTGGAAAGTCCTTCTAAGTCTGACACAAAACTCAGATGCACTAAAGGAAAGTCTGACAGATTTTATCCAATAAAAATGAAAATATTCTTTATGATAAAATTAAGTTTAGATAACAAATTGGAATATTTATTTTCAAGATACAGTGATCAAAGGTTAACATCTTTATTATTGACAAAGATACTTATAAATCAGTAAGAAAAAGACAAATCCCCCCGATAGAAAAATGGGTAGAAGGTACACAATGATAATTCAAGAAATTATAAATATACATGGCCAATATAAGCACATGTAAAGGTCTTTAATCACACTAGTAATAAAAGAAATGCAATCTTCAAAAATACTATTTTTAGCTGTCAAATTGGTAAAGATTTTTTTAATGAGATTATCCAGTTTTGGGAAAAGCATGGAGAAACTTTTTCTGGGAGTATAAATCAGTTTAAAATATTTTTTTTTCCCGCAGAGCAATTTGAATTTGGCAGTTGTCTATCAGAAATCTTAAAAATGTTCATATCCTTTTACCCAAATTGTCATTACTGGAAATTTATCCCAAGGAACCAGAATGATATTTTTGGTACAGCTGTTACGAGCACAAAATATGCCATTGAGCACATCCTATGTTTGCTGAGTTCCCATGTATATAAGGTAGCCCTCCCACTGTAGAACCTGAGAATTGCTTCCCAGTTTTCATTGTGTCTAGGCTATAGGCATGAGACCTAAGCTTCACAACCCGGTACACCTATTTCAGGCTTCTACTCTGAAGCTGATAAAGAAGTAAGGAGATCCCAGAGTCTGTTCTTTTGACAATTGGAGAAAGATGCATCTGGCGTCCAAAGTCACAGTGTAAGTTCAAGCTGTGGCATATGGTGCCTGCTGGTTTTATCATCAGATCTATTTAGTAATGTGTGATTTGGGTATTGGTCCTGGCTGTGTAACTTCTGTGCCTGTGTTTTCTAAATCTTAAAATATACACAATAGCCTATCAATTAATTTCCTTTCTGTTTAAGTCAACCAGAGCTTTCTCCCTGTGGCTTGTAACTAAAAGACTATTAAATCAGCACTATTTATAACATTGAAAGTTGAACACAAAAATGGTAAGGGATTGATTGGGGGAAAAATGTTATATCCTTAGCATAACACTTTTCATCCTTTTAAAATCATGCAGTATTTGTCAGTGTAAGTATTGTAATCAGAAAAGGAATTTAAAATATTAGATGCTTACAAAATTGTTGGAAGCTATTATAGACCTCTGGGTTGACTCCAGAACAATACCAAATGTATACCAAACATATCCACTGGGGGCTCTGCTCCCTCTGAGGCCAACACAAGTTGGGAAGGAAATAACTTAATGCTATACGCAGTTGTCTCTCACACCCAGGAAACCACAGAACGGGCACAGATCAGAGATTAGGAAATCAAATAAAGTAGCGCAATCCCACTGCTGCTTGACCCCCAGAAGCTGGAAAATGAAACCTAGAATGCTGCTGCAGGAAAGCCTCATATTTCCAAATCTTGTTTAATACCAACCAGAGCCAAGAGCCACAGGAAGATGGCCTTGACTCAGTTCAACCTCCAAATTTTGTATAATATGTGTACAGGGGGAAAAAAAACTCTTCAGTGTGAATAGATTATGCCTGGAAGGATATGAAGCTAGTAACCACGGTGATTTCTAAGGTGGGAAACTAGGTGGCTGAGGGACATAAGAAAGTGGGAGATAATTTTCACCATATACGTTTTTTGTGTGTGTTGTACTATGGTTGTCATACCTAATCAAAAAGTTACAAAGGTACATTGGAATTACATCAAAGCTCAGTAGTTTTTACTACATTTAGTGGGAACACACCCTCAGGTCTCTGAAGAAGCCTTCAAGGCTTTTTGAGAGGAGGGAACAGAGCAGGGCCTGGGTTCCCCACTTCTGCTTCAGTCAGAGCAATTCTGGTTTTCTCAGTTCTGTGGTTTAACCATCTAAGATTTTGTAGGATTTTTTTTTAGTTTATTTTTAGTTAAGTAATCTCTACACCCAATGTGGGGCTCGAATTCATGACCCTAAGATCAAGAGTCTCATGCACCTCTGACTGAGCCAGCCAGGCACCTCAAGATTTTGTAAGCTTTTCTTTTTAATGTTTTTTTATTATATTATGTTAGTCACCATACAGTACATCCCTGGGCTCTGATGTAAAGTTTGATGATTCATTAGTTGCATATAACACCCAGTGCACCATGCAATACGTGCCATCCTTAGTACCCATCACCTGTCTATCCCATTCCCCGACCCCCTCCCCTCTGAAGCCCTCAGTTTGTTTCTCAGAGTCCATAGTCTCTCATGCTTCATTCCCCTTTCTGATTACCCCCCTTTCTTTATCTCTTTCTTCCCCTACCGATCTTCCTAGTTCTTATGGTCCATAGATGAGAGAAATCATATGATAATTGTCTTTCTCTGCTTGACTTATTTCACTTAGCATTATCTCCTCCAGTGCCATCCATGTTGCAGCACATGTTGAGACCTCGTTCTTTCTGATAGCTGAGTAATATTCCATTGTATATATGGACCACAACTTCTTAATCCAGTCATCTGTTGAAGGGCATCTCGGTTCCTTCCACGATTTAGCTATTGTGGACAATGCTGCTATGAACATTGGGGTGCATATGGCCCTTCTCTTCACTACGTCTGTATCTTTGGGGTAAATACCCAGTAGTGCAATGGCTGGATCATAGGGTAGCTCAATTTTTAACTTTTTAAGGGACCTCCACACTGTTTTCCAGAGTGGCTGTACCAACTTGCATTCCCACCAACAATGTAGGAGGGATCCCCTTTCTCCACATCCTCTCCAGCAATTGTTGTTTCTTGCCTTGTCTATTTTTGCCATTCTAACTGGCGTAAGGTGGTATCTCAGTGTGGTTTTGATTTGAATTTCCTTGATGGCTAATGATTTTGAACATTTTTTCATGTGTCTGTTAGCCATTTGTATGTCTTCATTGGAAAAGTGTCTGTTCATATCTTCTGCCCATTTTTTGATTTGTTTATTTGTTTCTCGTGTATTGAGTTTGAGAAGTTCTTTGTAGATCTTGGATACCAGTCCTTTATCTGTAGTGTCATTTGCAAATATCTTCTCCCATTCCGTGGGCTGCCTCTTAGTTTTTCTGACTGTTTCCTTGGATGTGCAGAAACTTTTAATCTTGATGAAGTCCCATAAATTCATTTTATCTTTTGTTTCTCTTGCCTTTGGGGATGTGTCATGAAAAAGGTTGCTTTGGCCGATGTCGTAGAGGTTGCTGCCTATGTTCTCCTCTAGAATTTTGATGGATTCCTGTCTCACATCGAGGTCTTTCATCCATTTGGAGTTTATTTTTGTGTATGGTGTGAGAGAGTGGTCAAGTTTCATTCTTTTGCATGTAGCTGTCCAATTTTCCCAGCACCATTTATTGAAGAGACTGTCTTTTTCCCACCGGATGTTTTTTCCTGCTTTATCAAATATTAGTTGCCCAAAGAGCCGAGGGTCCATTTCTGGGCTCTCTATTCTGTTCCATTGGTCTATGTGTCTGTTTTTGTGCCAGTACCATGCTGTCTTTGTGATCACAGCTTTGTAGTACAGCTCGAAATCCGGCATTGTGATGCCCCCAGCTTTGTTTTTCCTTTTCAACAGTTCCTTGGAGATTCGGGGCCTTTTCTGTTTCCATACAAATTTAAGGACTGTTTGTTCCAGTTCTTTGAAAAATGTCCTTGGTATTTTGATCGGGATAGCATTGAAAGTGTAGATTGCTCTGGGTAGCATGGACATTTTAACTATGTTAATTCTTCCGATCCATGAGCATGGAATATCTTTCCATCTTTTTATGTCTTCCTCAATGTCTTTCAAGAGTGATTTATAGTTTCTAGAATATAGGTCCTTTACGTCTCTGGTTAAGTTAATTCCAAGGTAACGTATGGTTTTTGGTGCTATTGTAAATGGGATGGATTCCCTAATTTCTCTTTCTTCGGTCTCGTTATTCGTGTATAGAAATGCAACTGATTTCTGAGCATTGATTTTGTATCCCGCCACGTTACTGAATTGCTCTATAACTTCTAATAGTTTGGGAGTGGCTTCTTTTGGGTTTTCCATATAGAGTATCATGTCATCTGCAAAGAGAGACATTTTGACTTCTTCTTTGCCAATTTGAATACCTTTGATCCCTTTTTGTCGTCTGATTGCTGTTGCAAGGACTTCTAGTACTATGTTGAATAATAGTGGCGAGAGTGGGCATCCTTGTCGAGTTCCTGATCTTAAGGGAAAGGCTTCCAGCTTTTCCCCATTGAGAATAATATTTGCAGTAGGCTTTTCATAGATGGCTTTTATGAGATTGAGAAATGTACCTTCTATTCCTACACTCTGAAGGGTTTTAATCAGGAAAGGATGCTGTATTTTGTCAAATGCTTTTTCGGCATCGATTGAGAGGATCATATGGTTCCTGAGTCTTTTCTTGTTGATATGATGTATCACGCTGATTGATTTGCGAATATTGAACCACGCTTGCATCCCAGGTATGAATCCCACTTGATCGTGATGGATAATCCTTTTAATGTACTGTTGGATTCTATTAGCAAGTATCTTGTTGAGGATTTTGGCGTCCATATTCATTAGGGAAATCGGTCTGTAATTCTCCTTTTTGATGGGGTCTTTGCCTGGTTTGGGGATCAAGGTAATATTGGCCTCATAGAATGAGTTTGGTAGCTTTCCTTCTGTTTCTATTTTTTGAAATAGCTTTAGGAGAATAGGTATTATTTCTTCTTTGAATGTTTGGTAGAATTCCCCAGGAAAACCGTCCGGGCCTGGAGTTTTGTTATTTGGAAGGTTGTTTATCACTGACTCAATTTCTTCATAATTAATTGGCCTGTTTAAGGAATCAATTTCTTCCGGTTTCAATCTTGGTAGTTTATAGGTTTCCAGGAAGGATTCCATCTCTTCCAGATTGCTTAGTTTATTGGCATATAGCTGTTGATAAAAATTTCTAATAATCCTTCCAATTTCAATGGTGTTCGTCGTGACCTCTCCTTTTTCATTCATAATTTTAATAATCTGGGTCCTTTCTCTTTTCTTTTGGATAAGTCTTGCCAGTGGTCTGTCAATTTTATTGATTCTCTCAAAGAACCAGCTTCTAGTCCTGTTGATCTGCTCTACTGTACTTCTGGTTTCTGCTTGATTGATTTCAGCTCTAATTTTGGTCAACTGCTTCCTCGTGCGTGGATTAGGCCTGTCCCTCTGTTGCTGTTCCAGCTTCTTGAGGTGAGAATATAAAAACTGCATTTTAGATTTTTCTATTCTTTTGAGTGAGGCTTGGATGGCTATGTATTTCCCCCTTAGGACTGCCTTTGCAGTATCCCATAGGTTTTGGACTGTTGTATTTTCATTCTCATTGGTCTCCATAAATTGTTTAATTTGATTTTTGATTTCCTGGTTTATCGAGTCATTCCTGAGCAGGATGGTTCTTAGTCTGCAAGTGTTTGAGTTTCTTCCAAATTTTTCCTTGTGGTTGAGTTCCAATTTCAGAGCGTTGTGGTCTGAGAATATGCAGGGGATAATTTCAATCTTTTGGTATCGGTTGAGACCTGTTTTGTGTCCCAGAACATGGTCTATTCTTGAGAATGTTCCATGGGCATTAGAATAGAATGAGTATTCTTTGGTTCTGGTGTGTAGTGTTCTATATATATCTATGAGGTCCAACTCGTCGAGTATGGCATTCAAAGCTCTTGTTTCTATGTTGGTTTTCTGCTCCAGTGCTCTGTCTATTGCTGATAGTGGAGTGTTGAGGTCCCCTACTATTAATGTATTTTTATCTATATGTCTCTTTATTCTGGTTAAGAGTTGGCTTGTGTATCTTGCTGCTCCCCTGGTGGGGGCATAGATATTTATGTCATATCCATTTGTTGGATAAATCCTTTAAGAATAATATAGTGCCCTTCTGTGTCTCTAACTATAGTCTTTAGTTTAAAATCCAATCTGTCTGATATGAGAATTGCTACCCCAGCTTTTTTTTAAGGTCCATTGGCATGAACGATGGCATTCCATCCCTTTACTTTCAGTCTGAATGTATCTTTAGGTTCAAAATGAGTCTCTTATAGGCAGCAAATGGATGGGTCATGTCTTTTTATCCAATCTGCAACCCTCTGGCGTTTTATGGGAGCATTTAGACCATTTACATTGAGACTGATTATTGAGAGATATGATTTTAATGATGCCATGTTGCCAGTAAAGTCTTTGTTTCTATAGATTGTGACTTTCTGTTCTGTATCACTCTTGGGGCCTTTTTACTTTTATAGAACCCCCCTTAATATCTCCTGTAGGGCTGGTTTCGTGGTTACGAAATTGGTCAATGACTGGCGATTCTGGAAGGTCTTCATCTCTCAATCAGTTCTGAATGACAGCCTTGCTGGATAGAGGATCCTTGGCTGCATGTTTTTCTCTGAAAGAGCTTTAAAAATGCCTCCCCAACCCTTTTTCTTTGCAGGTCTGTGTAGACAGGTCTGACGTAATACTGATACCTTTGCCTTGGTACGTGAGAAATTTCTTTGCCCTGGCCGCTTTCAATATTGTATCCTTGGATCTAATATTTGCAAAATGCACTATGACGTGACATGGTGTAGGTTTGTCGTGGTTGAGCTTGGGAGGGGTCCTCTCTGCCTCTTGGACACGAATGCTTGTTTCCTTTGCTAGATTAGGGAAGTTTTCAGCTACAATTTGTTCAAATATCTCTTCTAGACCTCTGTTTTTCTCCACCCCCTCAGGGTGCCAATGATTCTGACATTGGAACGTTTCATTGACTCAGTAATCTCCCGTAACCTACATTCCTGTGGTGATTTTTTTTGAGCCCAGATTCTATTTTAGCTTTGTCTTCTACTAACCCATCCTCCAATTCGCTGATATGTTCTTCTGCCTCATTCACCCTGGCCATCAGAGCCTCTAGTTTTGACTGCTTTTGGCTCATGGAATTTTTAATTTCTGCCAGATTCACTCTCATTTCCGCCCTTAGAGACTCTATGTTCTCATTAACATTTTCGTTAATTCTTTTTTCAAGTCTGCACATCATCTTGACCATTGTTACTCTGAATTCCATTTCTGATAATTTGGTTATATCCATATCCATTAGTTCTGTGGCAGAGGTCACAGACTCATTGTCTTTTCTTTGCTGGGGGGGATTTCTCCTCGTCATTCTGATGAGGAGAGGTTGCGGGGTTGTCCAGAGCCCAAATTATTGGGGATCCAGGGAGTGCGCACTTGTTTTATAGGGATCTTAGGGATGTGGGCTTCTTGATTTTTCAGCCTGCCTTCTGGGGGAGGGGCCTGCCGCTCCGATACGGAGGCAACCCTGTTTATAGCCGAATCTCAGCCTCTGCCTCAGAACACAGGGATCGCGGACCGTTCTCCACTGATGTTCTGGCCACTTTAACTCTGTTACTGTTGGTGCTGCTCAACCCTGCAGCGTCCCGGGATGTGCGCCCCACACCCGGCATCCCAGCCCTCAGTTCCAGGGCTGGCACAGCTCTGTCCTTTGTGTTTCTAAGACCGCCAGCCGCCCCCACATGCTCCCGGAGCTCCCGGTCTCAGTCTGGTTCCATTGAGCACACCAGAGCTCCGTTTCAGTCTGGTGGCGTGCTCTCATGGTCCCAGTCTGTTTTCTAGCGGGTGCCGGTCCACGAGTCCGCCCGCTCCCCTGAGCAGGTGGCTACTGCTTCCCGGCGCCCAAACGGGGCGGCTCCCTCCCCCTTCCTTTTATCTTCTGAGATCTGTGCGTGGTTTCATGGCTCCCTGCTTCGTACCTCAATATTATCGCTGGAGATGTTCATTTGTAGAGATCCAGATGTATCTTCCTGCATCTCATGCTGATTCCATGGATGTTCAGGCTGATCTGGTACCTGTCCAACTCAACTCAGGGGAATGGCTGATAAAGGGGCCCCTACTTCTCCGCCATCTTAACTCCTCCCCCCAAGATTTTGTAAGCTTTTAATCTTCTGAGTAAGAAAGCCTTCTGCTGCTTAAAAAAAAAAAAACTGAAGACTATTATTACAGAATATTGGATGTCATGGAGAATATTCATGAGTTCAAGCCCCATGTTGAGTGTGGAACCTATTTTTTTAAAAATAAAATTAATAAAAAAATTTTATCATGAATACAAGTTATTTTTAATTAAAAAGAAAAGCACTATTTTGCAACATCTAGATATATTATCTGATAAATGAAATGGTGCTGATTTGCATTTATGAAGTACTTGCTAAGTAGAGCCTGTAAATAATGTATCATAAATGAGCCAAGGTTTTTCTGTACAGTCCTCAGGGATTGAGTGAAGCTAGACAAAGTTTAGCCTCCTCCTGGTGCCCTGCAGCCTAGAGTCCTTTCATCATTCATGCCAGTGTACCATGAAGACATTTAGGAAACAATGTGTTTCATGATCCTGGATATAATAGCTTTTATAGTATGCTTTAATTTGATTTAATTTATTAACATTTCATTTGTGCTTTATTCATAACAAAAATAATAAGATTAGTAACCCAAATAAAGCCTAGCACTTCTTTTTAACCATGTGCCAGGCACTTTCCTGAGTACTTTACATGTATTGTCTCATTTAATCTTCATGATGCCTATGTGAAGTCTGTGTATTTTTATCCTAGTTTTATAGGTGAGAAACTGGATAATAAGATGTTAATTTACTAATTTATTAATACTAAGATGTTAATTTACTAATACTAAGATGTAGCTTCCTAAAATCTCAAATGGCAGAACTGGGATTCTAACCTAGATGTATCTTATTCTAGTGTCGCTGCTCTTAACCATTATACTCTTATGCCCAGGGTTTAGGAACCTATCAATTATATGAAGCAAGGTCCAACTAATCGGACAAACAGAAAATCACAAGTACAACAGGGGCTCTCTCACTGTCTCTCTGCTACATGAGGACAGAGAGCTTGGCTGTTTTGTTCACCTAGCCATGCATGAAAAATCATAGGCACTTAGATATTTGTTGGATGAATTTGTTAGATGAACCACATAGTGGTTCTTCAGCCTGTAGTTCTTAACTTTGTTTTGAAACATGCAGATGTCTGGAACTCACCCAATTGGCATCTCCAGGGGAGGAACTCAGGCAAGTATGTATTTTTAAAGATCTATAGGGGATTCCAATGCTCAAACTGTAGAGCCTCTTTTCTAGAGCAGTGGGTCTCTGACTTGAAGGTGCATCTGAATTACCCACAGAATTTGTTAAAGCACACATTGCTGGACTCTACCTGCAGAGTTTCTATTTAGCGGGTCTGGGATGGTGCCTGAGAATTCGCATTTCTAAGAAATTCCCAGGTGATATTGATGCTTCTGGTCCTGTAGGATCATTGTCCTACAGGATTGGTTCTAATAGACTACATCAAAACATTTGTACATAGGACTTAAGCAGGAAATTTATTTAGACAGGCCAGAATCCACATCGATCACTCAGGCAAAGACTATTTAAACATAGTCTTCAGAGTACCCAGAAGAGTGCCCATTGAATTTGTGGCTCCAAAAGTTTCTTTGAATGATGGCATATAAATTTGTTTTATCCCCTAAGAGGAAAACATTTCTTTGATAAGTTTGACCTTACACTGTTGTACTCTTCTAGGTTTTCCTGTGTTAAGGCACTCTGAATCCATGTCCATGCAGTTTCCAAGCAAGCCGGGTACTCTGTCCCAGAACTCTGCAGTTCTTATCACAGAGGGAAAGCCTCTAGTTTCTCCTCTCCCTTCTTCCTTCATCTGCCTTTATCTGAGGCCAAGAGATCTGGAAAGAGGTGTTTTGACAGACCTTTGTTTCATGTATTATTCAAAGTTCTAGGTCCCAGAGTTCCTGGGTGATAGGTACCTAATCTTAGGTTATTAAGACAATGGATATAGAGGATATGGTGGGTGTGTGTGTGGGTGACACAGGATTATACAACCATCAAAAAGAATGAAATCTTGCCATTTGCAACAACATGGATGGAGCTAGAGTATATTATGCTAAGTGAAATGAGTCAGAGAAAGACAAATACCATATAATCTCATTCATATGTGGAATTTAAGAAAGAAAACATATGAACATATGGGTGGGGGGAAGGAGAGAGGGAAACAAACCATAAGAGACTCTTAACGATAGAGAACAAACTGAGGATTGATGGATGGAGGTGGGGGGGGATGAGCTCGATGGGTAATGGGTGTTAAAGAGGGCACTTGCTGTGGGGCGCCTGGGTGGCTCAGTCTGTTGAGCACCTGACTCTTGATTTCAGGTAGGGTCATGATCCTAGGGTCATGGGATCGGTCCGCACGTCAGGCTCCTCCCTCAGCTGGGAGTCTGCTGGAAATTCTCTCTCCTCCTCTCCTCTGTCCCTCTTCCCACCTCATGTGCATGCTCTCTCTCTCTCTCGCTCTCTCTCAAATAAATATTAAAAAAAAAATAGTTGGTGTGCCTGGGTGGCTCAGTTGGTTAAGCATCTGCCTTCAGCTCAGGTCATGATCTCAGAGTCCTAGGATCGACCCTCAAGTCGGGCTTCTGCTCAGTGGGGAGCCTGCTTCTCCCTCGCCTCACTGCTCGTGCTCTCTCTCACTATCTCTGTCACTATCTCTGTCTCTCTCAAATAGATGAATAAAAGCTATTGAAAAATTTTTTTAAGAAGAGGGCACTTGTGATGAGCACTGGGTGTTGTATATAAGTAATGAGTCGCTGAATTCTGCAGAAACCAATATTGCACTATATCTTAACTAAGCAAATTTAAATTATAAAAGACATTATCAGATAGACTATTAAATACATTTCCATTATCTGCTATGTAACTAAGAAATTAGTAAGAGACAAGTATTAGATACTAACAAACACCCGATTTTGGATAAAAAATTACAAGCTTTTATATCTAGCTGTTGGGCCTTGTACCTAATATTAGGCTTTTTTTGCTTTCAGAGTGATTTCCATCCTGTGCCTGTTGCTTTTGCACCATTCATTTCATGTATTTTAAATTGTATAGAGAAGAGCTACTCAAGTTTTACAAATGGTGTTTCTCTCCTTCTATTAGGTCTCTCTGCAATGCAATCAACGTTTACAACCTCACCTGCAGTAACTGTTCAGAAAATTGCACCGATGTTCTGTTTAGTAACAAGATTACCTTCTTAATGGACCTCCTGATACACCAGTTGACGGTATGTAATATTACTGCTTTGAGTTAGAAGCAGTTAAGGTTTGGAAAATATTCCCTGTGGAGAAAACTAAAAGAATTCAGCTTATTTACCCTCCAGATGAAGAAAAGTGAAGATGATGGGGAGAGTAAATTAGGGACTGGCAAAGAAACCTTTTAATTTGAAAATCTCATATTGGATTCTCCTAAGTTCCAATATTTAACAGATAATATACTTGTAACACTTGCCAAGTTCATAGATTTACATGGTTGGACTGGGGCTTTGGAGTCAGTTGGACTCCACGCCAAATCTGAGCCCACAGAAATGAGTGCTGTAGAAGGGAAGAAAGCTTGGGAAAGCCTCAAAACCTCTCTTGCCAACTCCATTAAAAGGGTAGTTTATAAAGGACTTTTTGATGGCCCTTGATTTCTATTTTTTTGAAGCAAGAAACTCCTATGTCAAAAAGGGGCAAACCTGTTATACTTTTGAAATGGGAACAAGCAGCCAATTGTAGCCTGAAATTTTACTTCAGTTCACAGATGTTGAAAGAGGTGAGCTCAGTATAATATCCAGTGGTTCAGGTCTGTCAACCACAGCCTCCAGAACACAATCCTAGGGCCAGAAGTTTCCTGGTGAAGTTTCTGAGCCCCTGAGGTATTGGCACAAAATCTCTCTCAAGCTGCACGTTTACAACAGAGGAGATTTATTTTTCAGAACCGATTTACTTTTACTCAGCGCATAGTTCTAATACCTGTTTCTAAACAACATGCCTTTTACTCTCTTTCCTCCTCTATCTGGTTAATTTCTGTACATTCTGCAGACCTTAACTGAAACATAATGGCATCTTTGTCATGAAACCTTCCCTAACCTGACTCTCCCCAAGTCCAGGTTGGGAATTTTTTGTGTGTGCTCCTAGGCATCAAGTCATTCATAGAATTGATCACATTGAATTAACTGTTTACTCGTCTGTTTCCCCGTTAGCCATAAAATCAACAGGGATAGGAAGTAACTTACCACCCTCTCCAGGATCCTAACACAGTGCCTGACACTTAGCAGATTTAGTGTATCATTGATGAATATAAAAGAGAAGTGGATCCCCACATGTCTCAAGCTGAGAATCAGAAAGGGAATGAGGAGGCCTTTCCAGGCAGGCATACTGATGATGGGAGGGGTCAACAGTGAGAGAAAACAAATACACAGACCTAGAACTGTTGACACAGTACAGCAGTGGCTATTTATCATGACACTGAGTCATCCTTGAGGGCTAAATTGTATTTGGTTTTATCTATAAAATATGGGTAAGACATTTTTGCACAAAATTCTACTCAAAATAGTTGAAAGGCAGGGACAAGGAGAAAAGACTTAGCATTTGTTATATGGCCTTATATTCCAGATGTTTTAATATATATTGCCTCATTTAATTTTTTTAAACATAAAGTCAGTATTATTATCCCATTTTACCAACAAGGAAATGAGTCCCAGAGAAGTTGGCTTGCCCAAGACTACAGAGGTAGAAAGTCACAGAGCTGAGAGTCAAACCTAGGTCTCTCAAACCCAAATTGAGAGACATTCCACACAATAACTGCTACTTTACAAAAGTGTCAAGTAATGAAAGACAAAGAGTGGAGAACTGTCACAGGTTGGAGGAGGTACTGACAAGTAAATGAAATGTGAGATCCTACATAAGGAAAAGAACATTAGTGGAAAAACTGGGAAATTCATATAAGTCTACAGAATAGTGAATTTTATTGACTCAATGTTAATTTCCTGCTTTCAATAATTATAGTATGGTTTTGTAATTTATTAACAGTAGGGGGTACTGGGTGAAGAGAACTCTATGATTTTTGAAACATATCTCTTAGTTTAAATTATTTTAAAATAAGATGTGAAAAATTAAAAAAAAAAACACTGTGTTCCATGCTGCATCATCTGGAAGAATATATTCTATGAAACTTATTCTATATTGGTAATGGAAGAAGAGACATTAATATACTTTGAACAGGACAGGTAACAAAAAAGATGGCCTTTGAAATGTGAAGGGATGAGTAAGAAGATTTATAGACAGGATCTTCTATCCTAGCTTTTCAGTCTTTTCTGTTCAAAACTTATTGAGAGATATCATATGAGGTAGTTTATTACTCATTCACTTAATAATTAAGTGCTTACTGGGGTGCCTGGGTGGCTCAGTCAGTTAGGCATCTGCCTTCAGCTCAGGGCATAATCTTGGAGTCCCAGGATCAAGCCCTGAATCAGGCTCCCTGCTCAGCAGGGAGTCTGCTTCTCCCTCTGCCCTTCCTCCCTGCTCATGCGAGTGCTCTCTCTCTAGCTCTCGCTCTCTCGCTTTCTCAAATAAATAAATAAAATCTTTTTAAAAATACTGTTAAAAAATAATTAAGTGCTTATTACTATTTCCACTTCCAGAGAAGCATGGGATATAATCCCCACCATCTGGGAAATCCCATTGTAGGAGTGGGAACAGATAGTAAACAGTGTGATGGCGGCCTATACAGACTACAGTGGGAGCACAGAGGAAGGCATTTTATAGCTTGAGACATCACAACGGAGGGACATTTGAGCTAGACCTTAGCTCTTCACAATAGCTATCATTTACTAAGTGCCTACCATGTGCCAGAAGCTTGTAAGTAGCTCGATCCTCTCCCTCTACTTTGAAAGCCCGAGTTTCCTTTAAGTAATATTTCCTTGCTTGTGACCTCATGGTTTCTTAATACTCAGAATAGCTTTTAATCTCCCAACAAATAGATTTCAGCACATTCTGTGTGGTGTTTGGGGTTTTTTTTTTTTTTTTGTTTTTTTTTTTGGTTTTTTTTTTTTGCTCAGTTCAGAAGTGAAATCCTGGGACATTTGTTTGCCAAACACATTTTATTCCTCCTTTCCTTATACGTGGCACTTCCTGGTTTTTACAGTTCCTTTTAGGCTGCTTATTCTCTAGCTGTCAATTCTAATACTGTTGTGGCTGACTTTGTGACACTTGGGAGAAGAGATTGTGTTTCCTAATTTGGGCAGACAGAGGGTAGAGATGGCTAGGGATGGTGACTTTTATGTATCTTGAAATCACTTGAATACATTTCCATTTTTCTTGATAACTGGTTTGATATCCATGTAACTGAAATATGGACCACTAATTTGCAGTACTCTGTAAGTAATGGATAGAAAATAGTCATCAACACAGTTTCCAGAAGGATGAGAAGGAAGCATCAAAGAAGCTAACTAATTGAGATCTGGTGGGATTTATAAGATACCTAATAATGAGGCACTTCAACTTCTCTGGTTCTTTAGCAAACTGAGATGGTTTAGAAGAATTTTTTTTCTGGTCTAGCTGCTTAGACTTTCTTTTAGCACTCTTCTGTTTCATATCAATTACGTGCAAAGCACTGTACAGATGCCAGAGTTACAGAGGTAAATTGGACACAGTTCCTTTGCTCTAGAAGCCCACAGTTAAGAAAAGAAGAACTTGCACACATAAATACTGAGAAAAGCTGTGAGAAGTTCTGTCACATCGTGAGAGCTACAGAACCTAAGCAACCTAGAAGACTACCTGGCACGTAAGAGGTGCTCCTTAAATATTTAATGAATGAATTCTAACTTGGGGCATTAGAGAGGTTTGGGGAAGAAATTGGATTTCAATATGCCCTGAGGAAGGGTGGAAATTCTACAATTCTGAGTTATGATTTTTACAAAAGATAAATTAGCACAGGTGGCACTGTAAAGTATACCTTGCAATAGAGATTCAAGATTTTTGGGGTAAGCTCTTGGGGAATATATCTGGAGCCCTGTAAAATTGGTGCACTTATATAGGCATGATCTAGGATGAAGTCTCACATGGATGTATTATTTTCCAAGAAGCATGAGAGTTTTTAAATATGTTAAAGCAGATTACTTCTGTCATTCTAGAAGCATGGTTAAGCATCTTTTCTGTGCCTTAATCTTTCCAGTGCACAGAACAGTGAGTCTCTAACTTCAGAATGTCTCCTTGAGGAAACCAGACATGCACACTGGAAGGCAATAAAAACACCAGCAAAAAGAGCAAGATGGCAGAACAGGAAGTCCCAGCCCTCATTGCCCCACAGAGACACCAACTTAACAGTATATGGACCAAAATACCATTATGATAATTCCAGAAGACAGTTAAGATGTTGCAGTACCCTCAGGAAATCTCAAAGCCAAGAATAGCCACATTGAAATGAGTAAGAACTGTTTCATTTTACTTGTGTTCACCCCCTCCCCCAAGCCAGTACAGCTCACCACTGGCAGACAATACCCCAGTTCATGGGTTCTCCTTTAGGAGGGAGAGAGGAATAGAGTGTGAGTCTGGCATTGTGGCTTTTTGAAAGGCTGCCCAAGGGTCTTATACCTGTCTCACCTGACTCAGGGCACTGACAGAGAGCTGGCATACTTTGGATGCCTAGCAGCCCCTGATAACAAGAGAGAGCAGGGCAGCTTGCTGCTGTAGAACCAGAGAACTTACAATGTTGCAAACAGACACCAGAGGGAGCAAGAGATTATGATGTTCTGAAAAGAAACTAAAAGAAACCAATAAAACTCTCTAATTGAGAAATTGTACACACAGGCCCAGAGAAGTGACATCACCCACAAAAAGGTTTCAGAAGACCCCAGATTTCCTAGCTAAGGTGATTGGTCCTTTTTACAAAGCCAGGATGTAAAGTCTAGAAGAGTTACCTTTTTTTTTCAAATGTGCCGATCCCAACACAAAGATATAAGATACACAAAGAAACAGGGAAACATGGCCCATACAAAGGAACAAGATAAATCTCCAGAAACCAATCTTAAAGAAACAGGTATATGAATTAACTGACAAAAAAATTCAAAACAATTATCATAAGTGTTCAATGAGCTCAAGAAAGCAATGAATAAACAAAATGAAAATAGAGAGAAATTTTTTTTAAAGATTTTATTTATTTATTTGACAGAGAGAGACAGCCAGCAAGAGAGGGAACACAAGCAAGGGGAGTGTGAGAGGGAGTAGCAGGCTTCCCACCGAGCAGGGAGCCTGATGCAGGGCTCGATCCCAGGACCCTGGGATCACACCCTGAGCCGAAGGCAGACACTTAATGACTGAGACACCCAGGTGCCCCAAAAGAGAAATGTCTTTTAAAAACAAGTTTTAGAGCTGAAGAATACAATGATGGGACTGAAAAATTAGGTATGGGAGTTCAAGAGCAGGCTTGATCAAATAGAAGAAAGCATGGGTGAACTCAAAGACAAGTCATCCGAAATCATGCAGTCACAGGAACAAAAAGGAAAAAGAATGAAAAAGAATGAAGAAAGCCTAAGGGATGTATGCAGTACCATCAGATAGACCAATATACACATTATGGTACTCCCAAAAGGAGAGAGAATGGGGCAGAAAGCTTATTTAAAGAAATAATAGCTAAAAATTTCCCAGTCTGGGGAAGGAAATGGGTATCCAGATTCAAGAAGTCCCACAAACTTCAACTATAATGAACCCAAAGAAATCCATACAGAGAAACATAATCAACTTGTCAAAAGAGACGGAGAGGATTTTGAAAAAAGCAAGAAGAGAGTGTCTTGTCATGTATAAGGGAACCCTCATAAAATCAGTGATTTCTCACCAGAAACCCTGTAGGCCAGGGGCGCCTGGGTGGCACAGCGGTTAAGCGCCTGCCTTCGGCTCAGGGCGTGATCCCGGTGTTATGGGATCGAGCCCCACATCAGGCTCCTCCGCTATGAGCCTGCTTCTTCCTCTCCCACTCCCCCTGCTTGTGTTCCCTCTCTCGCTGGCTGTCTCTATCTCTGTCAAATAAATAAATAAAATCTTTAAAAAAAAAAAAAAAAAAAGAAACCCTGTAGGCCAAAAGGGATGGAATGATATATTCAAAATACTAAAAGAAAAAAACACCAACCAAGAAAACTATACTCAGTAAAACTATCCTTCAGAAATGAAGAAGTAAACAAAACCTAAGGGATTGCATCACCACTAGACCTGCCTTACAAGAAATTCTAAAGTGAGGGGTTCCTGGCCGGCTTAGTCTGTAGAGCATGACAAGTTTTGATCTTGGGTTGTGAGTTTGAGCCCCATGTTCAGTGTAGAGTTTACTTAAAAATTTTTTTTTAATTTTTTATTATGTTATGTTAGTCACCATATAGTACATCATTAGTTTTTGATGTAGTGTTCCATGATTCATTGTTTGCGTATAACACCCAGTGGTCCATGCAATATGTGCCCTCCTTAATACCCATCACTGGCCTATCCCAATCCCCCACCCTCCTCCCCTCTGAAGCCCTTAGTTTGTTTCCCAGAGTCCATAGTCTCTCGTGGTTCATTCCCCCTTCTGTTTATCCCCCCATTCATTCTTCCCTTCCTTCTCTTACCCATCTCCCTGCTATTTCTTATGTTCCATAAATGAGTGAAGCCATATGATAATTGTCTTTCTCTGCTTGACTTATTTCACTTAGCATAATATCCTCCAGTTCCGTCCATGTTGCTGCAAATGTTGGCTAGTCATTCTTTCTGATGGCTGAGTAATATTCCATTGTATATATGGACCACATCTTTATCCATTCATCTGTTGAAGGGCATCTTGGCTCCTTCCACAATTTAGCTATTGTGGACAATGCTGCTATGAACATTGGGGTGCATATGGCCCTTCTCTTCACTACGTCTGTATCTTTGGGGTAAATACCCAGTAGTGCAATTGCTGGGTCATAGGGTAGCTCAATTTTTCACTTTTTGAGGGACCTCCACACTGTTTTCCAAAGTGGCTATACCAACTTACATTCCCACCAACAGTGTAAGAGGGTTCCCCTTTCTCCACATCCTCTCCAACATTTGTTGTTTCCTGCCTTGTCCATTTTTGCCATTCTAACTGGCATATGGTGGTATCTCAATGTGGTTTTGATTTGAATTCCCTGATGGCTAATGATTTTGAACATTTTTTCATGTGTCTGTTAGCCATTTGTGTGTCTTCATTGGGAAAGTGTCCTTTCATATCTTCTGCCCATTTTTTATTTGATTATTTGTTTTTCATGTATTAAGTTTGAGTTCTTTATAGATCTTGGATACCAGCCTTTTATCTGTAGTGTCATATGCACATATCTTCTCCCATTCCGTGGGCTGCCTCTTAGTTTTTTTGACTGTTTCCTTTGCTGTGCAGAAGCTTACTTAAAAAAAAATCTTTTAAAAAATTTTTAAATGAAGAAATTCTAAAGTGAGTCCTTCAAGTGGGAACAAAAAGATGCTAAACAGTACAAAAGCATATGAAAGTCCAATTGATCCTTGAACAACGTGGGTTTGAACTACATGCGTACACTTATATGTGGATTTTGTGGTACCGTGAATGTATTTTCTTTTCCTTATGATTTTCTTAATGACATTTTCTTCTCTCTATCTTACTTCATTGTAAGAATATAGTATACAATACATATAACATACAAAATATGTGTTTATCAACTGTTTATGTTATCATAAGTCTTCCAGTCAACAGAAGGCTCTTAGTAGTTAAGTTTTGGCGGAATTGAAAGTTGTATTTGGATTTTCGACTGTACATTAGCACCCCTAATCCCCATGTTGTTCAAAGGTCAACTGTGTAAATCTTCCTGGTAATGCAGAATGTTGTATTACTGTAACAAGGAGCCTGTAAATCATTTAAATTCTAACATAGAATTAATTATAGTATAGAAATTATCTGGTAACAACTTGTATATTTCTATATAAAAGTATAATAATAACTGTAACTATTAAAATATACTAATGAATACCTAATATAAAAATAGGTATTTTATGTGGCACCTGGGTGGCTCAGTCAGTGAAGCGTCCAACTCTTAATCTCAGGGTCATGAGTTCAAGCCACACATTGGGCTCCACGCATAAAAAAATGTATTTTGTGACATCAATAAAATAAAACGTTGGGGAGATAAGTAAAAGGATGGCATATTTGTTTGCAATTAAAGTTATTGTTAGCTTAAAATGGATTATTATAACTATGTTATATGTAAGCCCACTGGTAACCATAAAGAAAATACCTATCAAAGATACACAGAAGAAAATGAGAAAGGAATCAAAGCATGTTACTACAAAACAATCAGCAGCACAAGGGAAGACGGCAGAGATAGAATGAGGGCCCAGGTAACTACAAGACAGAAAATAATTAACAAAATGGCAATAGTAAGCCCTTCTCTACCAATAATTACTGTAAATGTAAGTGGGTTAAACTCCACAATAAAAAGACACACAAAAAACAAGATCCAACTATATACTGTCTACTCAAATAGACTCAAGAGACTCACTTTAGATTTAAGGGCACACATAAGATGAAGGTGAAAGAATTGAAAAAAGATTTTTCCATGCAAATAATAACCCAAAGAGAGCAGAGTGGCCATACTTCTGTAAGACTATATAGTCTTAAAGTGAAAAACTCAGAAGAGATAAAAGGACAATTTCCAATTTTCCAGAAAGATACAGCAATCATAAATACATAGGCACCCATCAGGACACCCAAGAGTAAGAAGCAAACATTGAAAGAATTGAAAGGAAAAGAAGACAGCCACCCAATAAAGGTAGGGGATTTCAATACCCAAATGTGAATAATGGATAGACATCCAGAAAGAAAACTAATTAGGGAAACAGATGCTTTAAACAATACTGCAGACCAAATGGACCGAACACATGTGTAGAAAATATTCCATGTATCAGCAGCAAAATACACATTTTTCTCAGGCACACATGGAACATTCTCCAGTATAGATCACATGTTAGATCACAAGTCAACAAATCTAAGAATAAGATATACCACATCTTTATCCATTCATCTGTCTGTCTTTGGACACTTGGACTGCTTCCATAATTTGGTTATTACAAATAATGCTGCAATAAACATGAGGGTGCATGTATCTGGGTTTGTTTGTTTGTTTGTTTGTTTGTTTTTAGTGTTTTCATATTTTTTGGGTAAATATCCAGTAGAGGAATTACTGGATAATAAGGTAATTTTATTTTTAATTTTTTGAGGACCTTCAGACTGTTTTCCACAGTGGCTGCACCAGTTTGCATTCCCACCAACAATGCACTAGAGTTCCTTTTTCTCAAATCTGCACCAACACTTGTTATTTGTTTTTTGTTTTAGCCAGTCTTACAGACGTAAGGTGATACCTCATTTTGGTTTTGATCTGCATTTCCGTAATGATTAGTGATGTGGAGCATCTTTTCTTTTCATATGTTGGCCATCTGGATGTCTTCTTTGGAGAACTGTCTGTTCATGCCTACTGCCCATTTTTTAATTGGATTATTTGTTTTGGGTGTTGAGTTGTTTTTTTTTAAATTCAATTAGCCAACATATAATACATCATTAGTATTTAAAGTAATGTTCAACTATTCATTACTTGCATATAACATCCAGTGCTCATCACATCTCGTGCCCATCACCCAGTTACCCCATCCCCCCACCCGCCTCCCTTTCTGCAACCCTCAGTTTGTTTCCCAGATTCAAGAGTCTCTCATGGTTTGTCTCCCTCTCTGATTTTTTTCCCATTCAGTTTTCCCTCCCTGTCCCTATGATCCTCTGCTCTGTTCTATATACTCCATATATGTTGAGTTCTATCAGTTTTTTGTATATTTTGGATACTAACCCTTTATCAGATAAGTCCTTTGCGAATATCTTCTCCCATTCAGTAGCTTGTCTTTTAGTTTTGTTGAGTGTTTCCTTTTCTGTGCAGAAGCTTTTAAGTTTGAAATAGTCCCAATAGTTTATTTTTGCTTTTGCTTCCCTTACCTCAGGAACATATCTAGAAAGAAGTTGCTGTGCCTGATGTCAAAGAGGTTACTGCTTGTGTAATACTCTAGGATTTTAATGGTTTCAGGTCTCACATTTAGGTCTTTAATCCACTTTGAGTTTATTTTTTAATATGGTGTAAAAATGTCATCCCGTTTTATTCTTTTGCATGTAGCTGTCCAGTTTTCCCAACACCATTTGTTGGAGAGACTTTCTTTTTCCATTGCATATTCTTGCCTCTTCTGTTGAAGATTAATTGACCATGAAGTTGTGGGTTTATTTCTGGGCTCTCTCTTCTGTTCCATTGATCTATGTATCTGTTTTTGCCCCAATTCCATACTGCTCTGACTACTACAACTTGGCAGTATATCCTGAAATCTGGGATTGTGATACCTTCAGTTTTGTTCTTCTTTTTGAAGATTGCTTTGGCTATTTGGGTTTTTGTGTATGTGCGTGATTCCATACATATTTTAGGATTATTTGTTCTAGTTTTGTGGAAAATGCTATTGATATTTTGCTAGGAATTGCATTAAATCTGTAGATTGCTTTGAGTAATATGGACTTTTTTTTATTATGTCATGTTAGTCACCATATAGTACTTCATCAGTTCCCTATGTAGTGCTCCATGATTCATTGTTTGTGCAAAACACCCAGTGCTCCTTGCATTCAGTGCCCTCTGTAAATACCCATCACTGGGCTAACCAATCCCCCCACTCCCCTCCCCTCTGAAACCCTCAGTTTGTTTCCCAGAGCCCAGAGTCTCTCATGGTTCACCTCTGCCTCTGATTTCTACCCCTTCATTTTTCCCTTCCTTCTCGTAATGTCCTCCATGCTATTCCTTATCGTCCACATATAAGTGAAACCATATGATAATTGTCTTTCTCTGCTTGACTTATTTCACTTAGCATAATACCCTTCAGTTCCATCCACGTTGATGAAAATGGTGGGTATTCATCCTTTCTGATGGCTGAGTAATATTCCATTGTATATATGAACCATATCTTCTTTATCCATTCATCTGTTGAAGGGTGTCTCGGCTCCTTCCACAGTTTGGCTATTGTGGACATTGCTGCTATGACATTGAGGTGCATGTGCCCCTTCTTATCACTACATCTGTATCTTTGGGGTAAATACCTAGTAGTGCAATTGCTGGGTCATAGGGTAGCTCTATTTTTAACTTTTTGAGGGACCTCCACACTGTTTTCCAAAGTGGCTGTACCAACTTGCATTCCCACCAACAGTGTAAGAGGGTTCCCTTTTCTCCACATCCTCTCCAACATTTGTTGTTTCCTGCCTTGTTAATTTTTGCTACTCTAACTGGTGTAAGGTGGTATCTCAATGTGGTTTTGATTTGAATCTCCCCGATGACTAATGATGTTGAACATTTTTTCATGTGTCTGTTAGCCATTCATATGTCTTCTTTGAAGAAGTGTCTGTTCATGTCTTCTGCCCATTTCTTGGCTGGATTATTTGTTTTTTGGGTGTTGGGTTTGAGAAGTTCTTTATAGATCTTGGATACACACATAGGTCCAAAACCTATGGGATACTGCAAAGGCGGTCCTAAGGGGGAGGTACATAGCCATCCATGCCTCACTCAAAAAAATAGAAAAATCCCAACTACACAAGCTAACTTTACACCTTATAGAACTGGAGAAAGAACAACAAATAAAGCCTAAGCCAAGCAGAAGAAGAGAAGTAATTAAGATTAGAGCAGAGATCAATGAATTAAAAACCAGAAATACAGTAGAGCAGATCAACAAAACTAGAAGCTGGTTCTTTGAAAGAATTAATAAGATCGATAAACCCACTAGCCAGACTTATCCAAAAGAAAAGAGAAAGGACCCAAATTAATAAAATTATGAATGAAAGGGAAGAGATCACGACTAACACCAAGGAAATAGAAACAATCATTAGAAATTATTATCAACAACCATATGCCAATAAATTATGCAACCTGGAAGAAATGGATGCCTTCCTGGAAACCTATAAACTACCAAGATTGAAACAGGAAGAAATTGACAATCCAAACAGACCAATAACCAGTAATGAAATCAAAGCAGTGATCAAAAACCTCCCAAAATACAAGAGTCAAGGTCCAGATGGCTTCCCAGGGGAATTCTACCAACATTTAAAGAAGAAATAATACCTATTCTACTGAATCTGTTTCAAAAAATAGAAACAAAAGGGAAACTTCCAAACTCGTTCTATGAGGCCAGCATTACCTTGATCCCAAAACCAGGCAAAGACCCCATCAAAAAGGAGAATTACAGACCAATATCCCTGATGAAGATGGATGCCAAAATTCTCAACAAGATCCTAGCCAATAGGATCCAACAGTACGTTAAGAGGATTATCTGTCACGACGAGGTGGGATTTATTCCTGGGATGCAAGGTGGCTCAACATTCACAAATCAGTCAATGTGATAGAACACAGTAATAAGAGAAGAGATAAGAGCCATATGATCCTCTCAATATATGCAGAAAAAGCATTTGACAAATACAGCATCCTTTCCTGATTAAAACTCTTCAGAGTGTAGGGATAAGAGGGAACGTTCCTCAATTTCATAAAAACCATCTATGAAAAGCCCACAGAGAATATCATTCTCAACGGGGAAAAGCTGAGAGCTTTTCTTTTAAGGTCAAGAACACAGCAGGGATGCCCACACTCACCACTGTTGTTCGTCATAGTACCAGAAGTCCTAGCATCAGCAATCGACAACAAAAAGAAATAAAAAGCCTTCAAATTGGCAAAGAAGAAGTCAAACTCTCTCTCTCTTCGCAGATGACATGATACTCTATGTGGAAAACCCAAAAGACTCCACCCCCAAATTACTAGAACTCATACAGTGTGGCAAGATACAAAATCAATGCACAGAAATCAGTTGCTTTTCTATACACTAACAATGTAACTATAGAAAGAGAATTAAGGAATCAATTCCATTTACAATAGCACCAAAAACGATAAGATACCTAGGAATAAACCTAACCAAAGAGGTAAAGGGTCTATACTCTAGAAACTATAGAACACTTATAAAAGAAATTGAGGAAGACACAAAAAGATGGAAAAACATTGCATGTTCATGGATTGGAAGAATAAACATTGTTATAATGTCTATGGTGCCCAGAGCAATCTATACTTTCAATGCCATCCCAGCCCAAAATACCAATGGCATTTTTCAAAGAGCTGGAACAAACAATCCTAAAATTTGTATGGAACCAGAAAAGATCCTGAATTGCCAAGGAAATGTTGAAAAAGAAAAACAAAGCTGGGGGCATCACGTTGCCTGGCAGACACATAGATCAATGAAACAGAATAGGGAGCCCGATATGAACCCTCAACTCTATGGTCACCTAATCTTCAACAAATCAGGAAAAAACATCCAATGGAAAAGACAGTTTCTTCAATAAATGGTGCTGGGAAAATTGGACAGCTACATACAGAAGAATGAAATTGGGCCATTCTCTTACACTGTACACAAAGATAAACTCGAAATGGATGAAAAACCTCCATGTGAGACAGGAATCCATCAAAATCCTAGAGTAGAACATAGGCAGTAACCTCATCGGCCGCAGCAACTTCTTTCAAGACACGTCTCCAAAGGCAAGGGAAACAAAAGCGAAAATGACTTTTGGGACTTCACCAAGATAAAAAGCTTCTGCACAGCAAAGGTATCAGTCAACAAAACTAAGAGGCAACCCACGGAATGGGGCTAATATGGACATTTTAAGAATATTTGTTAGCCCCATCCATGAACATCTTTCCGTTTGTGTCATCTTCAGTTTCTTTCATCGTGTTTTGTTCTTTTCAGAGAAGAGATCTTTTACCTCCTTGACTAAGTTTATTTGACAACTTCTTAAAATAAGACAACAATGAAGTTTTCCACATTGATTGACTCTTCCTTTCACAAATGATTTTTCTGTTCCATGTGATGCAATTTGATAGTATTTTACCCACAGTACAACTTCTGTCAAAATTGGAGTCCATCCTCTCAAATCTTGCCACTGCTTTATCAACTAACTTTATGTAATATTCTCAGTCCTTTTTGGTTATTTCAATAATCTTTATAGCATCTTCATCAGAGTCCATCTCAAGAAACCACTTTCTTTGCTCAGCTTTAAGAAGCAACACCTCATCCATTAAAGTTTTGTCATAAGATTATAGCATTTCAGTCCCATCTTCAGGCTCCACTTCTAATTCCAATTCTCTTGCTATTTCCATCACATCTGAGTTACTTCCTCCACTGAAGTCTGGAACCCCTCAAAGTCCTCCATGAGGGTTGGAGCCAACTTCTTCCAAATTCCTGTTAATGTTGATATTTTGACCTCTTCCCATGAATCACAAATGTTCTTAATGGCATCTAGAATGGTGAATCCTTTCCAGAAGGTTTTCAATTTACTTTGTCCAGACCCATCAGAAGAATCCCTATCTGTGGCAGCTACAGCCTTACAAGTGTATTTCTTAAGTAATAAGACTTCAAATTCACAGTAACTCCTTGATCAATGGAATGGATGTTGTGTTAGCAGGCACAAAAACAATATTCATAGCATTGTACATCTCTATCAGAACTCGGGTGACCAGGCGCATTGTCAATAAGCAATAATACTTTGAAAGGAATCTTTTTTTCTAAGCAAGTAGGTGTTCATAATAGACTTAAAATATCCAGTAAACTAGGTTCATAAACAGATGTGCTGTCATCTAGGCTTAGTTGTTCTACTTATAGAGCAGAGGTACAATAGATTTCGCATAATTCCTGAGGGCCCTAGGATTTTCAGAATGGTAAATAAGCACTGACTTCAACATAAAGTTACCCGCTACATCAGTCCCTAACAAGAGAATCAGCCTGCCCTTTGAAGCTTTGAAACCAGTCATGGATTTCTCCTCTCTAGCTATGAAAGTCCTAGATGGGGTCTTCCTTCAACATAAGGCAGTTTCGTTTACATTTACATGAGAAAATCTGTTGTTTTGTGTAGTCATTAATTACTTTAGCTAGATTTTCTGGATAACTTACCGCAGCTCCTACATCAACACTTGCTGTTTCACCCTACACTTTTATGTTATGGAGATGGCTTCTTTCCTTAAACCTCAGGAACCAACCTCTGCTAATTTTTCTTCTATACTTTTCTCATTTCTAAGCCCTCATAGAATTGAAGGGCGCTGGGACCTTGCTCTGGATTAGGTTTTGGCTTAAGGGAATGTGGTGGCTGGTTTGATCTTCTATCTGGACAACTGAAACTTTATGTCAGCCATGAGGCTGTTTCACTTTATTATTGTTAATGTGTTTACTGAAGTAGCACTTTTAATTTGCTTCAAGAAAAAAAATTCCCTTCAGAACTTTTCCTTTGCATTCACAGCTTGGCTAACTGTTGCAGGAGGCTAAGCTTTTGGCCTAGCTCAGCTTTCAACATGCCTTCCTCACTGAGTTCAATAATTTCTAGCTTTTGATTTAAAGTGGGAGACATGAAAATCTTGTCACTTGAACACTTAGAGGCCAGTGTAAGGTTATTAATTGGCCTAACTTCAATATTGTTCCTCAAGGAATAGGGAGGCCCAAGGAAAGGGAGAGAGTTGGGGGAATGGCTGGTAGATGGAGCAGTCAGAACACACACCTTTATCAAGTTCATTGTCTTATATGAGTTCAATTCATGGTGCCCCAAAACAATTACAATGATAACATCAAAGATCACTGATCACAAATCACCATAACACATATAAAAATGAAAAAGTTTGAAGTATTTCAGGAATTTCCAAATGTGACACAGAAACATGAAGTGAGCAAATGCTGTTGGAAAAATGGTGCCAGTAGACTTGCTCAATGCAGGGTTGCCATAAATCTTCAATTTGTAAAAAATGCTATATCTGTGAAGCATAATAAAATGAGGTGGGCCTGCATTTGCACTCTCATATTCACTGTAGCATTATTCATAATAGCCAAGAGGTGGAAATAACTTAAATGTCCATTGACAGATGAGTGGATAAAGAAAATATGTGTGTGTGTCTGTATACACACACACACACATAATACACACACACATACATATATTTGTACATATATATACATATATATGTGTATATGTGGAATACTCTTCAGCCATAAAAAAGAAGATGGTCCTGTCTCATGCTACAACATGGATGAACCTGAGGGCAGTATGCTAAGCAAAATAAGCCAGTCACACAAGGACAAATACTGCATGATTTCACTTACTTGAGATATCTGAAGTAGTCAAACTCATAAAAAAAAGAAAGTAATATGGTGGTTGCCAGGAGCTGGGATGAAGGGAAATGGGAAGTTGCTGTTTAGTGAGTATTGAGTTTCAGTCATGTGAAATTAAAAAGTTCTGGAGATCTGTTTTACAGTATTGTGCTTATAGTTAATTAGATTGTAATGTATACTTAAAATTATTAGGGGTTACATTACATGTTTTTATCATTAAAAAAACACCAGTGAAAGTACTGCTGAGTGCTGGGAAGATAGATTAACAGACTCCTGTTTGAAATTATAAATAGTCCATATTACAGATGAGCAAATTGAAATGTGTCAGGGAATACACAAATACCTAGTGATGAAACCATGACCTGGATCCTAGTCTCCTTAGCCCCTGTCCAGGGTTTCCCTTCCTGTAACCTGAATCAATGTGTCCTCACTTTATTGAGTTGACAAATGAGACAACGCAACATTTTTGTGACTTTAATTTTATACATGTTTAATATTATCACCTGGGTAGGATTCACTGAAAAAGGATTTAATTAAAAGACTTATAATTTCTTGATGTTTCATTGCATTTTTAAAAGCACTAAATATTTTATTAGCATCCATATTTTTAATTCGTAGTGACCTGTTCTTCATGGAATATTTAAAGAATATGCTGATATATTGTATGTATATATTTTCTTAGCCAAGGAGTTTGTTAATTGAAAAGTGATGTACAAACCTTAAATAATTGATATGGTACTGTTGGATCAAAGAGACTGGTGATGAGCACTTCGGAAGGTGACAAGAAAGTTCTGTATATAAACAAAGAAAATACAAATGAACCCTACAGCAAGGGGATTGTTTTTTACTGAGTCATGTGCAAAGCCATGCAGGTGCCTGTTTGATTTTCATTATAAAAGCAAAGGCCTGGGACTGGCCATTAACTACATTGTTTTCTTTGTACTAAGGAGCCAGAACATGGACTCCATAGTTAATTATATGGGATTAGAAATCCTTCAACCCTCCACAGGTACAGTACTCCTGATGCCAATTGCATCTTGTTACCTCCTTTCGCTATGTGGCACATACTCAGGCTGTCAAGGACAACCTGCCCTTTTTTCATCAGTAATGTGAAGTCTGTGTCTAATGGGCCAAATACCTTATTGACACAGAGAATATTGGAACCAGAGAGGAGACCTTCATAGTATCTGGTCTAGTTTGGTCCTCCTGTTTTATAAATGAGGGCAGTGGAACTCAAAGGAGGAAAGGGATGGAAGATGTATGGGGTAGAGTACTCGCCAAAAGTTTCACAGCCTGTTACCAATAGAACTGCGATTTAAATTCAAGTTTCCTAAATCCCAACCTAGTATTCTTTCCACTCTATTACTTGACACACTGCCAGTTTAGTTTGGTAAGGATATTTAAGTGATGTTTTGATTGTTGTAGAGCTTTACCCTCAAAGCTACATTCAGAATTGATCTAGGGGAAAAAAAAGGTCAGATTATAACCTTTTTTTTTTCTTTAATTTAAATTCAGTTAGCCAACATTATATAGTACATCATTTTTTGATACAATTTTCAATGATTCATTAGTTGCATATAACACCCAGTGCTCATCAAATCACATGCCCTCCTTAATGCCCATCACCCAGATACCCCATCCCCCCACCCACCCCCCCTCCAGCAACCCTCATCTTGTTTCCCAGAGTCAAGAGTCTCTCATGGTTTGTCTCCCTCTCTGATTTCTTCCCCTTCAGTTTTCCCTCCCTTCCCCTATTATCCTCTGCACTATTCTTTGTGTTCCACATATAAGTGAAACCATATGATAATTGTCTTTCTCTGCTTGACTTATTTCACTTAGCATAATCCCCTCCAGTTCCATCCATGTCGATGCAAATGTTGGGTATTCATCCTTTCTGGTGTCTGAGTAATATTCCATTATATATATGGACCACATCTTCTTCATCCACTCATCTGCTGAAGGACATCTTGGCTCTTTCTACAGTTTGGCTATTTGTGGACATTGCTGCTATGAACATTGGGGTGCAGGTGCCCCTTCTTTTCACTACATCTGTGTCTTTGGGGTAAATACCCAGTATGCAATTGCTGGGTTGTAGGGTAGCTCTATTTTTAACTTTTTGAGGAACCTCCATACTATTTTCCAGAGTGACTGTACCAGCTTGCATTCCCACCAATAGTGTAAGAGGGTTCCCCTTTCTCCACATCCTCGTCAACATTTGTTGTTCCCTGTCTTTGGCCATTCTTACTGGTGTAAGGTGGTATCTCATTGTGGTTTTGATTTGTATTTCCCTGATGGCTAGTGATGTGGAGCATTTTTTCATGTGTCTGTTAGCCATTTGACTTCAAGCTATACTACAAAGCTGTAGTCATCAAAACAGTATGGTACTGGCACCAACACAGATACACAGATCAGTGGGACCGAACAGTCTCCAGAAATGGACCCTCAACTCTGTGGTACAGAGTCTCCAGAAATGGACCCTCAACTCTGTGGTCAACTAATCTTTGACAAAGCAGGGAAGAATATCCAATGGAAAAAAAGTCTCTTCAACAAATGGTGCTGGGAAAATTGGACAGCTGCAAGCAGAAGAATGAAAGTGGAGCATTCTCTTACACCATACACAAAGATAAACTCAAAATGGATGAAAGACCTAAATGTGAGACAGGAAACCATCAAAATCCTAGAGGAGAACACAGCAACCTCTTTTACCTTGGACACAGCAACTTCTTGCAAGACATGTCTCTAAAAACAAGGGAAACAAAAGCAAAAATGAACTGTTGGGGGGCGCCGGGGTGACTCAGTCGCTTAAGCATCTGCCTGAAGGTCATGATCCCAGGGTCCTGGTATCGAGCCCCATATCAAGCTCCCTGCTCAGTGGGGAGTCTGCTTCTCCCTCTGCTGCTCCCGCCACCCCCCCCATTTGTGCTCTCTCTCTCACTCACTCTCTCAAATAAATAAATAAAATCTTTTTTTAAAAATGAAGTTACACAATCTCAGGTAGACAGAATTAACTTATAGACGGTGTGAGTATTAAAGTAACAATACTAATTAAAGTGTCAACAGGATAACACAAATTTGCTGAGAACAGTGTGTGCTAATTTTGTATTGCTGTCAAAATTAAATTTGTACTTGTACAATGCCCAAAAAACAAATAATCCAGTCAAGAAATGGGCAGAAGACATGAACAGACACTTCTCTGAAGAAGACATGTAAATGGCTAACAGATTATAACTTTAATTGTCCTTCTGCAGTCATAGGAAATAGTGTCATCACCATCATTATGACTATAACCTAAAATCATTAATTGACTGCTTGAGGAAGAAATTGACACATCCGGCATCATAGCAGAGATTTTATCACACTGCCTTCAAATGGTAGTAAAGCAAACAGAACTATTAAATACGTAAAAATTTTGAATAAAACTATTAATAAATTTGGTTTAACACATAGAACCTTCTATGCAATATTAGAAACCTACATTCCTTGTAAGAACACATGGAAAATTTACAAGAATTGACTGTGCAGTAGGCCATTGAGCAAGTCTTAGTAAATGTGAAAGAATCAGTTAAACAGATGATCCTGTTTGCTTTAAGTATAACTGAATAAGCTCCTCAGACTGACCCTCCTGTAGATAACAAATATAAACTCTGGGTAAAGTATGAAAAAACAAATACCTAAAGGTACTAGAGACCATTCAAAAGCTGACACATTCTGATTGGAATAGACACTTAGAAGAAGAGAACAGCATTGTGTGAGTTCCCTGGTTTATGCCTTTTTAGCCTGAGGACAGGGCATAGTTGGTACCACATGCAACTACTAGAATTACCATAGAAAACCCAGTCTTTCTGGCCTGAAGAACTAGAGGACAATTCAGGGCAAAAACAACTGCTAGACTGTGAGAATGAAGTTCAGAAAGGAGAGAGCCAGAAAGTGGGTTCTCCTAATTATTTATAAATGTCTCAGTGATCCTAGTACCATGAATGTGTGGGACGGAGCTGAAGACAAAAGAATTGAAGTGAGATTTCAGCTGCTGTCCATGAATAGTTTTGCAGTTTGAGTCTAACAAAGTCAAACACCTGTTTTAAAAAAGAAAATCAAACTAAAAAGTACAGTAATTGAAATAAAAAATTCACTGAATAATAAATGAGAGAATGATGATAAGTAGAAAAGGCACCATTAGACAAACACCACAGTAATAATTACTGCAAGAGAGAATCATTAATGGATGTAAAAATTAGTGAGCAAAAGTATGATGAGAAACAGAGTATTTTCAAAGCCTCAAAATAACTCCCCACAAGATAACTTTTAATTACAAAAAGGGAAAATAGAAACCTTGCAGTAAAGAACTTGGTATTACCTTAACCATGTGATCAAAGGTAATATCAACAGAAACAACATATCAACATCATTTGCTTTCTTATATTATCTATTTAGAAGTTCATAGCATCACTTTTGAGGTATTCTTGTAAAAAATGCATAACCATCACTTAATCTCGAGAAAACATCAGACAGATACAAATTGAGGATAGTCTATAAAATAACTGACCAAAATGCAAAGACTGAATAACTCACAGATTAGAGGAGACTAGAGAGACGTGACAACTAAACTTTTTGTGGGATCCTGAATTCGATCCTGGAGCCCAAAAAAAGGAACATTTGTGAGAAAAGTGGCAAAATTCTAATAAGGTCTGTAGATTAGTTCATTGTTTTATGCCAGTGTTTATTTTCTAGTTTTGGTAATTGTGCCATAGTTGTGTAGCATGTTAACATTAGGGAAAGCTGGGAGAATTGTAAAATTATTTTCAAAATAAATCTAAATTTTTAAAAACAATTCACTAGTGGGCTTATGGAGGTGACAGGGGAATGGCTATTAACAGAAAGACAAAAAATAACAGCTGTTGGCAAGGATGTGAAAATGGGAATTCTCAGGCACTGTTGGTAGGAATGTAAATTGGTGCAGCCAATATGGAAGACTGTATGGAGATTCCTCAAAAAGTAAAAATAGAATTACCATATGATTCAGTAATTCCACTTCTGGGTATTTACCTGAAGCAAATGAAAACACTAATTTTGAAAAAATATATGTACCCCCATGTTTATTGCCACATTATTACAATAGCCAAGATATGGAAGCAACCTAAATGTCCATCAATAGATGAATGGATAAAGAAGATGTGAGACGCATGTGTGCATGCATGCGTACACACACACACACAGGAATATTATTCAGCCATAAAAAGGAATGAAATTTTGCCATTTGTGACAACATGGATGGACTTAGAGGGTACTATGCTAAGTGAAATAAGTCAGATTGAGAAAGACAAGTACTGTATGATTTCACTTACATGTACTATTGAAAAAACAGAAACAGACTCATAGATACAGAGAACAAACTGGTGATTACCAGAGGGGAGGGGAGTGAAAGGACAGGCAAAATAGGTGAAGGGGACTGAGAGACAAACTTCCAGTCATAAAATAAATAAACCATGGGCACATAATGTACAGAATAGGGAATATAGTCAATAATATTGTAATACCTTTTTATAATGATCAATGGTAGTTAGACCTATTGTGATTATTTCATAATATATAAAAATATCGAATCCCTATCTTGTACACTTGTATTGACATACAATATAATTTTGTATGTCAATTATAATTCAATTTTCCCCCCACTGGTCAGCCTTTCTTTATTGGTGAATAGGCGGGTGGCAGGCAAGTCAGGACGCAGAGGAGCAACTGGGGAGCAGGTTCTGCAGTTTCTATCACAGCAATTCCTGCAGCCTCTGTCGCCAGACTACTCCCCTGCAACTGGGTGTATGGACAGATGGAGCAGTGAGGGGCAGACAGGGCCTGTCAGCAGCCACATGGTTCAAGCTGTCCCAACACACAACACAACTTCCACAATAGACCAGGAGGCTAAATGCCTGAGGGACATGGACAGGACGCGTTGGGGGGATAGCAAGGGACAGGCAGGAGAGAGTGGGAGGACAAGAGGGACCGGTGGGGGGTACCACCAGGGGACAGGCAGGCGGGGGCAGCTGAGGGGACAGGCAGAGGACAAGAGGGGTCTCACAGGAAGCTCATGGCTCCCCTGAGGTGCTCACAAAATGTTTAAAAAAGAAAAACAAAACCCCTAAGGAACGGAATTCTACGTTTAGAAAACCCTAGTTTAGTTTTAAAAAGGAAAGAAATGTGTGATCTGACCCATGGTGTGGTCTGCTTTCGTGGGGCAGGTCTCCTTTAAGAGGAAAGAACATGAAATCTGCAAACACCAGACTGCTAAGCAGCGCTGGACAGTGGCTGGAGGCCTTTGTTGGGTTTTCTTGGGCAAATGTTCTTACCTTTGTTGTTCACATGCCCACTGCTCTTCAGAGGAACAGAGCCCATTTCATCGTCATTATAGGATCTTGTTTGGTTTCCTCCCCTTCTCACAGATGAAAATAACTGTGATCAGCACAAGCACCTCAGCCACTACCCAGGAAGGGCAAGAGGGTGGCAAAGTGGTTTTGCATGTGCAGCACAATGATGGTCTGGCTGGTGGTGCCCTCCAAGTTGGTGCCATTGCAGACATACTTGCCAGGGTCTACCTCCAGGTCCAGGTTCAAGATGTGCAGCTCCATCTTGGTCTCCAAAAATGAAGAAGAACTTGCTGCAGGAGCTGTTACTGATGACCTGGTCCCTGGAGCTTCCAACTTGTACCACACCCAGTGGCTGACCAGGGGGAAGGAGTCCAACTTGCAGCCCAGCATGACTGTCTCCCCCTCAGTGGCATGCTCTGACTTCTTCATGGCCTTGATGTTGAGGAGCCCCTTCATTTTCAATGCCAGTCTTGCCTGCATGCTCTGGGAAGAAAATGCATGAGTACTCACTGGAGTGGTCATCCAAGTCCACCTCATACTCCATCTCCAGGCAAGTTGAGACTACTTTGAACAACTTTATACCAGTGCATTTGAAAGCTTAAATAAATTTAACAAATTCCTAGAAAAATATAACTCACCGAACCAACTCAACAAGAAATAGAAAGCCCAGTGGGATGCCTGGCTGGCTCAGCTGGAAGAGTGCAAATCTTGATCTTGGGGCCATGATTTCGAGCCCCACATTTGGTGTAGAGATAGAAAGAAGAGAAGGGCCGGGAAGGAAAGGAAAGGGAAGGGAGGGGAGGGGAGGGGAGGGGAGGAGGAAGGGAGGGAGGGAAGGGAGGAAGGGAAGGGGAGGGGAGGGGAGGGGGGAGTGAGAGAAAGAGAGGGAGGGAGGGAGAAAGGAAGAATAGTTCCTTAACCATTAAGATGTTGAATTGGTTTCCTGTCTCACATTGAAGTCTTTCATTCATTTCAAGTTTATCTTTGTGTATGGTGTAAGAGAATGGTCCAGTTTCATTCAGTATGTAGCTGTTCAATTTTCCCAGCACCATGTGTTGAAGAGACTGTCTTTTTCAATTGGATGTTTTTTCCTGATTTGTCGAAGATTGGCTGACCATGAAGTTGAGGGTCCATTTCTGGGGTCTCTATTCTGTTCCATTGATCTATGTGTCTGTTTTTATTCCAATACCATGCTGTCTTGGTGATCACAGCTTTGTAATATAGCTTGAAATCAGGCAACATGATACCCCCCTCTTTGTTTCTCTTTCTCAACGTTCCCTTGGCAATTCAGGGTCTTTTCTGGTTCCATACAAATTTAAGGATTGTTTGTTCCAGCTCTTTGAAAAATGCCATTGGTGTTTTAATAGAGATGGCATCGAAAGTGTAGATTGCTCTGGGCAGCATAGACATTTTAACAATGTTTATTCTTCTAATCCACGAACATGGAATGTTTTTCAATCTTCTTGTGTCTTCTTCAATGTCTTTCATCAGTGTTCTGTAGTAAAGAGTATATCCTTTACCTCTTTGGTTAGGTTTATTCCTAGGTATCTTACGGGTTTTGGTGCTATTGTAAATGGACTTGATTTCTTAATTTCTCTTTCTACAGTTACATCGTTAGTGTATAGAAAAGCAACTGATTTCTGTGCATTGATTTTGTATCCTGCCACATTGCTGAATTGCTGTATGAGTTCTAGTAATTTGGGGGTGGAGTCTTTTGGGTTTTCCACATAAAGTATCATGTCATCTGTGAAGAGATAGAGTTTGACTTCTTCTTTGCCAATTTGAATACCTTTTATTTCTTTTTGTTGCCTGGTTGCTGATGCTAGGACTTCTAGCACTATGTTGAACAATAGTGGTAAGAGTGGGCATCCCTGCTGTGTTCCTGACCTTAAGAGAAAAGCTCTCAGCTTTTCCCCATTGAGAATGATATTCTCTGTGGGCTTTTCATAGATGGTTTTTATGAAATTGAGGAACGTTCCCTCTTATCCCTACGTTCTAAAGAGTGTAATCAGGAAAGGATGCTGTATTTTGTCAAATGCTTTTTCTGCATCAATTGAGAGGATCATATGGTTTTTTTCTATTCTTTTATTAATGTGCTCAATCATGTTGATTGATTTGCAAATGTTGCACCACCAGGTCGTGATGGATAATCCTTTTAATGTACTGTTGGATCCTAGTGTCTAGGATCTTGTTGAGTATTTGGCATCCATGTTCATCAGGGATATTGGTCTGTAATTCTCCTTTTCGATGGGGTCTTTGCCTGGTTTTGGGATCAAGGTAATGCTGGCTTTATAGAACAAGTTTGGAGGTTTTCGTTTTGTTTCTATTTTTTGAAACAGCTTCAGTAGCATAGATATTATTTCTTTCTTAAATGTTGGTAGAATTCCCCTGGGAAGGCATCGGGACCTGGACACTTGTTTTTTGGGAGGTTTTTGATCCATCAAAATCCTAGAGGAGAACATAGGCAGTAACCTCTTTGACATCGGCCACAGCAACATCTTTCAAGATATGTCTCCAAAGGGAAGGGAAATAAAAACAAAAATGAACTTTTGGGACTTCATCAAGACAAAAAGCTTCTGCACAGCAAAGGAAACAGTCAACAAAACTAAGAGGCAACCCATGGAATGGGAGAGGACATTTGCAAATGACAGTACAGATAAAGGGCTGGTATCCAAGATCTATAAAGAACTTCTCAAACTCAACACCCAAAAAACAAATAATCCAGTCAAGAAATGGGCAGAAGACATGAACAGAAACTTCTCCAAAGAAGACATACGAATTGCTAACAGACAGATGAAAAGATGTTCAACATCATTAGCCATCAGGGAAATTCAAATCAAGACCGCAGTGAGATACCACCTTACACCAGTTAGAATGGCAAAAGTGGACGAGGCAAGAAACAACAAATGTTGGCGAGGATGTGGAGAAAGGGGAACCCTCTTACACTGTTGGTGGGAATGCAATCTAGTACAGCCACTTTGGAAAACAGTATGGAGGTTCCTCAAGGTGTTAAAAATAGTGCTACCCTATGACCCAGCAATTACACTACTGGGTGTTTACCCCAAAGATACAGATGTGGTGAAAAGAAGGGGCACCTGCACCTCAATGTTCATGGCGGCAATGTCCACAATAGCCAAACTGTGGAAGGAGCCAAGACACCCTTCAACAAATGAATGGATAAGGAAGATATGGTTCATATATACGATGGAATATTACTCAGCCATCAGAAAGGATGAATACCGACCATTTGTATCGACATGTATGGAACTGGAGGGGATTATGCTAAGTAAAATAAGTCAAGCAGAGAAAGACAACTATCATATGGTTTCACTCATATGTGGAACATAAGGAATAGCACAGAGGACCATAGGGGAAAGGAGGAAAAACTGAAGGGGGGGAATCAGAGAAGGAGACAAACCATGAGAGACTATGGACTGCAGGAAACAAACTGAGGGTTTCAGAGGGGAGGGGGCGGGGGGATGGAGTAGCTGGGTGATGGGCATTAAGGAGGGCATGTGATGTGGTGAGCACTGGGTGTTATACGCAACGAATGAATCATTAAACACTACTGAACATAATAAAAAAAATTGAATTGGTTATTTACAGTCTTTCCACAAAGAAAACACAAGGCCTTGATGATTTTACAACTAACTTCTAGCAAACATTCAAGGAATAGATGATTCCGTTCTTAAAATATTCCAGAAAAAGAAAAAGTGAGATTCCATCCCAATTTGTTCTTTGAGGCCAGTACACCTTGATAACAAAACCAGACAAAAAAAATTGCAGGCCAGTCGCTCTCTTGAACTGAAAAGCAAAAACTTCTAAAAATATTAGTAGACTTTAGTAAATTAAATTCACCTATTTATTCTTTAATCCCAGTGTAATTAATTTACAGGGTTATATTATTTCCAATGTACAATATAATGATTCAGCAATTCTATACATTGTTCGGTGCTCATCACTATAAGTGTATCTGTAATCCCCTTCACATATTTCAGGCTACCCCCACACTCCTCCCCATCAGTGTGTTCACTATATTTAAGAGTCTGATATTTGTTTGTCTTTTTCTTTGTTTCTTTTGTTTCTTAAGTTCCACGAGTGAAATCATAGAGTATTTGTCTTTCTCTGACTTATTTCACTTAGCATTATACACTCTAGATTCATTCATGTTGCAAATGGCAACATTTCGTTCTTTCTTATGACTGAGTAATATTCCATTGTGTGTGTGCATAAAATATATGTGAACAACAATATATGTGAAGTGAAACAATAAGTATTTGTTTTATTGATAATACTAGGCTTAGATCTGTGTTTAACAAGCAAGCCTAATAATAGCACCATGGTTAGACTATAAGCTTGCTTTTCCAAGCCATCATTTTATAATTTATTAAGCAAACAAGTGATCATATGTCTCGCATCCACCTGATGTGATCTTTTTATGTACATACTGCTAATAAGTCCCATTTGGAACAGCTGAATATCTTTTAGCAAAAGCTTTCAAGATGAGCTCATAAACTTAGTTTAAATTCTACAAGTTAAATTAGATCAAATGGAAGAAACTCAAATGAGTACTTTCCCAATCAGAGCCCATTACTTGTAAGTTATCAGCCTGCACACCGCCACCCACCCCACCGCCCCACTGCCAAAAAACTTAAAACTCCACCTTAATTATTGAAAACCTACCTGTAAATGAAGTGAAAGGATTAATTTCCGTTCCTCAATTTCTCAAACCCAGGTTAAAAAAAAAATCTAAGGAATACTTACCAAAATCAGGAAAATTAAAGTCTGCATATTTATGAATCAAAATTTTTCTACTACACCAAGTTGCATACAAGTACATCCATTGATTCTTTATATAATCTAGAACTGAGCAGGACAAAATTGAGAATAGAAAAGCTGTAAGAAATAGATTCCTAACTATAGAAGTTGTAAATTTCAAACAGGTATGAAACTGGTGTGTGTATAGTGTGTGTGTGTATACACACACACACACACACACACACACACACACACATATCTTCTTTATTCATTTATCTATTAATGGACACTTGGGCTGCTTCCATAACTTAGCTACGGTAAGTAGTGCTGCAGTAAACATAGAGATGTATATATCTTTTCCATTACTGTTTTTGTATTCTTTGGGTAAATACCCAGTAGTGGAATTACTGTACCATATGGTAGTTCTATTTTTAATTTTTTGAGGAACCTTCATACTGGTGCAGACACCAGTTTCCATTCCCACCAACAGTGCATGAGAATTCCTTTTTCTTCACATCCTTGCCAGCGTGATGTTTCTTGTGTTTTTGATTTTAGCCATTCTGACAGGTGTAAGGTGATATCTCATTGTGGTTTTGATTTGCATTTCCCTGATGATTAGTGACATGGACCATCATTTCATGTGTCTGTTGGCCATCTGGATATCTTCTTTGGAGAAATGTCTGTTCATGTCTTTTACCCATTTTTTAGTTGGATTACTTAGTTTTGGGGTGTTAAGTTACATAAGTTCTTTATATATTTTGGATACTGACCCTTTACTGGATAGGACATTTGCAAATATCTTCTCCCATTCAGTAGGTTGTTCGGTCTCCCATTTTAGTTTTATTGATTGTTCCTTTTCTGTGTAGAAATTTGTATTTTGCTTTTAATTTTGATTTAAAATAAATGTATTAATTTATTTGTCCCAATAATTTATTTTTGCTTTTGTTTCCCTTGCCTCAGGAGACATATCTAGAATGATGTTGCTACAGCTGATATCAGAGAAATTACTATGCTGTTTTCTAGGATTTTAATCGTTTCAGGTCTCACATGTGGGTCTTAAATCCATTTTGAGTTTATTTTTTACGATGGTGTAAGAAAGTGGTCCAGTTTCATTCTTTAGCACGTAGCTGTCTAGTTTTCCCAGCACCATTTGTTGAAGAGCTTCTCTTTCCCATTGCATATTCTTGCCTCCTTTGTCAAAGATCAGTTGACCATGGGTTCATTTCTGGGCTCTCTCTTCTGTTCCACTGATCAATGTGTCTGTTTTTGTGCCAATTTCATACTGTTTTGATTTCTACAGCTTTGCAGTATATCTTGAAATCTGAGATTATGATACCTCCAGTTTTGTTCTTCTTTTTCAAGGTTGCTTTGACTACTTGGGGTCTATTGTAATTCCATACAAATTTTAGGATTATTTGTTCTAGTTCTGTGAAAAATGCTGTCAGTATTTTGATAGGGATTTAATGAAATCTGTAGATTGCTTTGGGTAGTATGGACATTGTAACAATATTTGTTCTCCCAATCCATGAGCATGGAACGTCTTTCCATTTGTGTTGTTGTCAATTCCTTTCATTAGTGTTTTATAGTTTTCAGAGTACAGGTCTTTCACCTCATTGGTTAAGTTTATTCCTCTAGATATTTTATTATTTTGGGTGCAATTGTAAAGATTTGTTTTCTTAATTCTCTTTTTGCTACTTCAGTATTAGTACATAGAAATGCAATGGATTTCTGTATATTGATTCTGTATCCTGTGACCTTACTGAATTCATTTATCAGTTCTAGTAGTTTTTTGGTGGAGTCTTTAGAGTTTTCTATATAGAGTATCACATCATCTGCAAATGATGGAAGTTCTACTTCTTCCTTACCAATTTGGATGCCTTTTATTTCCTTTTCTTGACTGGTTGCTGTGGCTAGAACTTCTAGTACTATGTCGAATACAAGTGGTGAGAGTGGACATCTTGTCTTATTCCTGATCTAAGGGGAAAAGCTCTGTTTTTCACCATTGAGAATGGTGTTAGCTGTGGGTTTTTCACAGATGGCCTTTATTATGTTGAGGTATGTTCCCTCTAAACCCCTTGAGGGTTTTTATCATGAATGGATGTCCTACTTTGTCAAATGCTTTTTCTGCATCTGTTGAAATGATCATATGGTTTTTATTTATCCATTCACATTGATTTGTGAATATTGAACCACCCTTGCATCCCAGGAGTGAATCCCACTTGATCCTGGTGAAAGATTTTTCTAATTTTTGTCTTATGTGCTAATGTTTTGTTGAAGATTTTTGAATCTGTGTTCATCAGAGATACTGGCCTGTAGTTCTCTTTTTTGTATTTTCTTTATCCTGTTTTAGTATTAAGGTAGTGTGAGCCTCATAGAATGAATTTGGAATCTTTTCTTCCTCTTCTTTTGTTTGGAATCATTTGAGAAGAATAGATATTAACTGTTCTTTAAATGTTTGACAGAATTCCCCTGTGAAGCCACTTGTCCTTGACTTTTGCTTGTTGGGAGTTTTTTGATTACTGATTCAATTTCATTGCTCGTAATTGTTCTCTTCAAATTTCTATTTCCTTCTGATTCAGTTTTCAGGATGCTATACATTTCTAGGAATTTATTCATTTCTTCTAGGTTGTCCAATTTGCTGGCCAACCATATATATTTTCTAATACTCTTTTCTAATCCTTTGTATTTCTGTGATGTCAGGTGTTTCTTTTTCATTTCTGTTTTTAAGTTTTTTTTTCTCTCTCTCTCCTCTCTGTCTTATGAGTCTGGCTAAAGGTTTATCAATTTGGTTCATCTTTTGAAAGAACCAGCTTCTGGTTTCATTGATGTTTTATATTTTTTTTTAGTTTCTATTTCATTTATTTCTGTTCTAATATTTATTATGTCTGATCTTCTAAAGTTTTGATGGTTTGTTTGTTCTTATTCTCACTCCTTTAGCTATAAGGTGAGGTTGTTTATTTGAGATTTTTCTCGCTTCTTGAGGCATGCCTGTATTACTGTAAACTTCCCTCTTAGAGCAGCTACATCCCCAAAATTTTGGAACATTGTGTTTTCATTTTCATTTATCTCCATGTGTATTTTTTTTTATTTTTGATTTCTTGGTTGATCCATTCATTATTTATAGTAGCATGTTATTTAACCCCAATGTGTTTATGTTCTTTTCAGATTTCTTTTCTTGTGGTTGATTTCTAGTTTCATAGTGTTGTGGTCAGAAAAGTTGACTTCAGTCTTTTTGAATTTGTTGAGATTATTTTGTGGCCCAACATGTGATCTGTTCTGGAGAATATTTCATATGCACTTGAAAAGAATGTGTATGCCACTCTTTTAGGATGTAATGTTCTAAATATATCTGATCGATCCATTTGGTCCAATGTGTCACTTAGAGCCATTGTTTTCTTATTGATGTTCTGTTTGGATGATCTATATATACATTGATTTAAGTGGGATGTAAAGTCCCCTACTATTATTGTATTAATATTAATTCCTTTATGTTTGTTAATAGCTGCTCTGTGTATTTGGGTGCTCCATGTTGGGTGCATAAATACTTACAATTGTTATGTCTTCTTGTTGGATTGTTTCCTTTACGATTATGTAGTGTCCTTCTTTGTCTCTTGTTAACATTCTTTGTTTTAAAGTCTATTTTATTTTGTCCAATATAAGTATTGCTATCTGAGCTTTGTGTTCACTTCCATTTGCATGATAAATGCTTTTCCATCCCTTCACTTTCAGTCTGCATGTGTCTTAGGTATGAGATGAGTCTCTTGTAGGCAGCATATAGATGGGTCTTGCTTTCTTATATTCTATCACCCCATGTCTTTTGGTTTACTTTCAGAGTAATTATTGATAGTTAGGTACTTACTGACATTTTGTTACTTGTTTTTTGGTTGTTTTTGTAATTCTCTGATCCCTTCTTCTCTTGCTCTCTTCTCTCATACTTTCCTGGCTTTCTTTAGTGATGTACTTGGATTCCTTTCTTTTTATTTTTTGTATGTCTATTACCAGCTTTTGATTTATAATCATCATTAGGTTTATATATGACATCTTATGCATATAGCAGTCTATACGTTTGAACCCAAGCACTGAAGTTTTACTCCACTCCCCACCACATTTTAGGTTTATGGTCATACTTTATATCTTTATATTTTGTGAATCTCTTGACTGATTTTTTTAAAGATTTATTTATTTATTTATTTATTTTAGAAAGAGAGAACACACAGTGGGGAAGGGCAGAGGGAGCAGGGAGAGAGAATCCTAAGCAGGCTCCGTGCTAAGTGTGAACCCAACACAGAGCTCAATCCCATGACCCTGAGATTATGACCTGAGCAAAAATAAGGAGTCAGACACTTAACCTCCCGTGCCACTGAGGTGCCCCTTCCCTTCACTGATTTTTATAGATATACTTAATTTTACTGCTTTTGTTCTTCCTACTTTTCTTATTCCTGCTTATGGTCTTTCCTTTCCATTCAAAGAGTCCCCTTTAACATTTCTTATAAGGCTGGCTTAGTGGTGCTGAATTTCTTTAACTTCTGTTTGGAAAACTCTTTACCTCTTCTTATATTCTGAATGATAGCCTTTCTGGATATAGTATTCTTGGTTGCAGGTTTTTTTCTTTCAGCATTTTGAATATATCATGCCACTTTCATCTGGCCTGCAAAGTTTCTGCTGAAATATTAGCTGATAGCATTATGGGGTTTCCCTTGTATGTAAATGTTTTCTTTTCTCTTCCTGCTTCTAAAATTCTCTCTTCATCACTACTATTTGCCATTTTAGTTACCGCAGGGTTTTTTTAGACCTCTTTGGGTTGGTTTTGTTATGGGATCTCTGTGCCTTCTGGATTGGATTTCTGTTTTCTTCCCCAGTTTCAAGACGTTTTCACTATTTCTTTAAATAAATTTTCTGCCTGCTTTTCTCTCTCTTCTCCTTATAGGATCTCTATAATGCAAATGCTATTACACTTGATAGTGTTGCTGAGTTCCCTTAACCTATTTTCATTCTTTATTTGTCTTTTTTCTTTCTTCTGTTCAACTTGATTGCCTTCTAGTATTCTCTCCTCCAGGTCACTGATCCATTCTTCTTCTTCTGGTCTGATTACTTACTCTGGTATGTTTTTAATATTAATTATTGAGTTTTTCATCTTTTCTTGGTTCTTTTTTATGCTTTCTTTTTTTATGATATTTTTTATTATATTATGTTAGTCATCATTCAGTACATCCCTAGTTTTTGATGTAAAGTTCCATGATTCATTACTTGCGTATAACACCCAGTGCACCATGTAATACATGCCCTCCTTAATACCCATCACCAGCCTATCCCATTCCCCCACCCCCCTTCCCTCTGAAGCCCTCAGTTTGTTTCCCAGAGTCCATAGTCTCTCATGGTTCATTCCCCCTTCTGTTTACCGTCCCCCCTTTCTTCTTCCCTTTCTTCTCCTACCGATCTTCCTACTTCTATCCTTTTTTTTTTTTTTTGAGAGTCTTCCACTCTTCTCAAATTCAGTGAGTATCTTTATGATCATTACTTTAAAGTCTCCCTCAGGCATATTGTTTATCTCTTTTGTTTCGCTCTCTTGCTGTGATTTTATCCTCTTCTTTCATTTGAGACATATTTCTTTGTCTCCTCATTTTGTCTAACTTTTCTGTGTCCACGTTTCTGTGTGTTAGGAAAGCCAGCTGTGTCTCCTGCTCTTGAAAGTAGTGGCTTTATGAAGAAGTGGTTCTGTAGTGCCCTTTAGGGTAATGTCCCCAGAGCATGGCACTTTAGTGGTGTCTCCTATGTATATTGCATGTGTTCTACTGTTGTGGCTGAGCCATGTTTTCCTTTAGTCCAGTTGTCTTCAGTTGCTCTCTTTGCCTGTTACGGGCAGGATTTGGCCCCTGTGTTGCTGGTGGGCTAGTCTGGGGCTGCCTGCAGCTTGAGTTGGGTCAGACCATGCATTTGTCAGAGCTGTGGTCACACTGAAAAACAGGGCACTTTCCCTGTGTTGTCCCCCTGAGAGGCTTTCATTGGTGGGTGGGGCCTATAATCAGACCCAATTTTGCCCCCAGCCCACTGCTGGGGCCACAATGGAACCGGTATATGTGGTTTTCTTCCCATCTCCCCAGGCAGGAGTCACTTTGGAGTGGTGCTGACCCCTTTCAAGGCTGCTTGCACACTGCCACTTTTGTTGCATTGCCTTGGATGGGCCTGCTGAGTGCACGTTGGAGGGGTAAGGTCACAGGGGAACATGGGGGCTGGGCGTGCAGTGTTAGCAAAGTTTACACAGTTCTGCTATGGGAGGGGACTTGGAGCTGTTTTGGGAAACTCCTGCCAAGGCCAGGTTGGAGGGAGTGGTTCTACAGAAGTACACAGTAGCAGGGCATGATATTAGCAATCTACATGGAGAGTGTTGGTGCTGCACTGGTTCCCACATGTGTCCATGTATCTGGGCTGGGGTGGGCAGAAAGAAACAGCACTGCCAGCTCTTTTGTTGTTGCAGAAGTCTTCCAGCAATCCCTGCCTCTCCAGCATATGCTGTGAGATTAGTAAACAAATCTACTTCCTGTATACCCCTGGCATCTTTCAAACTACTGCTCTGTGCTGTATCTCAGAGAGGCTTTTTGTTGTGCTGTCTCTCTAAAGGCAGGGACTCAGTTTCCTATTGCCACCACCACCCCAACCAGTTCTCCCAGAGCCAAGTTCACTGATTTTTAAAGTTTCAGGGTTTAAGCCCCACTGATTTTAAGAAATGGTGAAGTTCATGCCCTCTGGTTTTCAAAGCCAAATGTTTTAAGGATTCATCTTCCCAGTGTGGCTCTCATTGCCTGGGGTCCCTGGGGTGCCTGAGGGATGGGATCTGCTCCTCTCCTGTCTCCATGCCTGGGGTGTCCCTTCCTCCTTCATACAGTCCCACAAGTCAGTTTGGCTCCTATCCCCATCTCTACCCTTCCTACTCTAGTCAGTGTGGCCCGTTCTGTACATTTAGCTCTGGAGAGTCTGTTCTGGCAGTCTTCAGGTCGTTTTCTGGGTTATTTACAGTGATGTGGTGTTATCTAGGTGTATTTGTAGGACAGGGTGAGCCTTGCCTACTCAAATATCTTCCCACTGATTTATTTTTTTAATATTATTTTTATAAAAAATATATTATTTTTATAAAGTGTGAAAGCAAGGAAAACTAAATGCTGTATTCTTTAGGAATACATACAAATGTGATAAAAATATTTTTAAGCAAGGGAATGATAAATGGAAATCATGATCATGGTAACTTAGGTACAGAGGCCGGGGAATGGGATAGCAGAAAAATCAAAAGTAGTTTAAATCTATTGGTATTGTTCTAGTTAAATTATTAAATTTTTAATTAGTAAATTAAATACATAGTCTCAGTCTTCTTGGAATTTACAGTGTGGTAGGTAGATAGTTGAAACAAGTAAACACATATACCACATTTTAAGAGTTATGATGAGTCAAGACAGGGTGTGAGATGTGCAAGGTCGGGGATAAGTTCCCGGAGGAGGTGATATCTAAACTAAGACCTGAAGGATGAATAATGTCATCATTATGTAGGGAAATTAGAGAAAATGTCAGGCTTAGCAAAGCTTCCAGCCTGAGTAAAGGCAGGGGAAAGAGGAGTGGATGCTAGTGAGAACAGCTTTGGCTGGCCATAAGCAAAGATCAGGTTATGAGGGATATTGAGTTGATAGTGAAATGATATGGCTTTAGCTGTTGCCCTACAGAAGTGTGCTTGTCTCTTGGGTTTCAAATATGAAGGAAAATGTAAGGAAAGAATGTGCCTATTTTTTTAAGATTTATTTATTTATTTTAGAGAGAGACAGTGTGTGCGAATGGTGGTGGGGTGGTCGGGGAGAGGATGAGAAGCAGACACCCCGCTGAATGCAGAGCCCTGCATGGGGCTTGATCCCATAACGCTCAGATCGTGACCTGAGCTGAAATCAGGAGTCAGACGCTTAACGGACTGAGCCACCCAGGCACCCTGAAAGAATTTACCTATTATACTGCTGTTTGGAGAAATAGTGGCTTCTATTTTAAATAGTTACAAATGGTCATTGATCTCACAGTTTAAGCAGGAAGACTTGTATCTCCAGTTCTGCTCCAGGTATCATTCTGCCATTTTTTAACAATGAAAGATAAATATTTATTTCATTTATGAAATACACTGTACCAATTACCTGAGAATAATGAAAGTGTAATGAGGAACAGGTTATTTGCCTAGTTTCAGAGTACATCCCTACAGAATAATTTTTTAAGTTTTTATTTAAATTCCAGTTAGTTAACATAGAGTATAGTGTTAGTTTCAGGTGGTACAATCTAGTGATTCAGCAATTCCGTACAGTACTCGATGCTCATCAGAACAAATTCACTCCTTAATCCCCATCACCTATTTAACCCTTTCCCCACCCACCTACCCTCTACTAACCATCAGTTTGTTCTCTATAATTTAGAGTATGTTTCTTAGTTTCTCTTTTTCCCTTTGCTCATTTTTTTGTTTCTTAAATTCCACATATGAGTGAAATCATATGGTATTTGTCTTTCTCTGACTGACTTATTTCACTTAGCATAACACTCTCTAGCTCCATCCATGTCATTGCAAATGGCAAGATTTCATTCTTTTTTGTGGCTGAATAATATTCGATTGTGTATATATATATACCACATTTTCTTTATCCACTTACCAGCCAACAGACACTTGGACTGTTTTCATATATTGGCAACTGTAAATAGTGCTGCTGTAAACATAGGGGTGCATGTATCCTTTTGAATTAGTGTTTTTTGTATTTGAGGGGTAAATATCCAGTACTGCGATTAATGGATCTTTTTATCAGTGTTCTTTTTTAAATTTTTATTTATTTTTATTTTTTAATTATGGTTTTTATTTTAATTCAGTATGGTTAACATTACAGAATTGTTATTCATTACAAAATGAAGGCAACTTTATGGTGGAAAAACCTGGCTCACACTACCTTATCAAGTGATCAAAGTGTATATTGTCAATAATGCACAGATCAAAACTGTCTGCCACCTGATAGGCTGCAATGAGAACATAGCATCACATCTGTAATGTGGCTGTCAAAGATACATAATCTGAATCTAATCAGGAGGAAACATCAAACATACACAGATTGTGGGACATTCTTCAAAATAACCTATAATCTTCAAAAGTCTCAAAATCATGAAAGTTCAAAAAATCACTGAGTTTTTTTGATGGGTAGAAAAGAGACATGACAACTAGATGTAGCGTGATTCTGGACTAGCAACTTTTCTGAAGTTTGAGATTTTATACACACAAACACACATATATATTTTCAAAGAAGTGCAAAAGAAAAGCCCTAAAGCCTGGAACGATTTGATAAGACTTATATGGTTTCCATCAGCTACATGCATTGACCTCAGTGGCTAAGGCATTTGGTAATTTAAATACTAGGGCTTATTTCTGAGGGCTTAAAAATGGCCCTGAACTAACAAAGATCTCCTTTTTGGAAAAATGATTGTTCCTATGAAAGGACAGTGAAGCTGTCATGGTAGACTATATGTCTATAGTTACGTAATTGAAACACATTTATAATACTTCCAGAGGAATTATTAACACAGCTGTTTAGGAAAGTTCTTTGAGGGGGAGGACAGCTACTCAATGTAAATTTTGTGCCTATTTGAATACACTCTTGTCATTTAACATGGAGATTCAAGGAAATGTGCAGGTCCAGTACTCAGATGGGAACCTGTAGTAGAATTTTCTAGCTACAGGGGGAAAACTGCAACTGAAAAGTACAAAGGCCATCATCAACAATTGCAAAGCAATAGTTCTATTAGTTTAGGAATAGTTCTAATAGTTTAGTTCTAATAGTTCTAATAGAATATAGTTTATGTCTAACAAGTCTGGAGGTACAGATTTGGTAGCTTCTGTTCCGGAAATGGAGATACTGGGAACAGAAGCCTGAGATAAACGGGCGCCTGGGTGGCACAGTCGTTAAGCGTCTGCCTTTGGCTTAGGGCGTGATCCCAGTGTTCTGGGATTGAGCCCCACATCAGGGTCCTCTGCTAGGAGCCTGCTTCTTCCTCTCACACTCCCCCTTCTTGTGTTCCCTCTCTCGCTGGCTGTCTCTGTCAAATAAATAAAATCTGACAAAAAAAAAAAAAGCCTGAGATAAAGAAACCTAGCAAGGGTAAGAGTCATAGGCATACACATGGGTGCACACACTGAGAAGGCAGAAAGGTGAGAGAAAATGGAAGACTGAGACTAAAAGGAAGACAAAAGTGAGACTCAGGAAGAGAACTAGAACAGAAATGAGAGGAGGCCTAAGGAAGGAGAAAGGATGGAGAGAAGAGACTACTAGTGGTCACGAGTGGGCCATGCAGAAAAATGGGAAAGGCAAATACAGAGAAATCCTGTTTAGGCCTTTCCCAGCACCCTGTAATAGTGCAGTCTCTCTGCCTGCCCTCTTGAAGCTTACGTCCCCACGGCCTCATATTTATACTTAGACATAGCAGGACATCAAGCAGAAGGCCTTCTGGCTTTTTCAGTAAATGAAAGAAAACAGTAACCCCAGACATTAAAATGGTCATACAGAGAGCTAAGTTCTTGTTTGTGTGCCCTTTCCCACTCCTTTTGGGGTTTTATGAGATGTGGGAAATGGACTAAAAGCATTCTTTGTGGTTGGCCTCTGCTCTTGCTCAGTTCATTCTCACCTGTAAAAGCAATCTGGTTAGAGAAGTAAAAGCAGCAATATTAGGTCTCATTAACGCCTCTGACTGAAGCAAATGAGAGTCCATTAGTCTGTACACTTCAGTATGTAATTGTGTTCCTTGAAAGATAACTTGCTTTCTCTTGAATCTTAACAAATAAGTTAACAAATCCCTGTGTTTTAGTAAGTGTGATTTAAGTTTGGCTGTTTATTATAAACATAACACTTACCGTACTTCCTAGCAATCTCACTTCTAGCTATTTACCCAAGAAAAATGAAAATATTTCTTCACAAAAAAGACTTGCACAAGAACGATCATAGCAACCATATTCAAAAATAATTAAAATCCCTAAACAACACATCACCAACAGGTGAATCGATAACCTGTGGTATATCTGTACAATGGAATAATACTTAGCAATAAAAAGGAGTGAACTATTGATACATTCAGCAACATGGATGAATTACTCAGAATTCATGGAAGCATTATTCAGAGTGGGGGAAAAAAGCCAGATTCAAAAGTCTACCTACTATATAATTCTAGTTATTTGAAATTTTTTAAAATGCAAAATAATTTAGACACAGCATATCAGTGACTGCCTATAGCCTCAGGAGTGGAGAGCACAGCGGAACTTTCGTGGGTGTTGAAAATGTTCTGTATCTGTATGATGGCTCTTATATGGACATATACATTTGTCAAAACTTATTGAGGCATACACTGAAAATGGGCGTAGTTTAGAATAGAATTTATTTTTAAAATGTGCTTTTGCAAATGTGGCAAAATATCATGTGGCGAGTCTAGGTAAGGAGTATAGCTCATTGTACACTGTTCTTCTGTGACAGCTTGACATTTTTCAAAACAAAAAATTGGGGGGAAATGTGCTTTTGTGTACATGCAGAAAGGTCCTTTGATTTCTGGCATTGTGTGCTGAGTGAAATTTTATTTTGCCCTAGATTAGAAGGAGAAAAAAATACTCTGTCCAAAATACAGTGGTGTAAAGACACCAACTAGATTTTTGAGGAGAGAAACAAGCCAAGGGGCTAATGACTACACATCTTCATATGCATTCATATTCATTGTCTCATTTTTTTCTTGATTTGAAATACATAGAGTTAATGGCTATTGATTTTCTTTCCTCATATTTTAAGTGAACATGATTTATTTGTTTGAATGCCCTCTTCAGTCAAGAATATGCTAATCCAGACATCACAAAGAACACAGACTATAGTGTGGAATTTGCTCTTGGGAACCTTACAGTCTAGCATAAAGGTCAGCAAACTAAGATCCACAGGGTAAACCATCACCTGTTTGTAAATAAAGTTTATTGGAACATAGCCACACCCATTCATTACATTTGGCTGCTTTCCCCCTACAATGGTAGAATTGAATAGTTGTGGTAGAGACTGTGTGATATACAAAGCATAAAATATTTATTACCTGGCCCTTTATAGAAAATGTGCACCATCCTCAGGTCTAGTAAAATAAAACATCGGTGCCAAAGCAAAGAATGCTTTAAGCAAAGTAAAGATCAGGTGTTCTGAGAGGTCAGAGGAAGGAGAGATTTCTTACTAGTAGGAACGTTGGAGAAGGCCTCATTGAGGAAGCGGTGTTGGAAACCAAACCTACATAGGAATTAGGCAGGTGGGAACAGAGTGGCAAATAGCTAGAACAGGAGGCATGGAAGGAGATCTTTCCATGTGCTCTTGAAAATCACCAAGTAGAAAGAAAAGAAAAGCTAATTCAACAACCTTAGACCCGCTTGTCAACATATCATAAAATATCAAGAGCTATAAAGAACTTTAAAGATTCTCTCATACAGCCCTTTCAAGTTTCAGGTGAGGGAACACACTCAGAATCTTAAATACCTCATGCAAGGCCACATACAAAGTTAGTGCAGAAGCCATACTAAAATCCATTGCTTCTGCCTCCAAACCTTGTACTGGGCATATTGAGACACTTAAACTAACATTCACTGAACTGCCTTCCTAGAGTGGCTCTGTGGGAATACAGACAGACTCTCTAGAACACTTTCTTCAAATCACACATACTCTCCCTTCCTTTGAGATTTAGTGCATGCAGTGAGGAATATATGGGGATTTGTTCCCCAAATCGATGTTGTGCAAGAGGAAGATTGAAACCTTTTTTAAAATTGTATGTTTTACATAAAGTTTAATAGATATTTCGTAGGTATTATTAGAAAAACGAATGACATAATTTTGAAAACTTACTATTGCCTATTATTAACTTGGGAAAATCGGACTTCTTTGTTGGATCAGATTACCTGTTCTGAGACTAGCACTTTCATATTTTTCTGACAGTTTAATTCCTTCATGTGTTTTTATCCAAGCTGCCAAAAACTAAGCTATCACAGGTAAGACACCAGCATCATCGGGCTTTATTGTATCGCTTTCATTAGGCGCTGTTCTTTCCCCAATATAAGAGAAGTCACAGCTTATGGGCTTCTGTCTCACTTCCACCCCTTTCTGTCACAACCAAGCATCCCAAGGAGCTATCTGCCTTCACTCTTCAACACTACACATTCACTTTCTATCTACTGTACTTTGGCTTTTCCTCCCACCATCTACTCAAAGTGCTTTCACCAAGATCACCAGTGACTTCCAGGTTGAAAATCTTCCCTCCTTTGGTTTATGTAAGTCTCCCTCTGGACTGTCCTCCCAGTGGGCCATTTTGCAAGTGTTGGTGTTTCCCAGGATTCTTTTTTGAACTTTTCTTCTCCTCCCCATCAAGCTGTACAATCTTCATGGACAGTTTATGTTTATGGCTTCAACTATTATCCATACCCTGGTGATCCCAAATCTGCATCTCCATACCCAGTATCTGAAACTTAGCATGTCTGAAACTGGGACTGTCCTCCTCCCTCCTTCTTCTCTATTCCCCATCCTGGTGAATAACTCCTTCTTCTCCATTCCCCACATATGCAGTTTAGTCAGATTATTCTCCATTCCCCATCATCTCTCACTTGTAACAATACAGTAGCCTCCTTCCCTGCCTTTAGTTTTAACCTCTTCCATAACAGCCTACACATTGTGACAAATCCTGTTTCTGAAATGAATCCTTCACCGGCTAACCCATCACCTTCTAGATTAAGAGCTAAATTCTTTAATGAAGCACACCAGGCCTCTGATCTGACGGTCTGATTTCCTGCTGCTCTGGCTACACCCAGCAACCTGCAGCTCCCTGAATGTCCATGCACGCTGATGCCTTTTTTCATGCTGTCTGCCTTGGTGCACTCTGCTGCTGCACACCACCAGCACCCCACCAAGCAACGTTCATCCCTTCCTTTGAGACTCAGCTCAGGAGGTACCTCCTCTGGGCAGCATTCCTTACACCAGGCCTCACAGTGCCGTGAGTTTATTTCTAGGGTTATCACACTTATCACATGGAATTCTAATTCTGGTGTACTTACCTGTGAGCTCTTGAGAGCAGAACTGTGTCTTTATCTTCACTCATTGAGCTCATCACAGAGCCTAGTACACAGTATTTGAAAATATTTGATAAGTGAATGAAAGAAATCGTTGTAAGCTAATGTTTTGTGGATCAGAGAATTATACTGTTATTTCAAATATAGGTGAAATGTGGATGACATACATTTCCTTTCTCATGTGAATTCATCTACTTCATGATCTACATAGAAGGACTTCCTTAAACTGAAGGAGTTCCTCCACACTGTTAATCTCCTTTCTATAAAGTAGATGAGCATGGCTCAGTGATTTTCCATAACCTGTCCCTCCTCACAAGTTCCTACTTAAACCTTTCTGAAGAGATTAAACCAAAATTCAGCTCTCATTTCTTTATATGCAAAATGTAGAAATACCTATGAGAAGGTATGTGTATTTTCCTAAAGTTCTACCTATTCAGAGGTACTTCCTTGCAGCTTTTGCTGAATATGAAGCAACATCTTTTGAGTAGCTCTTACAAAGGAAAACAATGTTTAAATGACTAACATTGGATGAAGCCTGAATTTTCATTTACCTAATCATGGTCACTTGTGTAATAAGTGGTATTAAAAATTCTGGAAAGTGGTAATAAAAATTCCCTTGCACTTGTTTAGTGCTTTCTAATTTCCAAGCACTTTCACGTGTCATCTTGATTAACCCTCACTATGTACAATAAAGTAGTTAAAGGCTCAGGCTCAGCAGGGGGACTGCCTGGATTGAGATCCTGACTCTGCCCTAATTTAACCTCTCTAAACCCTAGTTTTCTTTTATGAAAATAGGAACAGTAGTTCTGCTCTGTGGGAGTATTTTTGTGGGCCAAGTGTGAGAATCTGGGTGAAGTTGTCAGCACAGGATCTTACATTGCTAATGGATCATGAATCGTCAGCTGTTACCTCTTCTGCCACTGCTATTACTGCTGCAAGAAAAATCCCTGTGAAGTGACGGTGGGTATTAATCTCTGGACAAATCAGAGGCCTCAAGAAGCAGTTAAGCACTCGTGCAATGCCCTTGCCTGTGGTGGTTTCAGACGTTGAGTGGGAAGCTGGGACTTAACCACCTTCCCCTAGAAATGTGCCCCACCACTGTCCTGTGGAGGCCACTTGGGGAAAAGTAACATGCTCCTTCTCCCCCTCCAAACCAGTGTGGTGTCAGTGGAGAAACTATGTGAAGAGCCTGAACTCCTACTCCCACTGAACAAGAACCCTCCCCTTCCCCTTGAGGGTGTCAGTGAAGGCCAAGTGGGCAACCTGGACTTCCATCCCTACCTGACAGTAACAAGGTGTCACCCCTAACCCCCATCAATATGGTATCAGGGGAGGTATTCTAAAATGCAAGATTTAAGTAAGATCCAGAGTCTTACAACCTAATATCCAAATGTCTAAGACACAATTTACATATCAGTGATCATACCAAGAGCTAGGAAAATTTATACGTGAATGAGAAAAGACAGCCAAATAAATATTGTGATTATCTCACAGGATTTTAAAGCAACTATCGTGGGTATTAAGGAGAGCATGTGTTGTTATGAGCACTGGGCGTTATACCTAACTAATGAATCATGGAACACTACATCAAAAACTAATGATGTACTATACAGTGGCTAACTGAACATAATTTTAAAAAAAGGAAAAAAGTTTCAACATACAATTACAAATATGCTTAAACAAATGACAAAATAGAAAGTCTCAGCAAAGAAATAGAAGATATAAAGAACCAAATGGAAAGATTAGAACTGACAATTATAATATCTACCATCCGTAAAAGTGTGGGCATGCACATGTGCATGTGCACACACACACACACACACACACACACACACCCCACTCCCCTTCACACACTGCTTACCCCCAGCCCATTAGCCCTAGTTGCTTCCATTTTACAAATGGCATGGTTTGAGTTTCCAAAAGAGAATGAAAGCTGTTATGGTAAAATGTATACCAGCATGGGTTCCTTGGTTGGCTCTGTGCATTCAGAGAATTCAGTCTTAAGTCTGGTGTGTGAGAGGCATAGAAAGCAGTCATATCACTTTTATACAGAAGCAGGAGGAACAGATAATTTTTGGAGTGATAGAATTAGGACTGATAAAGATACCAATGGTCTGGTATTTAGTTTGAAAAAAAATAGCTCCAGAGTATAAGGTGTGGTGGTAACTTAGCTTCTGTGTTGTATCTGCGTAAAAGACTCAAGGTTAGAGAAAAGACCTGTAGGTTTTAGATGACTGTGAACTTAGTATGTCAGGGGTGTTGCATGACTTCTGAAAAAACCTGTGATAGCATGTAGTTGAATAGTGTTCTAGAACAAGAGAATGATAGTCCCTCTACAGAATAGAGAGTAACCAGATAGGTGAAGGAAGTGTAAACCATGCCATGTAAGAAACAAATGAAGAAACTAGGACTCAGTATACATGAGAGCTGTTTTGAAATTTCTGAATGTTTCTCCTAGGGAAAGGGGAGTACTCCTGTTCCAATTGCCACAGAGGAATGAAGAGACCAATGACCAGTGGGTTGGTGAGGAGCTAACAGGGCTGGGGGCAGGGACAGACATTGCCTTAAACACAATAATTAGAACTATATAAAATTGGAAAGGCCTGCCTTGATGAGCACTCTGTGGCTAAGGATGTCAGACCCATATTAAGAAATCCCTCTATTGTTTGAGAAGATTAACCAGATACTGACCTAATTATGGAGCTGTCCAACTCTGAGGGTCTCTGATTCTTCTTCAAGTTCTTCTATTTAGCATTATTATTATATAATTTCTTAAGTGGTAGTATCATTATTTTACCTCTGTTTTCACTGGTTAACTGTTTTCTCACTGACATCAGTATGCCTGCTTCCAGCTCCTTTTTCATTGTTCTTGTTATTTCCTGGTTCTTGTTTGTATTCCAGATAGATGACTTTACTTAGATAACTTCATGATCATAAATAAAGTCCTACAGAATCATAGAGGATTAAAGGAGGCCTTAGAAATTAACCAGTCTAACCTCGTACCAGAAAGATACAATGATGTTGAGTGGGATAAATCACTAAACATAGAATCCAGTGATTGAGATTTGAGAAACTATTCCATCATTTACTGACCATAATCTTATGCAACTCACTTAACCTTTCTGAGCTTCTGTTTTCCCATTTGCATAAAGGGAAAATAATAGATATATTAGAGGGTCGCTGTAAACATTTAATGAGACAAATGCATATAAAAACACTTCATTCACCATCTTACTCCCAGTAGACTCTCAGTAAATATTAGCGAAAGCTGAATTCCCTGATTTTATAGAAGAGGAACTGGAGACACACAGGTCATGCTGGCATTAGTGGGTAAGCTAGACTGAGACTCGGGCCTCCAGGATCCCAGCAAAGTACTCTCAGCATACCAAAGCTACTTTATGAATGCCTCTAGAACGTACTCAATCTTTCATTCCACGAAAGTTTAGGAGCACAAACTAGACCATAGGCACTGGAAGTATAGAGGCAAATAGTAGCTCACAGTCTAGTAGGAAGGACAGGTAAGAGACATTTAAAATGCATTGTGATTAATGTAATAAAGCAGAGCATTCCCAGGGGCTCAGTTGAGGCATAAAATTTATGTTGTGGGCGGGGAAGACAGAAGATGTATTACGTAGACTGCAGCAACTGAAAGAGGAATAAGAGGTGAAGAAGAAGTAGGATATTGTGTGGACAAGGAGTAATCTGCAAAATTCCTTTGTTCTCTTACTTACTTTACAAATGTACCCAAGGTGACTACGTACTATACATATATATTTTTAAGTGCTGGTTTTATTGATAACTTGGACCTCCTGAATGAGTCACAGTCATTGGATGGCAAAGTTTTTTTCATTGAAAATCAATATCTACATGCAATCAACAAATATTTTTTGAGCGCCTATACTATGCAGTCAATGTTGTTTTAGGCCCAAGAATGGAGAAGTGAACAAAACAAAGGCTTGCCCTTATGGAGCTTATATTCTAGTTGGGGAAAGAGGAAATACATTTTAGGAGATGACCATTGCAATGAAGCAAAAATAAAGCTGAGTAAACAGTAAAGAGAAAATGGTTTGGGAGAGAAGAATGTTACTTAAAAAGGTAGTCTACAAAGGCTTAAGAATAGGGTGGCATTTGAATAGAGATGAGAGAAAGAGACAGAGTACAGTATATGAATTTAGAGAAGTAACTGAAGCAATAGACAGATCAAGAAAGGCTTTGTTGGCCATTATGCAGTTTTAGGCTTTTAGTTTACAAGAGGTAAGAAGCCAGGGAGTGTTTGGAGCAGAAGAATGGTATGATTCAACATTTAAAACCAAGACATTTCCAAGCATCATGGCCACTGAAGCATGTACTCTAAAGTTTGCTAAAACTATATTATTTAGGACTTTGTATAAAATATGTAAACAGAGACTAGAAGTAACAAATGTATTAGAAAGAGAAATAATATTTGGGATAAAATGTAATGTTCTCTTTAATATAGTCAATATTATTTGTAGAATTTTAAAAAGATGTTGAAAACCATTAGCCATTCCTATTTGTTTTTATACTTCAAAGATGAGTAAATCATCAGGGTAAATATCTTTCATTAGTTCTGTTTTTATGCATAAAAATACTAAGCATAGATGTTTTATAAAATATCAATGGGGAAGAAACTGTTGTACGTCTAATGACAGTAGCTAAAGGAAAGAAAATGGTGCCAACTATATAGAAACCTGTTCTGCTATTGGAACCCTTCCACATTTTTTGCCCTTTTTTCCTTAACTGACACTGTCTTGAGAGGCACTTTCTTCTTCTTTTTTTTTTTTTTAAGCTTTTAAGTTTCAGTTAGTTAACATACAGTGTAATGTTAGTTTCAGGTGTACAACATAGTGATTCGTCACTTCTATACAACACCTGGTACTCATCACAGCAGGTGCACTCTTTATTCCCTATCACCTATTTCACCCATCCCACCAACCACCTCCAGTCTGGTAACCATCAGTTTGTTCTCTATACTTACAAGTCTATTTCTTGGTTTGCCTCCCTCTCTGTTCTTTTTTTCCCCTTAGTTTGTTTTGTTTCTTAAATTCCATATATGAGTGAAATCATATGGTGTTTCTCAGACTGGCTTATTTTACTTAGCATTATACTCTCTAGATCCATTCATGTCATTGTAAATGGCAAGATTTCATTCTTTTGTGACCAAATAATATTCCACTGTATGTATATACCACATCTTCTTTATCTATTCATCAGCTGATGGGCACTTGGGCTGTTCCATAATTTGGCTATTGTACATCAGGTGCATGTATCCCTTTGAGTTAGTATTTTGTATTCTTTGGGTAAATACCTCATAGTACAATTGCTGGATCACAGGGTAGTTCTATTTCTAACTTGGAGGAACCTACATACTGTTTTCCAGAGTGGCTGCACCAGTTTGCATTCCCACTAACAGTGTAGGAGGGTTCTCCTTTCTCCACATCCTCACCAACACCTGTTGTTTCCTTGTGTTGTTGATTTTAGCCATTCTGATAGGTGTGATATCTCGTTGTAGTTTTAATTTGCATTTCCCTGATGATGAGTGATGTTGAACATCTTTCCATGTCTGTCAGCCATCTGTGTGTCTTCTTTGGAGAAGTATCTGTTCATGTCTTTGCCCATTTTTTAATTGTATTATTTGTTTTTGGTGTTGTATAAGTTCTTTATATTTTTGGATACTAACCCTTTATTGAATATGTCATTTGCAAATATCTTCTCCCATTCCATAGGTTGCCTTTTAGTTTTGTTGATTGTTTCCTTTGCTAAGCAGAGCTTTTTATTTTGATGAAGTCCCAGTAGTTTATTTTTGCTTTTGTTTCCCTTGCCTCAGGAGACATACCTAGAAAGATGCTGGGGCCAATGTCAAAGAGGTTACTGTCTGCGTTCTCCTCTAGGATTTTTATGGTATCAGGCCTCACATTTAAGTCTTTAGCCATTTTGAATTTACTTTTGTGTCTGGTATAAGGACGTGGTCCAGTTTCATTCGTTTGCATGTTGCTCTCCAGTTTTCCCAACATCATTTGCTAAAGTAAAGAGACTGTCTTTTTCCATTTGGATAATCTTTCCTACTTAGTTGAAGACTAACTGACCATATAGTTATGGGTTCATTTCTGGGTTTTCTATTCTAATCCATTGATCTGTGTGTCTGTTTTTGTGCCAGTACCATATTGTCTTGATCACTACAGTTCTATAATCTAACTTGAAGTCCAGAATTGTGATGCCTCCAACTTTGCTTTTCTTTTCCAAGGTTGCTTTGGCTATTCGGGGTCTTTTGTTCTAGGATTGTTTAGGATTTCAGGATTGTTTGTTCCAGCTGTGTGAAAAATGCTTTGATATTTTAATAGGGATTGCATTAAATGTGTAGATTGCTATGGGTGGTATGGACAAATATTTTAACAATATTTGTTCTTCCAATCCATGAGCATGAAATGTTTTTCCATTTCTTTGTGTCATGTTAATATCTTTCATCAGTGTTTATAGTTTTCAGAGTACAAGTCTTTCACCTCCTTGGTTAGGTTTATTCCTAGGTATCTGACTGGTTTTGGTGCAATTGTAAATAGATTGATTTCTTAATTTCTCTTTCTGCTGCTTCATTGTGTATAGAAATACAACAGATTTCTGTACATTGATTTTGTATCCTACGACTTTACTGAATTCGTGAATCAGTTCTTGCAGTTTTTTGGAAGAGTCTTTCAGGTTTTCTATATAGAGTAGCATGTCATCTGCAAATAGTGAAAGTTTTACTTCTTCCTTGCCAATTTGGATGCCTTTTATTTCACTTCATTTTCTCATTGCTATGGCTAGGATCTCCAGTAGTACGTTAAATAACAGTGGTTAAGAGTAGACATCCCTTTCTTGTTCCTGACCATAGAGGAAAGGCTCTCAGGTTTTCCCCCATTGAGGATGATATTAGCTGTGGATTTTTCATATATGGCCTTTATTATGTTGAAATATGTTGAGTTATTCTCTCTAAACCTACTTTGTTGAGGGTTTTTTATCATAAGTGGATGTTGTACTTTGTCAGATGTTTTTTGTGCATCTCATGAAATGATCATATGGTTCTTATCCTCTCTTTTATTAATGTGGTGTATCATGTTGATTGATTGGTGGGTATTGAATAATAGGTCCCACTTGATCGTGGTGAATGAGTCTTTTAATGTATTATTGGATTCAGTTTGCTAGTATTTTATTGAGAATCTTTGCATCTGTGTTCATCAGGGATGTTGTCTTTTAGTTCTTCTTTTTAGTGGAGTCTTTACCTGGTTTGTATCAGGGTAATGCTGGCCTCATAGAATGAATTTGGAAGTTTTCCTTCCTTTTCTATTTTTTGGAATAGTTTGAGACGAATAGGTATGAATTCTTCTTTAAATATTTGGTAAAATTCACCTGTGAAGCCATCTGGTCCTGGACTTTTGTTTGTTGGGAGTTTTTATCCATTTCTTCCAGGCTGTCCAATTTGTTGGCATATAGTTAGTTCTTCATAATATTCTCTGTAATTGTTTGTATTTCTGTGGTGTTGGTTGTTATTTCTCCTCTCTCCATTGTGATTTTATTTATTTGGGTCCTTTCTCTTTTCTTTTTGATAAGTCTGGCTAGAGGTTTATCATTTTTATTAATTTTTTCAAAGAACCAGCTCCTAGTTTCATTGACTTTTTCTATCATTTTTTTAGTTTCTCTTTCATTTATTTCTGCTCTGGTCTTTATTATTTCCTTCCTTCTGCTGGCTTTAGGCTTCATTTGTTCTTTTTCTAGCTCCTTTAGATATAAGGTTAGGTTGTTTATTTGAGATTTTTCTTGGTTTTTGAGTTAAGCCTTTATTTCTAAACAGTCTCCTATTGGTTCTCGGTGAACTTAATTCATATACTGACCATTGTGAACAAATACACTATACAACTTAAAAATACATAAACCCAACTTCACAATACTAGAAATCAGTTGGATAGAATTACCACTGGATTACCAAGTTAATTTTCTCTCTCATGGAGTCACGTTACAGAAGGCTGGATTTGTACTACTAAAAAAAGCATCTTTCTGTATTTTGAAAAGGAATGTAGAAAGTTTTTGAAACTACTTTGGTAGTGTGAGATAGTGGTAGATAAAGAATGTGAATTTGCCTTTTAAAAGTGATAATGACTTTTAATTTAATTTTGCTGAAACTCTTTGCCTCAGGGCTTGGTCCTGTAAGTATTGGATTTCTCCTTGGAGTAGGTTTATAGAAGCTTCACTGTACTTATTCCAACCCTGGTGGTTTCTTTACGTTCAGGAAAGTCTCCTCTTCTAGACCATGGTTTCCTCAAATATAAAATGAAAAAATTTGATTGTGAGATTCTTTCTAGATCTAAAACTATATGAAATATCTGCAGATTTTACTAAGGTCAAATATCTTTTGAGAGGAAAGGGACATTTTGTAGTAAGAATATGTAATGAAATCAATTTGTAATTTGCTACTATAAGATAATGACCACACCGGTGTATTCTGAGGAAATATGCTAAAGGAAATACCTTTAATCCATTGGAGAAAAATTGTGGTTTTAGATTTCTGCCTCAGGAGTGACAGATTCAGAAGAGCCAAAAGCTACATAGCTCTGTTTTTTCCCAGGCCAGGCCTGGTACATAGTTACAAGCACTGCTGCATGCTGGGAAGGTAACCTTCCCCTGCCCTTCACAGACCACCCACCCCAGGATGGAATGTGTTCCAGATTCAGGTAAGCCAGGTGTGCAGATCAGGGCAGTGAGCACGGGGGAGGGGAGGATTTTGCTAGCACACCTTTCCTAAAGGACAGGGCGCTCAACTTGCAATGTGCTCTTGGCCAAGCAACTGTGCTGGAAGGAAGTTCAAACTCCAGTGTTGGTCTATAAACATGTATCAGAACTCTAGGTGTGCCTTTCATCCACTAAATGTCCCAAAGAGCAGGCTGCTAATGAGTTATTTTACCTCTGGCAAGTAACAGTGATATCCAACTAGACAAAATAACAGCACAGAGTATTGCTCTGAATACATTATCCTTACAGTATAGATACCTTCTCCTGCAAGTTTCTTTTTAAAGACAGAAAAAACCTTTTAGTCTCACTGAAGATAAGTCCCTCCTTACCTTAATTTAGGGAGTTTTGAAATTCTTTCCTGTGGGTGCCTGGGTGGTTCAGTTGGTTAAGCATCTACCTTCAGCTCATGTTGTGATCCCAGGTTTCCTGGGATTGAGTCCCTCATCGGGCTCCCTGTCCCGCTTCTCCCTCTCCTCTGCCTGCCTCCCTCTCTCTCTCTCATGAATAAATAAATAAAATCTTTTTTTTTAAGATTTTATTTATTTATTTGACAGAGAGAGAGACAGGCAGTGAGAGAGGGAACACAATCAGGGGGAGTGGGAGAGGGAGAAGCAGGCTCCCAGCGGAGGAGCCCGATGTGGGGCTCGATCCCAGAACGCCGGGATCACGCCCTGAGCCGAAGGCAGATGCTTAACAACTGAGCCACCCAGGCGTCCCAAATAAATAAAATCTTCTAAAAAAAGAAAAGAAATTCTTTACTAATCAAACTTTGGTTTCCTATCAAAGCGTTGCTGTTAAATGACTTAAAACCAGCAAAAGAAAAATCTATATACAAGGATAAGGAAAATTTCTGTGACCATTTGAATAAAATGTCCTGATGAGACAAAAAAAGACTTCACCAAAGATTACAAGCAAAGGAAAACTGTTCTCAGCAGTGAAGGGGTCAATACTAAATGAGAAAACACACATCTACATGCACACAATTCTATGGAAAAATATGATGAGAGACTGAACTGAATGTCAGGCTAACATAGACTGTTGGAAACTAGGAAATTATGGGGAGAAATTAAAAGACTGTTCAGTACAGTGAGGGCCTTTAGACGTAGGTCTGAAGTCCCAGGACTCAGTGCAGCAAGTCTAACAAGGGAAGCCTGGCTCCTGCAGGCCACGAGGCTCTTTATCTAACTGTCAGATTGTTAGAGAAGTTTTTCAATTTGTGTTTACTTTATGAGAAACTGCCAAATGGTGTTTCTAAAATTAAGTAGAAAGCCCCAATGAAGTAGAAAATCAAAAGTTGTCAGAGGTGGACAGAGAATATAAGAATATCATAAAAATATATCTGCTTTACTTTACACTGAGCTTATTTTCTTGGGGCTGATGAAGAAGTGACATTTGATGCTCAAACCACATTGACAGTTTCTGAATAATGAGATTAGTACATTTAACCCAGAATTATCCCAACAACCCTTAAATATAATATTTTCTTGCCCTTTGGCCAAGATAAAGCTCTTACAGAATTCTTTTTTTTTTTTTTTTAAATGGAGGAGCCATCAGAAAAACAGTGTTTGGCCCATGACCAATTTACACTTCCCTCCACCAGAGACAGAGTTTCTACAGAATCCTCAGTAAAAGAGATACCCAATGGGAGGAGGTCAGTGTGGGGTAAGAGAAAGCACATGGCCTTTAAAGTCTCATAAACTCAGGTTCAAGTCCTAGACCTTCTGTTAACTAGCATGTCTTTGATATCTCTGAACTTGAATTATTAATCTGTCAAACTTAAATGTGATATAAGAAAACTGCTTAAGCATTTTTGGCTTAGTAGAAAAACTTAGTCTCCATCCTTCCTTCTCTTACCCCCTCCCAATGAGTATGGCTCATAATTTAGCCCCCCTTTTTGGGGGCTATCTTTAGGTTGTCATTTCGAGCATTAGCAGTTATAGTGATATGTAGTAAGTAATAATATCAGAAGAAATAAAGATGAGCGAGTCTTAGTAATAACTGAGTCACATTGAGGGGCCTTTTGCACTCATGTATGTCCTTTTTTGTGTTTCCAGAATTGGTGTCGCATTTTGCTACTGCCTGCTTCTAAAATGGTCACCACTTTTCTCTTTTCTATTGTTCTTTCTGTTCTTCTATAAGCCACGAAACCACAGCCTGTTACAGTATTTTGTAAAATCAGAGTCTGTGGGGTCTGAATGACCCTTAAGGTGAACAGAGCATCACTCTGATCCCTTGACCACTTATTAAATAGATATGTAAACATCAGCTAAGCAAGTGATTAAATAAATGACATTAATTTTGGGATCCAGATTATTTTTAATTTTTTCTTAATTCTCAACTATAGTCTTTAAAGATGTAATTAGCGGATAAAGTACTTCTAATTGAGTGAAAGATTGCCAAATACACATGCATAGTGTTTTATTCGAAATACTTGATGAAAAGCAGTACAAGTTACTCTAAAAGAAAGGATTATGAAAATTTGTGATGATGAAGAACCCTGACATTACCGAGAAATGTATTTCTCATATTCTCTCTGTAGCATATAAAAGAAAAAGAAAGTTGCGTCTTTGGTGGGTTTATTGAGTTAATTTTAAAATGTGTCCAGTTTGAACACACAAGTTACATTTTCTCTGCCTGGGGGCCCCACTAATATTACAGTAGATAGATACAGGCCTGAATCCTCAAAAACAAAGAGAATGGGAAGAAAAGGAAAGTAAATATGTTTTAATCTGTAAAGCAGATAGTTGGAAGACAGTTACCTAAAAGCTAAAACCTAAATTAGCAGGAAGAAAAAGCCAGAAGAAAATTTGTGCCACAGAACCCCAGAAAGCTCAAGAATTAGAGTCACCAGGTTTCTCAGAAAATGAGGATGAAAGTGGGGCTGGAAAGAGGGTAATTGTTGACAGTCTAAATAAGAGACAGTTTAGATGCCCTAGATTTCATCTGCCATATGAATAGCCAAGTGCCTCCTCCCCACAAATGTGGCAGAAGACGAGCATTTGAACCAGAGTTACTCCAGGCACGGGGACACATCTACAGCCACAAAAAGTCGTACAAAAACAAGATGATTAAATGAAAATCTGTTCCTTAATTAATGAGACACTAAACCTCCTTCTTCTATGAATCTCTGCAAAACTGGGCAAGCCATCTTATATACTCCAGGCTTGGAAGATACAGGATTTCATTCTTATGAAACTAACTCTTCTGAGAGAACAGACATATAAATACTAATATTTGGGATTCCCCAGTGGGAAAGCTAGGTCTCTGTTTAGTCACCCAAGTTGAAGCCCTTGAGTTTGTATCCAGTTTGTGACTGGATCAAGATTTCAATACACTAATCTATGTATCAGTCTTGAGTATGAACAGAAAGCCCCACATGACCACGTATTTAAGGAAAGCTTACAACCTAAAGTATAGAGAAAGAACTCATAGGAGTTCATAGGAGAAACCATGTAGGAAACAAAATAAAATTTTCAAAAAGTATAATTTCACAGAGATGAGAAATATTGTATCCATAAAACAAACTATAAAAACAAAACATATAGGAAGCCAAAAAGAGCTGAAATTTGGGGCACCTGGGTGGCTCAGTCAGGTTAGTGTCCATCTCTTGGTTTCAGCTCGGGTCATGATCTCTCAGGGTGGTAGGAATGAGCCCCAGATAGGGCTCTGTGCTCAGTGCAGAGTCTGCTTGAGATTCTCTCTCTCCCTCTCCCTCTAGCCCTCCCCCACACATGCTGCTCTCTCTCTTTCTCAAATAAATAAATCTTAAAAAAAAAAAAAGAGCTCCTGAAAAGTAGAAATGTAACAGATGAAAAACTTAGTAGAAGGACTGGAAAATAAAGTTAAGGAAATCACCTAAGAAGTAGAACAAAAAACAGATGAAAAACAGGAGAAAACAAAATATAAGAATATTACAGGCTCCGTTCAGAACCAAAGTCCAACAGAGAAAATGAATGGGAGGAAATTAGCAAAGAAATAATGCAAGAAATCTCCCCATAAGTGAAAAGTGGTTTTCAGATTAAAAAGACCACTGAGTTTTTACACACACACACACACACACACACACACGAAGAAGAAGAAAGACCTATACCAAGACACAGGAAATCAGGGATAAGAAGTTCCTAAAAGTTCACAGAAAGGACGAAACAGGCCATGTACAAAACCATTAGGAATTCGATTGGACCTCTTAACAACAGTGCTTGAAGTTGGAAACAGGAGAGCACTCTTTCAAACTCCAAAGGAAAATTAGTTCCAACCAAGAATTCTCCTTTCAGCCAAACTATCATTCACATATCAGGATGAAAGAAAGATATTTACAGACACACCGGTCTCAAAATTTTTCTTCCCATGCACCCTTTTTTTTTAATGTTTTTTTATTATATTATGTTAGTCACCATACAGTACATCCCTAGTTTCTGATGTAAAGTTCGATGATTCATTAGTTGCGTATAACACCCACTGCACCATGCAATACGTGCCCTCCTTACTACCCATCACCAGCCTATCCCATTCCCCCACTCCCCTCCCCTCTGAGGCCCTCAGTTTGTTTCTCAGAGTCCATAGTCTGCTTCATTCCCCCTTCTGATTACCCCCCCTTTCTTTATCCCTTTCTTCCCTTACCGATCTTCCTAGTTCTTATGTTCCATAGATGAGAGAAATCATATGATGATTGTCTTTCTCTGCTTGACTTATTTCACTTAGCATTAGCTCCTGCAGTGCCGTCCATGTTGCAGCAAATGTTGAGAACTCGTTCTTTCTGATAGCTGAGTAATATTCCATTGTATATATGGACCACAACTTCTTAATCCAGTCATCTGTTGAAGGGCATCTCGGTTCCTTCCACGATTTGGCTATTGTGGACAATGCTGCTATGAACTTTGGGGTGCATATGGCCCTTCTCTTCACTACGTCTGTATCTTTGGCTGGGTCATAGGGTAGCTCAATTTTTAACTTTTTAAGGGACCTCCACACTGTTTTCCAGAGTGGTTGGTAGGAATGCAAGTTGGTACAGCCACCCTTTCTTTTTTTTATTATTATTATATTAAGTTAACCACCATATAGTACATCATTAGTTTTTGATGTAGTGTTCAATGATTCCTCAGTTGCATATAACACCCAGTGCTGCATCCTTTCTTAGGCAGTTGTTGGAATATATTCCTCAACAAAATGAGAGAATGAGAAGAAAAAGAAGATGTGGAATCCAAGAAATAAAGGCAATCTAACCCAGAAAGGGGTAGGAGGAATTCTTAAGATGAAGATGAAGGACAGTCTCAAAACGAGAGTCGTGTAGTAGGCTTACAGAGCAAGCAGGCCAAGTTAGTGCAGGGGTGTGGTACGTTTCAGGAAGAATGTCTCCACTGAGGGGGCTAAAAAGAACCAACAATCCCTGATGTGTTTGAACTTGAGAGGAAATTCCACTTTAATCAGAAGGGTTGACAATGAATTAATGACAGATAAATAGGAGATTCAGCATACGAAAAAAGTTACCCTACTAAAACCAAAAATTTGTATAAGAAAGTAAATATAATCATATGCTAAATAGCTTCACTATGAATAATCTATGTATAGTCATAATGGAAGAAACAATACCATGCAGTCAATAGCATTGTGGACCAAATGTTCTTCTTCTCTCCCTCTTTCCAAGTACATAGTAGGATGACATTTCTTGGTTCCCTTGTGGGGTTGGACTGTGTGATTAGTTCTAGCCAATAAACTGTGAGCAAAAATGGTGTCCCTTTCAGATAATGCATTTCATGTTGATGCAGGACCTTGCAGAGATCTTTTTTGTTCTCTGCCACTGTAACCTGCAGTGCTCCATACTGTCCAATACACTAGCCACTATTAAAATTAATTGAAATTAAAAATTGAGTCCCTGTGTCACCTTACCCACATTTGCAGTGCTCAAAAGCCACACGTGACTAGTGCAGGTATAAAACAGTGTAGACTGAAACACTTTGATCGTCTTAGAAAGTTCTCTTGGTCATTGTTGCTATAAATGGTGGTTGCTTTGCCACCTGGGCTCCAGAGAAAGGATAACAGGGATGCAGAGCAGAGCCCCAGGCAGCCTGACATGACATGTCATGTGAATGAAAAATACAGCTTTATTGTTTGAAGCCACTGACATTTTTGAGGAGTTTTTCACTCTAGCATAACCTCCTCATTCAGACATAAGAAATCCTAGGTTCAAACTCCATTCATCATATACCACCTTCTGTATTGGGACAGGCTAGGTTACACTAGTCACAGTCTGAAGAAGTTTGTGTGACTGTTTTACAACTGCTATAGAGTTTCAAAGGGAACTTTCATCAGTTAACTGGAGCACACACTGCAGAAAGATTCTCTAATTACTTGGGCTTTGGAATGGCTCAGTGGTCGGAGATAACTTATGGTCAACAGTCTTAAACAGGCTAGTCTCAGGAAAGTGATTTTTATGGAATGTCTAAATTAACAACAACAAAAGGAATGGAAGGAACATTCGCTTGTGTTTATAAAGATCCTCTTTTTTAATCCAAGTGATCCTTCGTTCCTGTATCTTCTGATAGAACGGGTGCAAGTATAGAGTGAGGATAAGCAAAGGCTGATTGTTACCAAGTAAGTGCATTTGTGAAGTGTAATAGTTTGCCAGGTGTTTTCCCCTTCATCATCTTATTTGAACTTTATAGTAGTCCCAGCAGGTAGGCAGATATGGAAACCAAGTCTCAGAAATGTAAAGTTACAGAGTCATGTAATCTGCTAGAGGAAAAACTGGATCTTGAATACAGTACCATCTGATTCCAAGTCCAGACTCCTTTCTTCCCACCGTTAGCTTATTGTCTCTGCCCCTTTCTTGGTAGTAAGGCCTTCAGGAGGCAGCCCCTCCTCTTCCTGGGGAGAGTGAGCCTTTAAGTAGCCAGAATCACAGAACAAGGGCACAGAGCTCCCAGCCTGGTAATTATGTATCTAGCCGTTGTACTTCTTAAGTCATCCTTCTCTGTGAGAGCTGATGTTCATACACAGTATTTACTCCTGGTAATAGTAGGAATCATAGTAAGAGTAGCAATTGTAGTAGCAGATAACATGTCAATGAGGCTTACCTACGTACCAGACATTGTTCTAAGAATTTACACAGGTTGATTTACTGCTATGATTATGATTATCCTCATTTTACAACTGGAAACTGAGACACAGAAAGGTTAAGGAACTTGTCTAAGACCATATAGCTGCAGAGCCAAAACCTGAGCCCAGGTTCTAATTCCTAGTCCCAACTTTTAACCATGTTACTTCCTGTAAACTATACACAAAGATAGCCAACTATGACCCTATACATTAGGAAAAAAACTGTTTTGCCATTTTGTGATAATACAAAGTTCATTTTAATAGGGAAATTTAGATTAGATATTTTTAGGATTCACTTTAACAAGAAAACAATGCTGCTGTCAGTTTACCAATTGGTTCATTTTCTGGGCTTATACAAGTTTTTAATATAATTTGTTCATTTGGATAAATAAAATGTATTGAGTACTTACTATATGCCTCGGCATGAGCTAAGCATTTTATGTGGATTAGCTTACTTAATCCTCACAAGAACCCTAAGATAGAGGCACTGTCGTTGTCCCTGTTTTATGTGAGAAAATGAAGCTTGGAAGTAGTAACCCGTCCAAGGTCACTCAACTAACAAAGACAAAGCTGAGACTTGAACTCAGCAACCTCACTTCAGAACCAACACTCAAACATTTAGCTACCACCTCGACAATTTCAAAATTACTTATGATTCCAGAAAGTTTCCAAATTATCTCCATCCATTTCTGGTGGTTTTACTGAAATACAGTTACTGTATTTTTTTCCATTTAGGTTTATGTTCCAGATGAAAATAATGCTATTTTGGGAAGAAATACAAATAAGCAAGTTTTTGAAGGTTTGACAACTGGACTTCTCAAAGTCAGTGCTGTGGTTTTTAGCTGCCTGATTGCCAATCGACCAGAAGGAAACAGCCAGCCAGCTACACCAAAAATATCGACACAGGAAATGAAAAACAAACCCTCACAAGGTGATGCTTTTAACAGTCGAGTTCAGGACCTTATCAGGTAAAACTGCTAGATTTCTTCAAACTTTTTTCTTCCTTTAAAAAAAAATGTTATATTAAAATTATTTAAATCTCAGTGCCCATGTGATAGCACTGGTTCTCACAACACCATCCATAAATTTTTGGTGGAAAATACATTACATTTTGTACCACAGAGAAGAAAAGTCCTCTTAATGAAAAGCAATACAATTAGAGCTCATCTGTCATTCTTGATATTTAAATATTTGATATCAGAATATATAGTGTCCAAGCTTTCATAACTTTCTGTCAACTATTTCCCAACTCAAGAATTTCTGAGAATTCCCCTATGTCAGGTCATCTCTGTTTTTAAATTTGGTTCAGACTTAAAACAGTAATAGCTTCCATTTATGGAGCACTCGGTATGTGTCAGATATTGTATTGGAGGCTTTGCAGCCCTGTAGGTGTAGGACTTCTAATTCAGACTTTGTAGGTGGGGGAATTGCTCAGAGAGGTTAAGTGCTTTGCCTAAGTTTACGTAATAGATGAATTTAAAAGTAGGTAGGAGATTTGAGATCGAAACTCAGGTCTAGCTGGACTTCCAAAACCTGTGTGCTTTCCACTACACAAATGTAGCAATTTCTGACGCCTCTTCAAGGTCAACCCTGTTCTCTTCAAAGGTCACCCTTTCTCCAGGGAAATTTACTTCTATTCGGACATCTGAACTCTTTTTCCCTCATGAACCTTGAATCAGGTAGGACATTTAATTTCCCCGTAGGGTTCCATCTGGTGTTAATCAGTTACCTGCCCTACCTATCAGCAACTTTTCTGTGATCAGCACTGATCTCTGGTTTCCAAAATCCATGCAGTTTGTTGCTCTGAAGCTTATTGTAGGTCAATAGGAGAAAAGAGAATGTCCTCTTCTGCATTTGCCTCAGAAGAGTTCATAAATTTCCTCTGGTGTTTTGCAGTGCTTTCTTTTTTTTATAATATTTTTTATTATATTATGTTAGTCACCATACAGTACATCCCCAGTTTTTGATGTAAAGTTCCATGATTCATTACTTGCATATAACACCCAGTGCACCATGCAATACGTGCCCTCCTTAATACCCATCACCAGCCTATCCCATTCCCCCACCTCCCCTCCCCTCTGAAGCCCTCAGTTTGTTTCCCGAGTCCATAGTCTCTCATGTTTCATTCCCCTTTCTGTTTACCCCCACTTTCTTCTTCCCTTTCTTCTCCTACCGATCTTCCTACTTCTTATGTTCCATAAATGAGTGAAACCATATTATAATTGTCTTTCTCTGCTTGACTTATTTCACTTAGCATTATCTGCTCCAGTCCCATCCATGTTGCAAAAAATGTTGAGAAATCATTCTTTTTGATGGCTGAGTAATATTCCATTGTATATATGGACCACAACTTCTTAATCCAGTCATCTGTTGAAGGGCATCTCGGCTCCTTCCACGATTTAGCTATTGTGGACAATGCTGCTATGGACATTGGGGTGCATATGGCCCTTCTCTTCACTACATCTGTATCTTTGGGGTACATATCCAGTAGTGCAATTGCTGGATTATAGGGTAGCTCAATTTTTAACTTTTTAAGGGACCTCCACACTGTTTTCCAGAGTGGCTGTACCAACTTGCTTTCTTGAGAATAGTTGTTTCATTCGATATCTTTCTTCCCCTTGATTATTTTGTTCACTTTTCCCTTCTATCTGTCTGCTTCCGCAAGCATATTTATTGCTAGAGAGTACTAGGCCCTTTGGATTCACAACCACTTATCTTACAGCACTTGACTTTTACCCTCCCTGGCCTTTCTCTCAGTTGCTTGATCCCATTCAATTTCCCCATCTCCTTAGGTCACTGTAGAACCTAGCCCTCTCTGCTGACACATGCCATTCTGTTCCAGCATTCTCCTTTGGGCTACCGTGTGATGCAGCAACCCTGCATTCTTGTCCATGCCTTGGCTGTGATGAGATTGAAGGACCAGCCAAAGGCTTCAATGTAATTCTAATGGGCTTTGCAGGAGAAAGTACATACATTTTCACATATATTATTATAGTTACCAGATCCTTCATAAAGGAGGAAGGTATTGGGGAAAAAAATAACTGGTAATCTGCCAAACCAAATCTCATATAACTTAAAAAGGATGATGGACAATCACAGTCCTTTAAAAGAAAACTCTGCCACTCTTTCTCTGACTTGAACCACTTTTGGTGAAGGTTGTTTTCTTATATAGAATGCATTGTAAGTTGGCTCCATGATGGCTATGTGTAGAACCACAAACTGTAGTTTAGACCTGCCCAATGGAGCAAACAGAACATGTCTAATTGTTTCCATGCTTGCTTTCTCACCTCTCAGATATACTGACAAGAAATCTCACTCCACTCCCCACCATAACCTGGAATTTTTTGTCAGTTTATATTGGTAGAGTTGTAAGGCTGGACAGAGAGAGTTCCAGCACAGTCTTTGGTGCTGTTCTCTGGTCTGTGCTCCAGAAGTGGAGCTGGAACAGAGCACACCACCCAGACATATGTCTCTTCCTTCTCCTCGTCTGGCATAAAAGAGGCAAGAGGATTTCTAACAGAGATGGTAATACCACTTTTTATTCTCATTATTTTACGTGGTTCGGTCAAGTGTCTAGATCTAAGGGATTCTCAGAAACATTTATCAGTTCATGCAATGTTCACCTGTAGCACTTTGTGTCAGATACCGTACAAGGTCCTGGGATACAAAAACAAATAAAAGGACCTTTAACAGAATATCCAAATATTATTGTTTGGCTGTCAAAAATCAGAACTTTTTTCTATAAAGTGAAAATATTGGCAGTTACAGTGTTTAGCACAGTTCTATGAAAGCGGTATTGTTTGTAGGATAGAAGCAGATCGCAATTTGAAAAAATACTGATTTGAAATTTGCTCAGGAAATGGACCAACACTGAAGCTCCACAGTTCTATTTTTTCCAGCTTTCTCAAGATATGGTTGATATATAATATTGTATAAGTTTAAGGTGTACAATGTGATGATTTGATACAAATATACTACAAAATAATTACCACAATAAGGTTAGTTAACACCTCCATCACCTTACGTGATTACCTTTTATGTGCGTGTGGTGAGACATTTAAAAGCTACTCTCTTAGCAACTTTCAAGTACGTGATATAGTATTGTCAACTATAGTCACCATGCTGTACATTGCATCCCCAAAACGTATTCATCTTACAAACGGAAGTTTTATCCGTACACCCTTGACCAACATCTCATTTCCCCTAGCCCCCAGGCCTTAGTAACTACCATTCTATTCTTTATTTCTAGAAGTTCAGCTTTTTTAGATTCTACATGTAAGAGATATCATACAGTATATGTCTTTTACCATCTAACTTCTTCTACTTAGCATAATGTCTTCAAGGTCCATCAGTGGTTGCAAATGGCAGGATTTCCTTCCTTTTTTGGATAATATTCCATTATGCACATACAGACACACACAGTCAAACACACACCACATTTTCTTTATCCATTCATCCATTGATAGACCATTGATAGACACTTAGAGTTGTTTCCATGTATTGGCTATTCTCAATAATGCTGCAGTGATAAATTCTGGAAGGAGCTGAGATGCCCTTCAACAGATGAATGGATAAAGAAGATGTGGTCCATATATACAATGTAATATTACTCAGTCATCAGAAAGAACAATTACCCAACATTTGCAGCAACATGGATGGGACTGGAGGACATTATGCTAAGTGAAATAAGTCAAGCAGAGAAAGACAATTATCATATGGTTTCACTCATTTGTGGAACATAAGGAACAGCAGGGAGATCGGTAGGAGAAGGAAGGGAAGAATGAAGGGGTGGTAAACAGAAGGGGGAATGAACCACAAGAGACTATGGACCCTGGGAAACAAACTGAGGGTTTCAGAGGGAAGGGGGGTGAGGGATTGGGATAGGCCGGTGATGGGTATTAAGGAGAGCATGTATTGCATGGAGCACTGAGTGTTACACGCAAACAATGAATCATGGAACACTGCATCAAAAACTAATGATGTACTGTATGGTGACTAACATAACATAATAAAAATTTTAAATAAAAAAAATAATGCTGCAGTGAACATGAGAGTGCAGATATTGCTTTGAGATGGTGATTCATTTCCCTCAGATATATACATAGAAGTGGAATTGATGGATCATATAGTAGTTCTAGTCTCGATTTTTTGAGGAACCTCTGTACTGTTTTCCACAGTGGCCATACAAATGTACATTCCCACTAAAAGTGTACAAGGCTCCACTTTTCTTGACATCCTTGCCAAAATTATCTCCTTTCTTTTTGATAATAGCCATTCCTAGAAGTACAACACAGTATCTCATTGTGATTTTGATTTGCATTTCCCTGATGCTCAGTGATATTGAGCATCTTTTCCTGTACCTGTTGGCCATCTGTATGTTCTTTGGGAAAATGTCTATTCAGGTCTTTTGCCCACTTTTTAATTAGATTATCTGTGTTTTTAATAGTGAGTTGTAGGAGTTCTTTATGTATGTTGGATATTAACCCCTTATCTGACATATAGTTTGCAAATATTTTCTACCATTCAATAGGTTGCCTTTTCATTTTGTTGATTGTTTCTTTTGCTGTGCAGAAGCTTTTAAGCTTGATGTAGTCCCACTTCTTTATGTTTGCTTCTGTTAATACTTTTGGTATCATATGCAAAAAAAAAAAAAATTGCCAAGTCCACTGTCAAGGAGTTTTTTCCCTGTGTTTCCTTCTAGGAGTTAAATGGTTTCAAGTATTACATTTAAATCTTTAATCCTTCTCAAGTTCCTTTTTGTGAATGGTGTAAGATTGGGGTCCAGTTTCATTCTTCTGCAAGTGGTTATCCAGTTTTCCAAGCACAATTTATTGAAGAGACTATCCTTTCCCCATTGAGTATTCTTGGCTCCCTTGTCAAATATTTGTGGACTGTAGATGCATGGATTTATTTCTGGGTTCTCGGTTCTGTTCCATTGGTCTGTGTCTGTCTTTACGCTGGTACCATACTGTTTTCGTTACTATAGCTTTGTATTATAGTTTGAAAACAGGAGGTCATGCCTCCATCTTTGTTCTTTTACAGGATTGCTTTGGCTCTTTGAAGTCTTTTGCTGAAGCACAGTTCTATTCATCATATCCAATTAGAAATTTTTATTTATCTCTCAAAACAGGAAAATTAAACTGTACATCCAAAAGGCAAGTGGATGAGTCCAAGTCACTAATATCAGTCTTTTGGAATCAAAAGTTATCAAATATAAGGCATCTATTCAAGAAGTTATAAAACTGTACTTTAGTATTTTGCTAGCCAACAAACCCTAGCCACATATCAGAAGGTAGCATAGGCACGTCAGGCTCCACAAGTTCAAAACTGAACACATTATCTTTCCACCCAGAGGAACTCCTTTTCCTGTGTCCTCTGTCCTTAGCAGTGGCACCAATATCCCATTCAGTTATGTACGCCAGCAATCTGAGCATTGTCAGACTCCTCACAGAGACTCCTTTACTAAACCAATATTAAAGTCAGTCTTTACTACTTATTGATTCTGCCTTGTTAGTCTCTCTCAGATTTATCACCTTCATTCTACTGCTGTGTCTTTAAGTGTTCAGGTTCTCTTGCAATAACAGATGGCTTGGCTGTTTCTCTCTCATTTCACCTTTTCAGAATAACTTCTTTTTCCTAATTATAAAAATAATGTGTGCTCAATGAGAAAAACAACTCAGAAAACACAGAAGAGAACAATGGGTATTTTTGTAAACACACAAAAATTACCTTGAATCCTTCCACCCAAAGATGTCACTCAGTTGGTTTTGGTGTACATACATGTGGTTATTTTATTTTTACAAAAATACTGTAATACTTGTACATATTTATGATGTTTTTACTTATTTTTCTAAATCAATAGGAACTTGCAAATTACTTTTTACTGGCTTTCCAAGTATTTCATTTATTTGCTTCAAGTAACCTATTATTACTTATGTAGGTTTATTCTATTCGTACACTCATCTTTCCCTGCAACTGACTGTTTTCTTAAAATAAATGCTAAGAAGTAAAATTTCTAGGTCAAAAGAATATGCATTAAGTGTTTTTGTCCATATTGCCAAATTGACCTACACAGAGATTACCTATGAGTAATCATAGGTTTACACAATATTATATAGCATCATTCTTTTGAGCCTTCATATATTAACAACAGTAGGCACATGTACAGAGGGACAGCTGTGTGAAGAGGCAGCAAAAGGTCAGCCATCTGAAAACCAAAGAGAGTCCACAGAGGAGTTCAACGTTGTCAGCCCCTTGATCTTGGACGTTAAGCCTTCAGAACCTTGCTGAGATGTGGTTGGAATGCACTAAAATATTACCAACCATCCTGTACTATGAAGTGGAAGCACAGGGCCACAGATGATGCTTCTACTTGTTTGGAGCAGTGGTAATTCCTTGGGGTAGGTCTCTGTTTACAAGATCTTAGTTCTGTACTATAGAGTTGACTGTGTTGTTGAGCAGATGACAGTATAGGTTCCTGCCAACATCAGTCCTCCTCACAAGAAGACCAGCTAACAACTGTCCATAAATAAGATACCATTGTGAAAATACCAGAAATTAAGGGTGGGTGAGACTGAAGTACCCTCCCTGAACCTCAGAGACCAAGAAGAACTGCATTAGAAGGGTGAAAGGAAGAGCTAACACTCTGACCACATCACCCTTCCCCCAGGCTGGCATAGTGCAGCACTGAGAGGGTCCCTCTAAGCCTGTAGTTTCTCCAGTGCAAAAAGAGAGCCCAAAGTGAATATCCATCTCCCCTGGGTTGTGGGACACTCCCTAGGAGGCCCACTTGGGTTTTGCCTCATGAGGACCCTGGGAAATCTTCAGGATCACTGGGGGAATCTGCAAGGCTCAACCACATGGCGGGGGTGGGGATGGGGGACTGACAGCAATCAGCTCTCAAATCCTGGTGGACTGCATTCCTGAGCAGAAATCTCAGATAGCATTTCTGCCCATTCACAGAGCTAAACCAATAGTCCCATCAAGGCAAGGAGCTTGTTGGCAGTTCTGCCTGATTCGGTTCCTCAGTCACCAGGTTGTACTGGCTGTAGAGCCTGTTCTATAGGCCCACTTGAGCAGGAAGCAAATCCCTGCCCAGCTGCTCAGCATTATCTCGGGTCTTGAGCAGCCAAAGAACCCAAGCAGCCATGTAGCCCATCCTACAGCTATGCTCAGGCAGGTAGCCAAGCCAGCATCTAACCCAACTGTTGATGATAGTTTCTTGCCCCACACATAACCAGGAAGCCTGAACAGTGACCCTGGGAAACCTCAAAGCATAGCCTATAGCCCCGCCTAACTCTGAGATATAGCTGGGAGCCCCTCACAACGAGAGAACCCAGGGGGCATACTTGCCCAGCATCAGAGTCCAGCCAGCAGCCTACCTGAAGTCCAGCCTGCAGTCCCGTTCAACATCAAGGCCCAGCCTTTCAAAATATGGAAAGAAAAAACTGTCAACCAGGAATGCTGTGTCTGGTAATGCTGTCTTTCAGAAATGAAGAATAAAGCCTTTCCTAAACAAACAAAAGCTGAAGAAGTTCACCACCATTAGACCTGCCTTACAAGAAATGCTAAAGGGCATTCTTCAAGCTGAAACAAAAGGAGGGTAACAACAAAAACACATGGATGTGTGGTAGTCACTGGAAATAGCAAACATACAGGCAAAGTCTGAATGTCTGATCCTGCAATGGTGGTGCACAATTCACTTACAACCCTAGTTTAAAGGTTAAAAAGCAAGTGTGTTAAAAGTAACTATAACTACAGTAATTTGTTATTGGATACACACTATTAAAAAATATAAATTGTAACATCAGTAACCTAAAATGTGAGCAGGGGAGAAGTAAAATCATCAAGTTTCTAAATGCTGTCAAACTTATCTGCATAAAGTGGGATGTAATAAATATATTTTATTTAGGCCTCTTGGTAACCACAAAGGAAAACCTGTAGTAGATACACAAAAGATTATTATAAAGGAGTCAAATCACTCCACCTCAAAGAGTCATCAGATCGCAAAGGAAGACAGCAAGAAAAGAAGCGAGGAATAAGGAAAGTACAAAACAATCAGAAAACAACAAAATCGCAATAGTAAGTCCTTACTTATTAATAATTACTTTAGGTGTAATTGAATTAAATTCTCTAATCAAAGCACACAGGGTGGCTGAATGGATAAAACAGCAAGATCCAACCATATGCTTCCTACGAGAGACTCATTTTAGCATTAAGGACATATGTAGAATGAAGGGTTGGAAAGAAGTATTTCAAGGAAATGGTAACTAAGAGAAAGCAGGGTAGCTATATTTATATCAAACAAAATAGATTTTAAGCTAAAAATATCAAAAAGGACAAAGAAGGTCTTTGAATAATGATAAAGGGGTCAGTCTAAAAAGATAAAACAGTGATAAATATTTATGTACTTAACTCTGGAGCACCTAAATATATAAAACAAATACTAATAGAACTAAAAGAAATAAACAATAATATGATAATAGTTATTGACTTTAATACCCCACTCCCAACAATAGACAGATCTTCCAGACAGAGAATCAATAAGGACACAGCAGATTTAAATGCTATAGGCCAAAGGACCTAATATATAGAGAACATTCTATCCAATAGCAGCAGAATATATATTCTTCTCAAGTGCACATGGTACATTTTCTTGGATGGATTATATATTAGGCCACAAAAGAAGTCTCAACAAATTTAAGAATATGGAATTTTTATCAAATATCTTTTCCTACCACAATGATATGAAACTAGAAAACAATAATGGGAGGAAAGCTGAAAATTTTACGTATACATGGAAATTAAACAGCACAGTCCTGAACAATCAATGGATCAAAGAAGAAATTTTTTTAACGTTTTTAAGACAAATGAAAATGGAAGCACAGCATGCCAGACCTTATGGGACACAGCATATATAATATATATTCAGATCTTTATTTATAGATAGATAGATAGATAGATAGATAGATAGATAGATAGATAGATATCTTTATACAGAGGGAGCCAGGTAGATAGATATCTTTCAGCTTATACATTCCAGTGGCAAAAGCTGCAGAGGGACTCATTTCAAATCTCAAGTGGTGAAATAAATGGAGAGGTCCATTTTCTGGAGCAGTCACAACAGCAGCATGTTTCCCAGGATGTATATTCTAAGAAGTCCACATTAAAGCTTTTCATCTTATATATGGTTAACAGTCTCAACATTATAATTTCAGCCTAACGATTACAGTGTAAAAGATGTGTTGCTGCTGATGCCAACATCCATTGGCACATTCTACATTCTTCCCTCAAAACTGTGAAGTTGGCAAAAATGAATTTTTCTGCACTGATGCTTTAGAGCCATTTAGTTTCAGTATCTTGTTACGCAATCATCTGAAGATTGCCAGAGCAGTGATTCAGGACACAAACAGTTTAGAAAAGCATTGGTCAGACTCAGTAGGCACCATTGATGGCCCCCAGTAACCGAAGGAGACCACGCTCAGAAAGGACCACCTGCTCAATAGTGTTCATTATGGTTTGGTTTGGTTTTTCTATGCTGTTTCATTCATTCTGGAAGTCTTTCCTCCTTTCTGGCTATTTCAAGACTAGTACAGGAAATCTGGTTAAGCCATTTTCATCTCAAAACTAGGTGGTTTTAAAGTTTTGTGTGGTCATTATTAGTCTCAAGAATGGTCTGAGAAAATATTTTCCATTCTTGTTTTAAAAACTCATACCTCAGGGGCTCCTGGGTATCTCGGTCTGTTAAGTTCCAACTCTTGGTTTCTGTCCAGGTCATGATCTCAGGGTTCTGAGATTCAAGCCCCACATCAGGCTCCACGCCCAGCTTAACATTCTCTCTCTCCTCCCTCTGCCCCTCCCCCCCAAAACAACAACAGCTCATACCTCAGTAAGGACCCCAAAAAATGCCACGCAAGAGTGTATTTAGTGGAAAGGACACCTTATCAGGAATCAGAAGACCTTAGGATATTGCATCTCTCCTGACTGGACTAGTACTTTACAATCCCTGAGCCTCAGTTTCCTCATCTATCAAGTGGGAATAGTAATACCAACCCCCACACAGTGAATATGGTTTTCTCCTACCCTACAGGTAGGACTATAAATTGATTCAAGGGTTTTTTTAATGTAATGGGCCTATACATATCAAGAATTCTGAAAATCTGCACATTCTTTGGCTCTGTAATTCTACTTCTAGAAAGTAACTTGAAGTCTGGCAAGGATTTGTACACAAAATGTTCATCCCAACATGGTTTATAGTGTCGGATACTGAAAACTACCAGAAGCTCCAAAAATATTCCACTGGTAGAAAATTATTCACCCATTTAAAAAAAATGTTCACATATGCCGTCAGACCTCTAGAATCTAGATCATTTTACAGGAAATACGTAGTTCAAGAAGATATGTACTGTATGGTGACTAACATAAAAAATGTTATTATAAAAAAAAAGAAGATATGGTAAATGACACCACGGGGATATAAGCAGCAAAATTTAGATTTTGGGAAACTATAAAATAAACAACCACGTTTTTTCAACAAATAAATTTGCAAAGGAAGAAAAGAGAGACAGAGGGGTAACAAAGAGATTGAGAAGAGACTTAGGAAGATACAGTAACCAATTATAATGTATGGTTCTTAGTTGGATCCTAATTTTTTAAAAACTATTAAAAATGTTAAGATATTTATGATACTTCTAGAAATTTGAATACTAGTTACTTGATGGTACTAAGGAATTATTGTTACTTTCAGATGTAATGATATTGTGGTTGTTTTTTCAAGTTCTTATTTTTTAGAGATACAAATTAAAACATTTATGAATGAAATTATGTAATGACTTAGACTTGCTTATACATTATGCAAGATAGGTGTGGATGGGTAGGATTGGCCATGGTTGATGGTTATCAGGGTTGGATGATAAATGCATGGGGGTTTGATATCCTAGTCTTTTTTTGTTATGTTAAAACTTTTCAATAATATGGTTTTTAAAGGTTTAAAATGTAATGCTTACAAAGATATTTTTCATGATATAGAAAATGCCTAAAATAGTTGAATAAAATTCAATTTAATGTCAGTCATATAGAGAAAAAAATCAAAAAGAAAAAACAAAAGGAAACATATAAAACTGTGGTTGTCTTTTGTGAAATTATGGGCAACTTTCTGTTTTTTCCTGCTTTTCTTTGCTATATAAATTTTCATAATGAGCCTGTATTACTTTTATAATCATAAAAAGTAAATTTTTACTTTCTATGGTTAGAACTCTTAGAAACTTAACTTGAAATAAGCAAAAAAGGCTAGTAAAGTGACTTCTGTAACTGGAAAGGTAGAGGTTTGGAGCTAGATGCTAAGACTCCAATTATACCATCCAGGCTTTGTCTGTTTTCTCACTTCTACTTGTCTCTTCTTGGCTTCATCCTATAAGCATATATTTGTGTAACAAGTAAGTTGGCTACCAGCAAACCCCAGGTTCATATCTCTCAGTACAGAGAAAAGAGATTCATCCTGTGGTCATCTATTAATCCCACAGAAGATCCTGATTGGTCCTTTTTATGTCATGTACCCATCCTAGAACATGTTATTATGGCCTCGCTAATGAATGCTTTGACTATCATGGAGACATACTAACTTCCGCATTTGTAGGAGAGCACAGTATTTAAGAATCCCACCAGGGCTACATGGAATAGGAGAGGAGAATATGCTGGTTGGACAAAAACCAAAGCTCTATCTGTTCTCATGGGATTGTTAGGATAATTCATTGGGATGATTAATATAAAAACACCTTCTAAATTGAAAAGCTCTGTGCAAATGTAAGAGTCTGTTTTTGAGTCTGATTCTGTTAAATCAGAATATGATAAGATCCTCATTGTGTGCACATGTCAGTCTGTCAGTTTCCTTCATTATAAGAGAGTAAGTCTGGTGGTCATCATTTCATACTTCCCAATTTTAAAACTGTAGGAGGTGTTGAGTAGCCCAGGTGATTATATTTCCTAATATAAGAGGAGAAAGGGACCATTATATTGCACCTTCTAAGTAGTAAACTTGGAAGAAGCTCCAGACATGAATTATTCACCAGATTTTCCTTACTTCTACAAATAGGTGTATTGGTAGATGAATAGTGCTGGGGATTGTAGTGCACTTATAAGTAGAAGCATCAATTCCTTTGCATTTATTGCTAAAAGTTAACATGTTGATTTTCAGAACTACTGTATTCAAAGTCCTGCCCCTTGCATACATGTAAATACAGAAACACTGAATCAGTATAAAATCTAAGCTAAGGCTGATTTGTCTACAAGATCATTTATAGTCTTGAAATACTATTTTCAATAATAGCTGCTTTGCAGACTAATAAAAGAGCTACTATTTTTGGTCCAGTTTAATAAACAGCTCTGGAAAGCTGTTTAATGGGCTGAAAAGATGAAAGTGACTTCCTAAATGTTATTGTCAACTGTCAAGATGGGTACTTTTCATAACAGTAAGCAATTAGATTCTCACTGTTACACTCTTAATGGTGATAGAGTTTTGAAAAATAGAGAACCTACATTAGAAATTTAGGTTGTGATGGGTATTTAAGGAGGGCATGTATTGCATGGAGCACTGGGTGTTATACGCAAATAATGAATCATGGAACATTACATCAAAAACTAAGGATATACTGTATGGTGACTAACATAACATAATAAAAAATTATTATAAAAAAAAGTAATTTAGGTTGTAACAAGAATATATCTGGGTAGCATCATCTTATTTTCTGAATACCTACATTCTAGTGAATTTGGCTCTCTGGTACTTTAAAAAGTATTGCTTTTCAAGAGTGTAGAGGTAATTATAAATCATTTCGACTATTGATAGACTCTTTAGACCACTAAAAATGATCAGATAATCATTTTCACTCATCTTTCTTAAAGAATAGCATCAGAGAATCACTTACAGAAATAGCTAATTATTCAGGACTAAATCTAAGGAAATTATTAGTTGAGATGCTTTACCCAAACCTGTGTTCTTTGCTTGTTGGAGAGGTCTAAGCCTGTGTTTTTAAAACTTATCTTTGAAGATCTTGCCAGCCCATGCAGACTGATAATACATGTTTCTCCCTACATCTAGCTACGTGGTGAACATAGGTCTTATCAACAAGCTTCATGGCTGCTTCCTCTCAGTGCAAGGACCAGTGGATGAGAATCCCAAGATGGCCACATTTCTGCAGCAGGCCACAGAACTCTTACATGGCATGTGCATGCTGTGCTTTGCTGTCACCAGAAGGTAAGACTTCTACTTAATATCAATCTGGACTCAACTTTGGAAACATCTCTTAAATTTTGCCCATCTTGGGGTCATTTCATAGGGATACAAGTGGTCGCTTGGCCTCTTTTCTTCTTTGCCCTACCTTTGTCCTTATTGGTCTCCCATATTGGGACTAGCCTTGTATTTCTTGTTTTTCCCTGGCTACACGCTCCTATCAGACTCTATTTTTTTTTTTTTGTTGGTATCATACAGTTAACTGTCATGGCTGCAAGAGATCTTAGGGGTCATCCAATCCTACTGCCGCTGAAATTCAGAGGAATCAAGTGATTCTCCTTGAGTTAGTGAGTCAATAACAAAGCCTGCACCAGACCAAGCCAGACCCTCAGCGCAATACAGCAAAGCCTCATAGTGTCCATGACTGTGTTCACATGTTTTTATTTACAGCCTCCTAGGTTTGTTTATTTTCCCCCTTTGTCTCTTTCTCCAGGGTACCTTCATGAATAAGGGAAGGGAGCCATCCAAAAACAATAGCTCCCTGAAGTTACATATGACCTATGTGTAGGACAGACAACCCAATCAGGTGGAGGCCTGTGGTGTGGGTAGTGAAAGAATTCACCCAAGGCAGAACAAAGGAGATAAAAGTTTATTGAATATACTTCAGGGGAGCAGCAGGCAGGACAGCAAAGGAGAGACGGTCTGCCACGAGGCAGTGGAGGTGGGGGGGATGTAGGTAAGAAGGGGAAGTGAGGAGGTATGAGAACATATGGAATTTTCCGGTTTTGGTACCTATGCCTGGTTGTAAGTAGCCCATTGGTCAGCTGGGGCTTATGAATATTCTGAGGTGGGTCGCCTAGTGGACCTGTTTGTATTGGGGGGGGGGGTTGGGGGTCATGTGGGCCCTCTACCTTAGTCAGGTTTCTGTTGCTCAAATTGGTTGCCCAAAAGCGGCCTCTACACAACTGCTGGCCTAGTTGGCTTGTTAGACCCTCACCCCATCCTGTGGACTGTCTTCAAAAGCAATAATTCTCTAGGAAGGGCAGAGCAAACCCCCATTATGTTCTTTTCTCTCCCCTCCCAGCAATTAAGAATCATTTGCAATAGTGATTGTGTTTCTGATAGGAATATGACATAGCCTTCAGGCATATTAAGAATATTCAGTAAAATAATTTTCTTACAATTAAATTCTAAGCAGCATTGCATATATTTTTTTGCTGTAGCCCTTTTTATTTATATTTTATATACTTTTCAAACATACCCCAAAGGAAAGAGTACAATAATGAACCCCTATAGTATCCATTGTCCAGCTCCAACTATTATCAATATTTTCCCAGTCTTATTTTATCCCCCCACTTACCCCCTGGGTGTTTGATTTGTTTTGTTGGGTTTTTGTTTTGGGGGAGGGGAGTTATGGCCAGAGCATGTTAAAACAAATTTCAGGTATTCATTTCACTGAAGATACTTCAGCATGCATCTCTGATGCCATTATCACACCTAGCATATAATACTTTATAGAACGATAGAGACAATATCTAAAAATAATATTGTAGTGTACCCGGTCCATGTTCACTTTTCCCCACTGTCTCAGACATCTTTCTACCATAATTTCTTGGAACCAGAATCCAAATTTCAGGTGACATTTGGTTGTTACATCTCTCAAGTCTCTTTTATTCTGTAAAAGTTCCCTTTCCCCTCTGCCTCTTTTTTTATGCCATTGATTTGTTAGAGAAAGAATTATATGTTTTTTTTAAGGATATGTTAAGAAGAAAGTTAAAACTAAAATAAAAGTTAAAAATTTGAAACTTCTGAAGTCTAGCTGCTTAAAGAAATATCCCTCCGTATTCAATGTACACAGAATGCCAGTGACTATGTTCAGAATATTTTAAAAGAGAATTTGCTTTCTACAATGAACTAAGATATTTTTAGTCTGTTATACATATAGGACCCCGAAACCCACCTGTCCTCCCTTATGCTAACCCCCCTTTACCCTCAGTCACACTCTAGGGAGATTAAGACTACCTGAATGTCAGGGAGGCCAAGCACAACCTATATTCAGCGTTCCCTTCTAGAAATGCAGACAGAGCCTGCCTTCTAGGGATTAGATGACAGCTTAGGAAGTGGCTGTTTGTGGGTCCATAACCCGAATGTGCTCAGGTGGTACCACATCAGAGGCTAGCAGCACTAACAGGGCTCCATCCAGGGCATTGGCACCTGCCAACTTGGGGTCTTGCCATGCTGCCCGGCTAGCTCCTGTGCAGTAGCGAGGCTGCTCCCTAGGAGGTATCCTCTCACCCAGGAGACCCCTTCCTACAGTGGTTCTTTGTATACGCAGCACTATAAACCTTCCAGTATCTCAAGTCTTTGTCACCTGTACTCTTTCCTTAAATCCAGACAAATAGCATGCACGTAAGCGTTTCCATATGTGTTTGTTGTACAGTTTGTGGGCTTCAGCTTTCACTTTCACACGGATTAGTCACCTGAAAGCTGTGGAGCTCGAAAGAAGCTTAGAGGTCATTCACAGCACTTGCTTTTATAGGGAAAGCAACTGAGCCAAACTAACGAATTAGGATACAACATTCCTATTGCAGCGCTCTCACCTACACACTTGACTTTGTGTAATTCAAAATGGCAGGAGCATATATTTCATTTCTTTGAAGATTTTCTCAGTTACATATATGGAAAACAGGATCCCCTTCTCTTTAACACACACAGTCATGTCCTCTTCCAATAGACATTGACTGAGCATCTGCCCTGTGCCAGACACCAAGACAGGTACCCAAGACACTGCCCTCAGGGAGCCCAGAGCCTGGTCTGGGGTCAGACTGTAAACTAACAGCTGNNGCAGGAAAGAGTGTTCACAGAGAAGGAAGTAAAGCACTCCCACCGGAGGTCAAGAGAGGTGTCAATGGACTAAATCGTAAAGGACCCAGGAAGACAATAGAGGGAGGAATGTCACACAGAAAAGGGGCATAATACATGCTCTGTGTGTTATAGCAGATGTTATTGCTGTCTTTGGCCCCCCTGGAGGCCACCTGCCAACGGATTCCTGTATTTCTCTCTGCCTGAGGATAGTCTCTGGACAAGTAGCTGTTTGCTACAAGTGCAGGGGAGTTAATACCTCTGGGAGTGACTCTCCAGCAATAAATGGGTGGATTATATCCCAGCTCCACTCATCCTCAGTGAGAGCTCCAAGGTGTTCTGTACAGTCTGTCAGAGGGACGCCCGTGGTAAGCTATGCAGTAACACATCCTTGATCGGCTTTCTCCCTTCCCTCTTTCTGTCCTTGGCTTCCTCACAAGTAAACTGCTTGCACCCATATCCCTGTTTCAGGGTCGGGTTCGGAGGCAACCCAAACCAAGAGCTACAGATACACAAGACCCTGTCTCATGCTCAGTTTGATGTAACTGTGCGGGAGGGTGACTGTGAAGAGGGACGGGAGGTGAAGTATTAAATGAATTCTATAGATGTTAGCTCCACGGAGGCCGACAGAGAGACAAGAGCTTGGCGTGCCGCACTGGAGCTGTGGGAAGTCACGAAGTTGTTTAAGAGAGAGTAACAGGATGAGAGTTCTGTTAAGTGAAAAGGCTAGAAAGGACTGGAATGGCATGAGCCTAGAGGCAGAAGGAATAGTGGAGAGGCTCTTGCAGGAACCAAGTGGGAAATGTTGAGGGCTGTGGGGACAGCGGAAATAGGAGCAAATGCACTGAGAGGATACAGAATAAATGTGAGAGAGATGGCATAGAGGTGGGTGATGTGGGACGTAGAAGGAAGGGAAGAACCTAAAATGGCTCCCAGGTTTCTGACTTGAAATTTGTGAGTGGTAGATGGGATCATCTCCAGATTAGGGAATATAAGTAGTTTTCCATAGAGGAAATAGGCCTAAGGATTATCCAAGCAGACCAATGTTTTTGTGTATATGTATATTGTTTTTATGTGCATATGCAACTGGATTTTAAATAAATCAGTGATTAATGCTTGGTGGTTTTTAAGAATTCTTAATCCATTTTTCCCACTATAATTTCCTTCTCCATCTTCAGTTACTCAGCCAATTTCTATTAGTAGGCCTTGCTACAAAAGCAGATTATTCTAGGGGAAAATAAAAAAAAGGTCCAGGTGTTTCCTGGCTTAATTTGCCTAGGAAATTCTTAGCAGTATCAGTATCAGCCACTTCTGTGAATGAGGTGAAAGAACGATCCCTAATTGCTGCGTTCCTCATCCTTCAGTCTTCAACTTTTCCTGAACACCACCAAACCACAAGAATACAGGGAGTTTTTCCTACCGCTTCAGATTAGTTTGCCTCTAATATTTACAAGACCATTTCAAACTACTTCCCCATTTCTTCATGGAAATTTTATTTGTAAACTATAAACTACAATAGCCTGTTGAAAGCAGTTTGTTACATATGTCAGAGTTTTTCTCTAGAAGGTCACAGCTGTGTCTGGGAAGAAAGGTAGCGTGGCTGTTGTTATATTGGAGTAATTGACATAATGCCTGTTTTGGCTATCAGGACAAGCCAACCAGAGCCAGAAAGTTGAGGAGAGCTTGTTGTCAAAGCTCTTTTATGACCAGCAGGAATAGAAAGACAAAGAGGAGCCAGAGAGGCCTTCAAAAATCGCTTCTTATGAGCTGGCAAGCCCTGAGATAATTAAGTACACTGATTAGCCCAGGGCTTTGGGTAAACACTGCAGTCTGCTGGTGGCCCGGGCTTTGTGACAGTGATTACAGCAGGGCTGCCTTTGCTCTACTCTCCTATTGTGCCCTTAATCTTCTCATTTTTACCTAGGTTTTCTGAAAGACAATTTGGGTGTCAGGGATTATGTTATTAATCTTTGCTTCAGCATGGGGGGAGAAAAGACTGATGATTTTTGTACCAGGCCTGGTTTTGAACTTGCATTTAAGTAAAAATTGAAATTGTGATCTTCTGGTGAAAGGATTGATTTTATGTTAGGATTACTCCAGAATGTGAATCGAAGAACTTTTTGCAAGTTATGATTCTTAATCACTTAAGCAAAATTCAACCCTCTGTAATAGGACTTTCAGAAATGCTTATTTCTTTAGCCTTTACTGTTATCACTTTTCCATTCTTGGTCCTTTAAGTAGCAAAGAGAAAAGGGGATAGTTTTCAAATCTCAGGGCAGCATCTCAACTGCCTTAATTGGCTGAGACTCACGGAGGCCCCCTGAAGGTGCTGACTCCTTAGCTGAACTAATAGGATCAGAACAGTATTGAGTGATTATAAATTGCAGCCAACACAGGCCTTTCACTTAGCAATCATTTCCTAGTCTATAACTGTACTAGGCACTACAGGGAGAGGGCCAGGAAGCAGTGGATCCACAGTGAAAGAGTTCACAGTCCTTACAGCTGCACAGAATAAGGAGAGGAGCTTATAAAACCTAACTAATTCTAACTGGTTGGAGAAGACTGTTCTACATTCTAGAATATATTTACACAAAAAAGAGTTTGTTGTTATATATTTTTTCATATCCATAAACTACACTAACAAAATGGTTCTAGCCAAGGTCCCTGGAAACCTGTGTCATAAAAAGATAAGAATGATTTATAATTTAGCTCATTAACTATGTAGATATAAATGAGTGCTTCTCAAGTGTTTAAGGGTGCTTGAAAACCATTTGTTCAGGCAAAGGTAAACTTTAACTCTGCCTGCCTGAATTATTCACTCATGCATTAAACAAATATTTATGTAGCACTTGCTCTGTGCCAGGCCCTGTGCTGAACTTGGGAGAAAGCAGAAATGACTCAGACATCACTTGTGTCCTGAAGGACCTTGTCAACCAGTAGAGGAAAGAAGACGCATATACCAAGACCCACGGTATAAGGCAGAGAGTGATACGGAGGATAGAAGATAACACATGGAAGCACTTAGCACACCGCCTGGCATGTAGTACGTGCTTAATAAACATAGGCTACTGTTATTACATCATCACTGATGGAGTTAAAAGGAGGGAAAGACCACTCTTAGTTGTAGGAATTAGCGGTTTCCTAGGGCAACTAAAATTTAATATAGGCCTTGAAAGACAGAAGGGGTTGGAACATTTAGAGCTGAGAGGAAGGCAGTTACAGACAACAGCTCAAGCCAAGACATCATGGCAGAGATCTATGAAGAACCAATGGAGTACTTCCTTGAGCTGCATTGTGAGATGTCTGTGGTGGTGATTTTAGTGCCTCCCAGGTTGTTAGGAGGTTCAACTGAGATAACAAATGTAAAAGTACTGTGTGAACTATATAAAATGACTTGCTGAGATGCGGTGGCAGTGGGGTCATCAAGAGCCTCGATCAGAAAGGTGACATGCTAAGAAGCATACTTTGGAGCGTTAATCAAGTATCAAGAATACCTGATGGAGAACATATTAGAGAGGAGGTAGAAAGTGGGAGAGACCATTAACAATCAAGAAGCAAAAGGAATGAAAAAGAATTTTTTAAATCCTCTCTAAGTCTCTTTTTATGTATTATCTCATCAGACTCTGGACGTCATCATCTCTGTCTCATCTCTCTTCCTTCTACCCCAGATCTAATCCATTGTCCCATTTTGTTGACTGGAAGGAATCTTAATGTTACCTTAATCCAGTCTTCTCTTCATGTGTGAATCTCTTCAGTAGCCTCATCCAGTCTATATTTGAATATCTCTTTTGACAGGGAACTCATTACTTACTAAGGGAACTTATTCTGTCACTGCTAAGTTTTAATGAATGCCTAAAAAATCTCTCATACCCATCTGTAACCTGTTTCCCTACTTCTACCTTTTAGAACTAGTCCTAATTGCTCCTTGACAATTTACAGACTCTAATCCTGCTCTTCTCCCCGAACTCTTCTGGGCTCACCCTTCCACATATTTTCCTTTGCTTTTCTTCTCCTTGTTCCAATTACTATGGCTATATTACAAATCACCCCAAAACTTAGTGGCATAAAACAGCCATCTGCTGGGGACTCTGGCTGGCTCAGTATTAGAGCATGCAGCTCTTGATCTCAGGGTCATGAGTTCAAGCCCCACATCGGGGGTAGAGATTACATTAAAAAATCAAATCTTTAAAAAAAAAAAAGCCATCTATTAATCTCACAGACTCTGTGTATCAGGAATTTTGTCACGATACGTAGAGAATGGCTTCTCTTTGTTCCACAATATCCGGGCCTCGACTGGAAGAAGACTAGAAGTTGGAAGGCTGGCAGTTGAAGTCGTCTGAGTACTTATTCACACACATCTGTAGTTCATGTGGCTGTTAGCTGAGGATCTTTCCATCTGGTCACTCTGCAGAAGCGAATTTGGGCTTCCTCACAGCATGGTGCCACGTTCCAAGAAGGAGCATCTTGACAAAGAGCCAGGTAGAAACCATATCACCTTTTACGGGCTAGCCTCAGAAGTTATGCCGCATGACTTCCACTGAATTCTATTCATCAAGACCGTCACAACATCCCCCCAAGTGCTTCCAAGGGAGGAGAAATAGACTTCACCTCTTCATGGGGAATATGAAGGTCCTAGAAGAGCGTATAGGACCAGAAATATTGCCATAGCTGTGTTTGAAAACTATACTCTTCCATGTTCCAGCCTACCCTGAAGATAAATGTGTTTCCAGTATCCTGTTCTCATCTGTCTTCTGTTCTCTCTGCAGTCTCATATCTGGTTTTGTCACCCTGTCTCTTGACATCACTTTTGTTAACTTTTGAACCTTTTGTTGTCATTAGCCACTGTCCCTAGACAAAAGACTTTCTGAGATTGGGAGATAGGGAATGAAGTAAATGTAATAGGAGTCAGCAAGTAAAAGTAAAGGAAGTAACATTTGTTGAGCACCTTTTGTGTGTCCTGGGCTAAATGTTCATTGTAGAGTTATCTTCAGGAGTCCTGCTCAGACCTTCCAAGGGAGCACGGCAGCCTCTAGAGTGATAAGGAGGGGTGACTACATCATGCTTCAGATCTGGAGAGTGAGAAGAGCACAAGAGCAGAAGCTTCTGGGCTGCTTCTGTATTCACAGCTGGGTTCAGCGCTTTCTGAAAGATCTATCCCTGCTAGTAATAAAGACTTAGTTGACTTATAGGGACAGAACAATGACCACTTCATTGCTACAATTCAACTTGTATGTCCACTATGTGCCTAGGACTGTGCCAGAGAAAGGGAGCTTTCTGGACCGTACCCCACAGGACCAAAGTTTAGGGGCAGCCTTCAGTGACTGACCACTCCCAGAGGGGATAGGGTCTGATGAAGGCAGACTGTCAGTACATGTGGTGTAGGCTCACCAGGTTTAGAGCAGCAGAATATATCCAGGATACACTTTCAGTTGGACTCCCAGTGGCTCTAGGACTTTGGAGGGCAGGATCTCAAGAAGAAAACCTTTGTGTAGGGTTGTGTTGAAGAGCACAGGTTTGGGAGTCAGAAAAACGTGGTTGCAGTTGCTGCTCTCCTAACTCTGGGACCAGTGGCAGACATAGCTTCTCAAAGCCTGTTTCCTCACATTGTAAAAGTGAATCCGATAATTCCTCCCTCACAGGCTTAGATAAGGAAGGGGCAAATGGGAACTAACACATCTGTCTCTTGCCTAAGTTGCTGTTTTTAATATATGTTTATTGTACCCCATCTTTTTCCAAACAGATTTGAGAGAGATTACAGTATATGTGTTTTTTTTTTTTAATGAAAAGAATTAGAACAAAAGAAAATAGGAAAAAGTAAATCAAGGCAGGAGCAGGTGAAGTTAAGGCACAGATCATATTCACAACAAAGCCCTGATGGAATTCCTTTTGGAATTCCTGCTGGCAGTTTCTACCAAGAAGTTATATTTAATATGTCATATTCTAAAGCTCATTGGCTTTCACCCAAAGTTGGCTGTTCCTCTTCACTACCTTATTCTGCTCATGATTCCTGTCATCTCACCAGATTTTAAGACCTAAAACCTTAGTTATCTCTAACTTCTGTCTCCCAGAATCCTTTTCAGTCCTATCCGATATAATCAAAGGGATGCTTGCCTCAGAAATATGAGATGGAACCTACTAGTTATACCTCTTACTTAATATTTGTCTACAGCTAATTCATTAGTTCTCTTGTCCTGTGTATTTGTTTTATGTCTTCAACTAAGAAGATTTCCCTAAGGAAAGATACTAAATGTCCTAGCAGTTCCCCTTGAGGCACCTAGCACCAGCCAAAAACAAAATAAAAAGGAAATAGCTTATGACTGGCAGAGTTGGCAAACACCAGTGTGTATCATTAACCTACACCAGGGCCCCATTTCCTGTGCCTGCTCTTCACATAGGAAGAAGGGCTGCCCACATCTCGTGTTGTTCTTCCTCTGAGGTAAGAAGGAGATGTCCGAGGCCCTCATTCCTTGGCCAGGAATGAGACTAATTCTTCCTGACTTCCTTCCATTGTTTTATTTATTCATTCTTTTATTTATTCTTTATTCATTCATGTATTTCTTTATTCTTTGTTCATTCATTTATTTATTCCTTATTCATTACTAGTTATTGAGCAGTTGAATGTGCCAGACATTTGTCCAGGCGTTAGGGATGTAGTAGTAAACAAAATGCCTACACTTATGGAACTACAATCTAACAGGAGAAAAAGACAATAAACCAATAAACAAATTAGGTAATATGAGTTAGTGATGGCAATATGAGAAAATAAAGCAGGGTAATATAGCACAGTGGCTTGGAGATGGAGTGGTTAGGGAAGGCCTCTCTGGCGAAATGACGCTGAAGCTAAGGAATCAACCATGTAAAGATCCAAGGGAAGAATATTGTAGTTGAGAAGAATGCTAAGTTGATGACTCCCAAATATCTGAGGTGGGTGTGTTCCAGAAACAGAGAAGGCAGAATACTAGAATGTGATGAGCAAGAAAGAAAGTGCTAGATGAAGGCAGAGAAGTAAGGGCCAGGAGATGAGGACAGAGAGAGTAGAAGTTTGGGTTTTATTCTATGTATGATGCCATGTGAGGATTTTAAGCCAGAGAGTGGCATGATCTGATTACTTAAAAAGTGAAAAGAGCATCTGTTTACTCTGTGAGGAATGGATTAGAGGTGCAAGAAGGGAAGCAGGAAAGATTGGTTAGGAGGCTAATGCAGTCATTGTGCAGCCCCGATATGACAGTTTTTCCTTTCAGTTACTCACCCAGCAGAAGCAATTGTCTTCATTTGGACACGCAGCAGAGCCTCTGGCAGAGCTCCTTCAGCCTCACTGCCAAAGTCTGAAGATAGGAGAAGCCAAAACATCAGCAAAATTAGCCAAAATCAGCACAAGGCCCTTGGCTACTCACAGTGACTATGAGAAAGCTGAAGTTAGGGGGTCAGAAGTGTCCCATCGGAGAGGCCTGTTTGGACAGCAGCCCTAGCCCACAGTTCCAAGATCCAGAACTAGATCCTGTCATCAGTCACTCAGAGCTGCTTGCATGCTCACCTCCTGGTCTCCTCCCTGACACTTCTTCCTTCCACGTTGAGTTGTCCCAGACTATCTGGAGGCCATCACCTCTGTATCTACCACTTGCTTGGGCCTCTGTTCAGACCTCTGCCAGAGCCCAGTTTCTTCTTAGTGGCCTCACCCTCTACTTCCTGTTCCCATTGGTGCCCCCCTGGTCTTCCTCTTTCTCCAGCCTCTTCCAGGTTATCAATCCCAAACAGCAGGAGTGTCCTTCTCTTTTCATCATCTATCATTTCTCTAACCAGAAAGGTTTCCTTCTCAGAAGTTCCTCTTTGAGTTCAACTAAAACTCATCATCAGGCACTTTGGAAATCCTCCCAAATATTAGCCAGCCTCACCCTACTTGATAATCTTACTCTTTAAGTGTCCCTATATTTTTTCTCTTCTCTAACCCAATGTCCAGATATCTTATTATGCTTACACGTACATCTTTCCCACCTTCAGTTTTCTCTTCCCCTTACATCTCCGCTAAGTCATCCACATTCCCTTCGTGGAGCTCCAAATTAGATCTGCATCAAACAAGCTATAGGGTGTGAGGGGGTGGGGGTGGGAGGGGGTGGGTGTGGGTGCGTGTGCGTGCACATGTGTGTGTGTATGTGCAGGAGAGGATAATTTTCGAAGTAGATTCACAGCTGTTAACAACATCCCAGCACTGAACAGAATCTTACACATCGTTGTGTTCCATGCCCAGCTGAGGTTTGAGTACCCTCTGCCATTTGAGTGGATGTGACGCTCCGCTTTTTCCAGAATAGGGAAGAATGTAATACCTTACCAATATCCCATTTAATTTTGGGGTGTTCTAATTCTTAGAAGGATTTTCATAAGTTTATCTGTTTTCAGGTAATGTCTCTTCTCTGGGGTCATAAATAACAATATAATACCTCTTCAGTTTGAAAATAACCTTTCTGGCCTCCAGTTCTGAGATAAATTTCCCAATTCCTTCAAATGTTCCTCAGATGACATTGTTTCCAGATACTTATACCACACAAGTCACTTTTCTAGGGAACTTTCTAATACATCAGTGTCCTGAATGTAGTATGGCACCCAGTGCTGGAGCCAATGCTTCCAGGGTAGTGGAGCGGGACTGAACATTTCTAGTTATGTACATTGTGTTCCTGTTAATTCAGTCAAAATTGAATTATATTCATTGGTGAACAAGCAACTGTCTCTCCTCATTTGAACTGTTAGGCAGCTAATTTGCTAAGCCTTTTTCCCCACTTACCACTGAGAGCTGTATTCCAATCCCCTGTAACATACCATCTTCCCATTCCAAATATATGCGGTTAGTTTTTATAAAAATCTAAAAATAGGGTTTAATAGTCATTTCTATAAATTTCATCCTTCTTTCCAAAGTTCTCATTTATTTTTAGTTAGACTTTTTTATTGATTACTTCCTTCTCCTTGAAACTATCTTCAATTTGCTTCTAGGACATCACACTTTACTGGTTTTCCTCCTACCCCATTGGTTTCTATTTTTTAGTTTCCTTTGCTGATTTCTTCTTCTCTCCCCAATTTCTGAATGTTTGAGTATCCCAAGGTTCAATCCTCAAACCACTATCTATGCTCACTTACTGGATAGGCTCCTGGCTTTAAATACCATGTATGTGTTGATGACTCCCAAGTACCTCAAGCCCAACCACTCCTCTGACCTTAGGCTTGTATATTTATTCAGTCATTCAGCAAATGTTTATTGAGTGGCTACTATGTTAGACCACTGTTCTAAGCCCTGGGGACAAAACTGACAAAAATAGCTATCCTTGGAAAGCTCATTTATTCAATTTCCAATTCATTATCTCCACTTACACGTCTAATAGGCATCTTGAATTTAACACGTTTAAGACTGAACTCCTGGTTTTCTTCTCCAGTCATACTCTATCCACTGTCTTCCGCATTTCTATAAATGGCAGCCACATTCTTCCAATTATTCAGGCCAAAATCCACTGAGACATTTTTCACTCCTCTTTCTCTCACATCTACATCCAATCTATCAGGAAATCCTGTTGGCTTTCCCATCTGAAGATTTTCAAAATCCACCCACTTCTCACCACATGCATAGCTACCAGCCTGGTTCATCCACCATGACCTCTTGCTTGGATAATTCAAAGAGCCTCCCTGCCTCTGCCTTGGCTCTTCTAAAAGCTTTTCAACCAATTAGCTATAGTGATTATTTTTAAACCTAAGTCAGATATATCACTCCTCTGCTCAGAACCTTGCAATGATTTTCCTTCTTATTCAGTGAAATCCTCATAATGTCCTTGTAGTGGTCTGTAAGACCCTACCTGATCTTCTTCCTGGCCTCTCTGATCCCATCTCCTAATGTTCTTCCACTCACTCAGTCTGCTGTACTCACACTGGCCTTGCTGTTTCTTGAACATGTCCTGCATGTTCCTGACTCCAAGACTTGAGATTTGCTGTTTTTCTGTAAAAAACACCCTGGCCCCAGATATCCTCATGGCTTCCTCCTTCACTTTCTGTAAAACTCTGCTTACTTAACATAGAAAGAGCTTCCCCTGGGGCGCCTGGTTGGCTCAGTCGTTACTAAGCGTCTGCTTCGGCTCAGGTCATGATCCCAGGGTCCTGGGATCGAGCCCCATGTCGGGCTCCCTGCTCGGTGGGGAGCTTGCTTCTCCCTCTCCCGCTTCCCTGCTTGTGTTCTCTCTCTCGCTGTCTCCCTCTGTCAAAAAAATAAATAAAATCTTTAAAAAAAAAAAAAAGAAAGAAAGAAAGAAAGAGCTTCTCCTCTGCCCCACCCTTCCCTCCCACTCATGCTCGATCTCTCTCTCCCTCTCCTCTCAAATAAATAAATAAATAAAATCTTAAAAAAAAAAAACCTAACTATATAACTTAAGGAACTAGAGAAAGAAGAACAAACTAAACTCAAAGCTAGCAGAGGAGGGAAATAATAAAGATTATAGCAGAGATCAATGAAATAGAGAATGAATTAACAATAGAGAAAATTAATGAAACCAAAGTTTGAATTTTTTGAAAAGAGCAACAGAATTGACAAAACCTTCAACTAGATGAACTAAAAAAAGAAAAGAATCAATACTAATAAATCAATACTAATAAAATAGTATTACACATTCACCTACGTCTTCATCCCTTGCCATGTCCGCTGCTTCTCTGTAGCACTTTGCATACCTGACATACTGTATATTACACATATTGTTTTTTGTTCCTAATGTCTTCCTGCACTAAAATGTAAGCTTTATCAGGAAAAGGGCATAGATTTTACTGCTGAATCCTAGTGCCTTGAGTAGTGCTTGTCATAGAGTAGGTCCTCAATAAATATTTGTTGAATAAATGTGTGAATTGTGAATAACTAGTCCCATCGTGATAGGCAGAATAATGCCTCTCCTGAACACCACCCAGAAAAAACAAAATACACATTCTTCTCAAGTGCACATGGGACATGTTCCAGGATAGACCAGCTGTTAGGCCAAAGATGAAGTCTCAGGAGATTTAAAAAGATAGATACCATTTAAAGTATCTTCTCCAACTATAACAGGATAAAGTTAGAAATCAATAACAGAAGTAAAACTAAAAAATCCACAAAGTTGTGGAAATCAAACAACACATTCTTAAACAACAGTGGATCAAGGAAAAAATCACAAGGGAAATTAGAAAATAATTAATGATGAATGAAAATAAAAACACAATATATCAAAACTTACAAGACACAGTAAAAGCACTGCTGAGGGGGAAGTATATAGCTATAAACATTACATTAAAAAGGAAATATCTCAAATCAACAACCTAACTATACAGGGGCACCCGGGTGGCTCGGTTAAGAGTCTGCCTTTGGCTCAGGTCATGATCTCAGGGTCCTGAGATGGAGCCCCACATCAGACTCCTTACTGAGCATGGAGTCTGCCTCTCCCTCCTCCTCTGCCCCACCCTTCCCTCCCACTCATGCTCGATCTCTCTCTCCCTCTCCTCTCAAATAAATAAATAAAATCTTAAAAAAAAAAAACCTAACTATATAACTTAAGGAACTAGAGAAAGAAGAACAAACTAAACTCAAAGCTAGCAGAGGAGGGAAATAATAAAGATTATAGCAGAGATCAATGAAATAGAGAATGAATTAACAATAGAGAAAATTAATGAAACCAAAGTTTGAATTTTTTGAAAAGAGCAACAGAATTGACAAAACCTTCAACTAGATGAACTAAAAAAAGAGAAGAATCAAATTACTAAACTCAGAAATGAAAATGGGATGCTCACTTGGCAGCACATATACTAAAACTGGAACAATACAGAGGGGATTAGTATGGGCCTCTGCGTGAGGATGAGACTCAAATTCTTGAGGTGTTCCGTATTTTCTATAGTTATAATCTACTTGAAATTTATTAAGAGAGTAGATTTTAAGCATTCTACTACCAAAAAAAAAGATAACTATGTGAAGTAAATGGATGTATTATCTTGATTGTGAGAATCATTTCACAATGTATCCATATATCAAATCATCATTTTGTACACTTTAAATAAGTTATAATTTTGTTTGTCAATTATACCTCAATAAAGGTGAGGGAAGAAAAGAAAGTAGGAACATTACTATCAATTCTACAGAAATAAAAAGGATTATAAGAGAGTGCTATTAACAATGTGTGCCAACAAATTGGATAACCTAGATGAAGTGGATAAATTTCTAGAAACAAAATACCTGTGGAGACTAAATCAGAAAGAAATAGAAAATCTGAATAGACTTATAGAACTAGTAAGGAGATTGAATCAGTAATCAAAAATGTTCAAAGGAAAGCCCTGGACCTGATAGCTTCAGTTGTGAATTCTACCAAACACTTAAAGAACTAACACCAATCCTTCTCAAGCTTTGCTCAAAAATTGAAGGGGAGGGAATACTTTGTAACTCATTCTATGAAGCCAGCATTACCCTGAAACCAAAGCCAGGCAAAGACACTACAAGAAGAGAAAATTATGCACGGATATCCCTGATGAACATTGATGTAAAAATGTTCAACAAAACTACCAAGCCTAATTTAGCAGGCATAGTAAAAGGATTATACATCATAACCAACTGGGATTTATTCCTGCAATGCAAAAATGGTTCAGCACATGAACATTAGTCATTGTAATTAGACCACATTAACAGAATGATGGAAGCAAAAATCCATGATCATTTCAATTGATACAGAAAAAGCGTTTGACAAATTCAACACACTGTCTTTTTTTTTTTAAGATTTTATTTTTATTTTTTTGAAGAGTTAGAGACAGCCAGAGAGAGAGGGAACACAAGCAGGGGGAGTGGGAGAGGAAGAAGCAGGCTCCCAGCGGAGGAGCCTGATGTGGGGCTCGATCCCATAACACTGGGATCATGCCCTGAGCCGAAGGCAGACGCTTAACGACTGCACCACCCAGGCGCCCTGCAACAAATTTTCATTATAAAAACACTTGAGGCGCCTGGGTGGCTCAGTCAGTTAAGCATCCAACTTGCTTTCAGCTCAGGTCATGATCTCAGGGTTGTAAGATCAAGTCCTACATCAGGCTCTGTGGTCAGAGCAGAGTCTGTTTGAGAGATTCTCTATCTCCCTCTCCCTCCCCTTTTGTTTCTCCCCCTGCTCATGCACATGCACACATTCTCTCTCTCCCTCTCAAATAAATAAATAAAATCTTTTTTTAAACATTTAAAAAACACTCAAAAAACTCAGAAGTACCTCCATGTAATAAAAACCATACATGCAAATCCCACAGGGAACATCATAGTGATGGTGAAAGACTAGAAGCTTTTCCTTTAAGGTCAGGAACAAGGCAAGGATGCCCACTTCCTCCATTTCAACTCAACATAGTACTGGAATTTCTAGCCAAAGCAATAAGGCAAGAAAAAGAAATAAAAGGCATCCAAATCAGAAGTGAACTAGTAGAATTATCTCTGTTTGCAAATGATATGATCTTACATAAAACCCTAAAGATTTCACACACACACACAAAAAAAAAGAAAAACCTGTTAAAACTAGTAAACAAATTCTGCAAAGTAGCAGAATACAAAGTCAACTCACAAAAAGCATTTGCATTTTTATACATTAACAATGAACAATCTCAAAAAGGAAATTATGAAAACAAATCCATTCACAATAGCATCAAAAAAATCAAATATTTAGCAATTAATTTAACGAAGAAAGTGAAAGCCTTATACAGTGAAAAGTACAAAACATTGCCAAAAGAAATTAAAGAAGGTATAAATAATTGGAAACACATTCCATGTTCATGGATTAGAAGACAATATTGTTAAGAAGTCATTACTTCCCAAAGCAATCTATAGATTTTATGTAATCTCTAGCAAAATCTCAAAAACTTTTTTTGCAGAAATAGAAAAAATGATCCTAAAATTCATATGGAATCTCAAGGGACCCCAGATAGACAAAACAATCTTGAAAAAGAAGAACAAAGCTGGAAGACTCACATTTCCTGGTATCAAAACTTATCTCAAAGCCATAGTAATCAAAACAGTGTGATACTGGCATATAGACATATATAACAACAGAACAGAATAGAGAGCCCAGAAATAAACCATCATATGTATGAACAAATGATTTTTGACAAGGGTGCAAAGACCATTGAATGGGAAAGCACAATCTCTTCAACAAGTGGTGCTGGGGAAACTGGACATCCACATGCAAAAGAATGAAGGTGGACATTTTTCAAACACTCAGAATGCTCAAAGACCTAAAACTATTAAACTCAGAAGAAAATGGAGCAGAAGCTTCAGAACATGGGATTTGGCAATGATTTCTTGCACAGGACACCAGAGACATAGGCAGTAAAAGAAAAAGTAGACAAATTGGACCACATGAAAATTTTTTAAATTTATGCATCAAAAGACAGTATCAACACAGTAAAAAGGCAACCTGCAGAATGGGATAAAATATTTGCAAATTATATATCTGACAAGAAATTAATATGTAGAAACCGTGGGAAACTCCTGAAATTCCTCAACAACAAAAACACTATTTAAAAAAATGGGCAAAAGACTTAAATGGGCATTTCTCTGAGGAAGATATACAAATGCCCAATAAGCACATGAAAAGAAGTTTAACATTACTGATAATAGAGAAATGCAAATCAAAACTATAGTGAGATACCACCTATACCCATTAGGATGGCTACTATCAAAAAAAAGACAATAGTAAGTGTTGACAAGGATGTGGAGAAATTTGAACCCTTGCTTATTATTGGTATGAGTGTAAATGATATAGGTGCTGTGGAAAACATGGCAGTTCCTCAAAAAATTAAAAATAGAATTACCGTGTGATCCAGCAATTCCACTTCTGGGCATATATCTGAAAGAATTGTAATAAAGGATTTTAAAGACATACTTGTATGCCTGTTTTCATAGAAGCATTATTTACAATAGCTAAAACGTGGAAGCAACCCAAGTGTTCATCAGCGGATGAATGGATTCACAAAAAGTGGTGTATACATACAATGGAATATTATTCAGCCTTAAGACGTAGGGAAATTCTGGCATATTCTATATCATGGATGAATCTCGAGGACATTCTGCTAAGTGAAATAAGCCGGTCACAAAAAACCTAAATATTCTGTGATGATTCCACTTATATGAAGTACTTAGAGTAGTCAAAGTCCTAGAGACAGAAAGTAGAATGGTGGTTGCAGGGGGAAAGGGTGAATGGGGAGTTACTGTTTAATAGGTATAGAGTTTCAGTTTTACATGATGAAAGAGTTATGGGGATGGTTGGTGATGAAGGTTGCACATCATTATGAATGTATTTAATACCAATGAACTGTACACCTAAAATAAGATGGTAAATTTTGTTATATGTATTTTAACACAAAAAAAGGGGGGGAAAGAATATTGCCCTGCCAAAGATATCTATATCTTAATCCCCCAAAACTGCAAATGTGTTATTTCACATGGCAAAAGAGATTTTGCAGAAATTAAGATCTTGAGATGGGAAGATTAGCCTAGTTTATCCAGGTGGGCCCAATGTAATTACAAAGGTCCTCGTAAGTGAAAGAGGGAAGTCCAAAAAGTGAGTGTTAGAGCGACTTGAAGGTGCTCTGCTGCTGAGTTTGAAGATGTAGCAAGGGGCCACAAGCCAAGGAATGCATTCATACTCTAGAAGCTGGCAAGGAAACAAATTCTCCCCTGGAGCCTTTAGAAGGAACAGAGCTCTGATAACACTTGGTTTTAGCCCAGTAAGACTTACTTTGGATTCTGAGCTCCCAAATTGTAAGAGAATAAATTTGTATTGTTTTGAGCCACTAGGTTATGATCAGCAGTAGGAAACTGATACACATGCCTGCCCCTCATGTAACCTCCTTAGGACAGGGACCTAGTCTTCTTTGGCTGCACATGGCACAGGTGGCACTGTTCTTCGAGCACAGGTTCTTTAGCTTTTCAAATTGAGAGTATCTGACAGATCACCTTGCCCCTCGTGTTCACCACAAAGCCAGATGAATGATATCACTGGGTGGAGGTCAGCTTTCCCAGAATATCCCAGAACTTAAGAGCCCCACACTGGACTACCTCTAAAAAAATAATTCACTTTTTGAACAGTGAAGTTTACATCCATCATTGGGAGAGACAGTGGCTTAATCCCACCTACTCCCAACACTGCAGACCATTGAGTGGAATTCTCAGGGACTAAAATGGGAAGTTCTCAGAAGATGCCTGGGGATTCCAGAACTGAAGGAATGAACAAAGCCAAAATCCAAGAAGATAATAGGAGAGCAGTCTAGAAGATCACTATCACTGAAGAAGATCAGGTTGATGTTACCAAGCCAGAAAAATGGGGACCAGGCAGAAGAGAGCAAACAAGCCAAGAACAAACAAGGGAAAGGAGGCTGTAGTATCTGGGGATGTTATAGTTGCTTTTGGGGGGCGCCTGGGTGGCACAGTGGTTAAGTGTCTGCCTTCGGCTCAGGGCGTGATCCTGGCGTTATGGGATCGAGCCCCACATCAGGCTCTTCCGCTATGAGCCTGCTTCTTCCTCTCCCACTCCCCCTGCTTGTGTTCCCTCTCTCGCTGGCTGTCTCTCTCTCTCTGTCAAATAAATATACTTGCTTTTGGGGGCCAACTAAAGCCTGGTATGTAAGTGGTTTAAAATACCAAACGTGCGTGGATGGCATTTGATTCATGCCCACACAAATCACTGCTTTTTTTTTTTTTTGCACATCTGTACTTTCCTTTAAGGCAAAGTAGGGTTTTCAGATGCTGTGCAGGATTATTGATGGTCCAGGTATAGTTTTTCCTAGTTGAATCTGGCTTTTAATGAACGGAACTTAATATACCACCAAGATTCTAGTTCTAGAGAACAAACAAAAACACTTTAAAATTCAGTAAAATTGAGAAGATCTCGGAATGCAATATATAGTTTCAGATCTGATTTTTCATATCCTCCATGTATTTTTAAAAGAAAGTTTTAACTTATGTCTGATATGAATAAGGCCTTTTACATTTTTATTATAAACATTTGGGCTTAAAGTGGTTGTAACTGACAGTTAAGAACAACAGGAGCCAGTGGCCTGTTCATGGATAAATTATCTGTATTTCAGACTAAATCAAAAGTAAACATTTCCTAAAGTCCTTTCAGGTCTACATTAGTTCTGTGTAAGCCAAATGCAGCAGACAACCCTCTCCCTTCCTCTCGGTCCCGTAAATTCTATGGGCTCACTTCAAAATCAATAGTCTTAACTAAAAGGCAGCCTACAGAATAGGAGAAGATATTTGCTAATGATGCATTGGATAAAGGGTTAGTATCCAAAATCTGTGAAGAAATTATCAAACTCAACACCCAAAAAAATAATCCAGTTAAGAAATGGGCAGAAGACATGAATAGGTATTTTTCCAAAGAAGACATACAGATGGCCAACAGACACATGAAAAGATGCTCAAACATCACTCGTCATCAGGGAAGTGCACATCAAAACCACAATGAGGGACCACCTCACACCTGTCAGAATGGCTAAAATTGACAACACAAGAAACAACAGGTGTTGGCAAGGATGCAGAAAAAGGGAAACCTCTTACACTGGTGGTGGAAATGTAAACTGGTACTGCCACCCTGGAGAACAGTATGGAGGTTCCTCAAGAAGTGAAAAATAGAACTACCCAACGATCCACCAATTGCACTACTAGGTATTTTTCCAAAGGATCCAAAAATACTGATTCGAAGGGGTACACACACCCCAGTGTTCATAGCAGCATTATCAACAATAGGCAAACTATGGAAAGAGCGCGAATGTCCACTGACTGAAGAATGGATAGAGAAGATGTGGTGTATATATACAAGGTGGAATATTATTCAGCCATCAAAAAGAATGAAATCTTGCCATTTGCAGTAATGTGGATGGAGCTAGAGTGTATTATGCTAAGGGAAATAAGTCAGAGAAAGACAAATACCATATAGATTTCAAAATAGAATTTTGAAAAAGAAAATGGTCTTTTCTCTGAAGCAATATTATATGCATTTTGAACCATTTCCACACCCAAGTTAATGAATGGTTATTTAATTCATTTTTCTGAATCAACATTTTTATTTCATCAGGAGAATATTGCAAAAGATCCTGGGTTGTGTTGTTTGTAGTTTGTGATTAGTGTTTTCCTAAATAATGGGATGGGATGGAGAGAAAAAGAAAGAAGTAGTCTGATGACCTTCACTTTTTTTTTAATTTTCATTCTTTTGAAGAAGTAGTAGTGAATTCATGTTATTTAAATGTTTAGAAAGATTAAGTATGACAAATTGCTTTAAATGATGAATTTATATTTCTGAGTACCTGCATTTAAATATGCTGATAATCAGTTTAAAAACAACACAGGCAATAAGGGTAGGGTCAGCATTCTGAATCACAGAACAGTAAAACTGTTGTCACCAGCAATGATGTCCCTTATTCCCAAATTTCCAAAAGCCTATTAAAAATTAACTTTAGGTAGAAATAAATGCCTTCTGACTTACCATTGGTTTTAAAAGGTAGTCAGTGTTAAGCAAACACAGACCCCTTTTTGGAGCCTATATAATAAAGTCAGACACATTAATCTCTACTCACGTCTCTAGTCAGGGTCTGACCCCAAGCTCTTAGGGCTACAATGGAAGAAAGGAAAGAAGGAAGGGCCAACTGACATTAGCTAACAGAGTTTATGTAAAGGTTCCAATGTTCCTGTAAGGAAATAAATATCATTTCTTGACTTTGTGTTCATATTGAGTCCCATAAGATAAAAAGTATCTCTCCGTGATGATACAAGATTACATTAATCTCCCTGTACTTTAACAGTGTTCAGTTAACTCCGAGATTTGACTTAAGAAAAGGGATAGAAAGAAAGAAAAGTCACCTCCTGGTTACCCTGGATGTTTTGGTTCTCAGACAAAGCACTGCCCTTAAAGAGTTGAAAGTCCTTGTGGTTCCCTTGCCTGTGCCCCTGACAAATGTGTATGACCTAGAGTGTCTCAGCTAATCTTTGTGGGTGTAGTGAGGGGAAGCAGTACCTTCCCTACCAACCGTGAAAAACTAAGAGTGAAATGAGGTAAAAGATGTGAATGTACTTAGCAGACCCTGTTGTATGACAATGAGATGACAGTGTTTCCTGAGGGCTGCTTTCTTGGGAAGAGAATAAAGTGTGTAATGTCGTCTCACATCCTTAGCAGTATCAGAAATAGTCCACACTCAAGAAATAAATGCATACCATAGTCATGAATAAAACTCTACTTTGATGAAACTAGTAGCGAATTAGAAAACTAGACAAGAGGCCAGACACTTGCCAGCCAGCACTTCTGAATTCTGATTAGTGCCATCTCCGGAGTGTTCCTGGGCAAGTTAATGAGATTAGCGTAGATCTTTAATGCCCTTCTCACATTCCAGATACCTCCTGAGAAGAACGACAAAAAGATGCTGTGGGGGTGGGCATAGTGGGGGTCTGTATTCATGTTAAAAATAGGGAAGAGTATCTATTATAAAGGAAGACACTGAGCAGGGACCTGTAACTTCTCTTCCTGAGGAAAAAAGAATGCGTCCGTGAAAGGAGACGACTGGCCCACGTGCAAGGGCATGGAGAGACCTGAGGATTTGTGTAGCAGCTGCAAACCTTACATCTCAGATTCAAACCCAGGGGAGAAAAAGGTGTGGCTTTCTTTCCAAGCATTTCAGCAAAGGAATCTCGTCCGTTCTGTGAGCTCTGATTGTGACGTGGGCCATCCCTGAACCATGCTGGACCACCAGAGAAGTAGTGTGCCTTTTCGTACCTTAGGCCAGAGTCAGAGTGAAGGGGGAGGGCCCCCCACCTGGAGCACGTTGCTTATAAGAGAGAGAGATGTCGCGGGGCGCCTGGGTGGCGCAGTCGTTGGGTGTCTGCCTTCGGCTCAGGGCGTGATCCCGGCGTTCTGGGATCGGGCCCCACATCAGGCTCCTCCGCTATGAGCCTGCTTCTTCCTCTCCCACTCCCCCTGCTTGTGTTCCCTCTCTCGCTGGCTGTCTCTCTGTCAAATAAATAAAATCTTTAAAAAAAAGAGAGAGAGAGGTCGTTCCTCAGAGAGAAATTTGGGTATGGTTTCTAGGGGGGAAAAGGGTGGACGAATGCTTGGCAGCCACATTTACTACAACTGCAGGCCCTTCGTCACTAGAGCACTAGTGCACTAGACCTGGGTTCAGGAGTGAGATGGATTTAGCAAACCCTTGCTGACTCTACTATGGATTTTAGGAACTCATTTGCCACTGCCATTGCTTCTTGTTCACCCATAGCCCTGCCTGCCACAGTTACTAAGCTGACTTCGTGTTGATTTGTATAAAGCTAATCCAGCACTTGCTTGTTCTTGGGAGTCCGGCCCCTACAACCTGTCCTGCCAACATTCCTTGATGATGGAACTGTGCTTTCAAAAGCAGGTGGAGTGTCTCCCTACCACAGTATACCAACACTTTTCGTGGTAGTTGCCTCCCCTGAGAAGATTCCCTTTGTGTAGCCAGAAAGGAAACTATGGTATTTCTGCGTTCCAGTAGCTCTCGTGGACTGTCCAGTTGGCCCGGACCTAGAAACTAAACGAAGCAAGGCTACCTAGGCTACAAACTCCGGGGCGGGGGGGGCAGGGGGCGGGTGAGGGCCTCAACTCTGGCTGAAGAGCGCTCATGTGCCACTGCTGCTGCAGCCTGGTCTCCCAGGGGAGAACAGGGCCGGCCACCATGCTCCTGGGTAGGGCAAGGCTGTGGGCTGCGTCCATTCCCTGACATTTCTGGTTACCTTATTCTACGACTCAGATGGTTTGCTTTTAACGGTCCGCTTGTCTTGTTCCATTTGACCTATAAAAATGCTCACGTCCTTAAGTAGACTTCTTTTAAAGAGCTGACTGTTTCTTTGTCAGGTCGTACAGCATATTTGACAATAATCGCCAGGATCCCACAGGACTGACCTCTGCTCTTCAGGCCACGGACCTGGCTGGAGTTCTGCACATGCTCTACTGTGTCCTCTTCCACGGCACCATCTCGGACCCCAGCACTGCCAGTCCCAAGGAGAGTTACACTCAGAACACGGTCCAAGTGGCCATTCAGAGTTTACAGTTCTTCAACAGTTTTGCAGCTCTTGATCTGCCTGCTTTCCAGGTACCAAGCGTTGGTCAGTGTTGGTGTTCACCAGCCAAGAGTTTGTGTTTTAGTACAGATAATACCGTGAGGTTCTTCTCCTGGATTAGGACATAAGGAATAAATTACAGTAAAGGAAATCACAATACATGCCATTTGTGAAGCTACTATCTTCCGGGAACTATATTAGGTGCTCTATATTTGCGTTCTCATTTATTCTCATGATAGTCCTGCAAAATATTATACCCATTCTACAGATGGAAATGCTGACAGTTAAGTAATTTGCCCAGGGTTGCACGTGGCTTTGCCAGGACTGGTACCAGTGATTTTCTGACCCCAAAATCTGTGCCATTGCGCTACTAATAACTCATGTCTTGATTTCTTTATAGAAAGGCATTATTATCCCATCAACTTTTACATATTAAGGAAAGTCGTGGTTTCTTACATAAATAGAACCAAAATTAGATAAATTGTTTTGATTGATAGGACTTTCTGTGGATGATTTAACTGATCGGTGCCCAGTGTAAAGTGCACGTGTAGTCATATGTGCACATCCTATAAATTCAGTTTTTATAGCTGAAGAAAGAAAAATTGCTTTATGCTCTAACACCAGACTGTCAGCTTAGAAATAGATTTTTTTCATGTAGGAAATTTAATTTTCAAAAACACTGAACCTTTGGAACAGAGCAAGCCCCAAGGAGTAGGCTTCTCTTTCAGTTTATTAACTGTCAAGCGATTTCATTAAAAAAGGAACAAACTTGGCAGATGATGAGCCCATAATTTAGATGAATTGCTTTGCTCAGAGAGAAAAAGGTTATAGAGATACCAATGTATGAAAGTGGCAGACTTTGGCCATTCCCACGTAGAAGAAACGTCTGGTTTGTAGCTGATGACAAATGTGGAATTCTTGTCTTCCTCTCATTCCATTCACAACAGGAAATTCGTGAGTAAGTTCTATCACTGGATTCGATATCTTTCAACTTTGTAGAGTTAGTTTACCCATCGCAAGAACAGAAATCTCTTTAGGGTTAACGCATTTCGGTTCCAAAGCACTTGAACTGGCCTTAGGTGGTAACTACATAATCTGTAAAGTTCTGAGAGTTTACAGGCGCACTGCAAACAGGAGACGTCTGCTCCAGAAAATGCCAGGGGTTCGTGCCTCTGGGTTGAACATAACATCTGTGTTTTATGAAGAACCAAGCCCATTGTGTTCGGTGTGGAAACAGCTTGGAAATCAGGAGACACTAAGTTTTTGTCTTCAGAATATGGGGACCAGCAGTCTACCCATCAGCTAGTCCCAGTAGAGTGATTTCCTTTGTCACCAGGGATTATGAAAAGAAAATACCTGAAAACTGTCTCTTAGCTTCTGGTGTTGCAGGGCTCCCAGCAGGATTCACCCTGCTGCAGGCTGCTCCATGTCATGAGCAAACGCAGCCGTATTCAGTCGGCCGTTACATCAGTCACTCTTGGGTGTCGGGGAGCCCAGATCCGTGCACGCCCCACATCATGCCTGTGAGCTCAGGCTGAACCTGAANNGCTCAGCTCCAAGCAGCCCTGCTCCCCTAGTGGCATTTAGGCACAATGGCCAATTAATGTTAGAAAAATCCTAAGCTTATTTCTGGAGTCCTTCATGGCATCTTAACATAAAAGCCGAGATTTCTCCTCTCTAGCTCCTTACCATGTCCAGCCTGAAACGTATTCCCTACTTGAGCCACTTTTGTCAAGAGCAGCAGGGAAAACACCAGGGTGGTTCAAGAGTGTTCGAGCCATTCTTAGAATCAAATGCCCTGCCCCAAGTAGAATGTCCTTTCTCGGCTGGTTCCTAACAGTTCTCCAGGACATTTGCTTCTTTCCTCTCTGTCCTTCGTGCAGCTCCATAATTTTCTTGACTTTCTTTCTGTTTTTTTTTCTTCTTTTCTTATCTCTGTTCTGACTCTCCTGTTTTATCCTCGTCAATTTGGCCATAACTGTTTCTCATTCTCTCCCCAGACATTATTCCGAGGTACTCTTTTCCCCTTAACAAGTGAGTGGGCCAGGAAGGCCTGCAGGAACCTTCCTCCCGACTGCCATACTTTCAATATTCAAGGTCCAACACATTTTTTCTTACTCCTCATCAGCATATGTGGGCACCCAGAATTTCTAGCATCAGGGCTCTAATACAGCTACCAACGATTACCTTATTGTTCCATTTACTTTTATACATTAAAAAAAAATTAGTAGACAATAACCACTTTATTATGATCACAGATTCTGTGGGCCCAGAATTCAGGTAGGGGTGGCTTATCACTGCTCCATGACATAGGGTTTCGGCCAAGAGCCTCAAACAGCAAGTGGAGGAATGGAGGGACAGGTTGACAGAGATAGCTGGCAGCTAAAATTATCTGGAGGCTCCTTCACTCTCCTGTTTGATGCCTGGGATGACTTAAAAGTCTAGGTTCACCAAGGACTATTGGCCAAAGATGCTATGTATGGCTTTTCTGTGTGACTTGGGCTTAAAACATCATGGTGTCTGGGGTTCTGAATGAGTGTCCCAAGAGGAAGCTTCAGAAAACAAGTGTTCCAAAAGAAACAGAAACTGCATGGCTTTTTATGACCCTGCCTTACAAGTCCTATAGCTACATATCAACCATCCTCTTGGCTAAATCAGTCGTAAGCCTTCCAGATTCAAGGGGAGAAAGCATAGACCCCACCTCTCAGAGGGAGGACTGTCAAAGATTTATAGGCATGTTTTTGAACCACTGCACTCTGTTTAGCAGCTAAAGTAAAATGTCCATACGGGGTCATCGATGTAGAGGAACATCTGACCTAGCATGGAACGCTCAAGTAAATACAGTATGAATATACGGTACCTGCATATAAAGCAACGGGTGACTTTGGGAGAAAAGTACTGTCATGATAAATATGGTCAGAGAAACTCATGTTCTGGCTCATCAAGACAACAATTCAAAAATGAGATGTTGGGAACTGTGTTTATAGAAGACCGGAAAAGAGATTTTAGGTACAGCAGTGGTCTAACTCAGAAAAATCTGGGAGACAATTTATGAATTGCCTGAGAAGATCAAAGGAACTGAAGAATGAAATCGAAATGAGATAAATGGTCTGACCTGCGAAAGAGTTAAATAAGGAGATGTAAGACATGTTGACCCATTTGAGGACCAATGCATCACAAGAGTGCAGAGCTGTAATGGCATCCTCATCAAACCTGTGGGTCTGGAGTCAGACTGATGTGACTTTGAGCCATTATACTACCAAGTTTTATGACCTCAGACAAGTCATTCGAACTCAGTTTCTCATCTGTAAAATAGACTAAAAACACCTACCTCACGGGGCGCCTGGGTGGCTCAGTCGTTAAGCATCTGCCTTCGGCCCAGGGCGTGATCCCAGGGTCTTGGGATCGAGCCCCGCATCGGGCTCCCTGCTCCGCTGGGAGCCTGCTTCTTCCTCTCCCACTCCCCCTGCTTGTGTTCTCTCTCTCGCTGGCTGTCTCTCTCTGTCAAATAAATAAATAAAATGTTTAAAAAAAAAAAAAACCTACCTCACAAGTTTGAGGCTTAAATGAGATTATATAGAAGCACTGTGCTAGCTAGCACAGTAGGCCCTCAAAGTGTTTTTGCAGATGTTGATTCAGAAAGTTGACTTTTGGGGGCACCTGGGTGGCACAGCCGTTAAGAGTCTGCGTTCGGCCCAGGGCGTGATCCTGGCGTTAGGGGATCGAGCCCCACATCAGGCTCCTCCGCTGGGAGCCTGCTTCTTCCTCTCCCACTCCCCCTGCTTGTGTTCCCTCTCTCGCTGGCTGTCTCTCTCTCTGTCGAATAAATAAATAAAATCTTAAAAAAAAAAAAAAAAGAAAGAAAGTTGACTTTTGAAAGCAGCATTCCCCAATGCCCCTCCACACTTCTGTGGAGCCATAAACCCGTGTGTTCTGTTCATGTGGGAACCCATCATGTAGTAGTAACAAAAGGTTATCCATTAGAATATTTTCTTAGCTTGTTCCATTTCATTGTATACTAATAAGGCTGTCAAAATATTTTTCCCCCTTCAGCAAAGAGTCTGATTTCGCTGTGAATTCATATTGGCACAGATGGCCTTGAGATCCCAGATATTGTATATCGCATAGACTTTGACAGATTTTACAATTGAAGGTGGTCTCAAGAAACAAATCAATGTACTGACTTGGCAATTAATTCTGGCTAAAAAGGAAATATAGTTTCCTTGAAAAATTGGTTTAATTTTTATATTCAAACTTACATGCCCCTTGACCTGCTCTTATCAGTGAAGGTTAAACAGAGGGTACTGGGTCACAGCATGCTGGACACAACTAATTAAATAAGGGCTGAGCTGAGAAGGTGTCACTACTTGATTTAAAGGAACAAAGCTCTTGTGAAGCCTCTTTGGGGCTTGAAAAACATTTTGTCTCCTGGCAATGAAACTGAGACTCTTAAAATTTAGTGGTGATTTTATTTCAGCAATACTCACTCACAGGACTGTGTTTCACCACCGTTAGGCAAAGTGAATTCATTGCAACTTCCAGGCTGCAACGTATCTGCCGTGGTTCAAGCCCACCAAGACCTCAAATCAAGAGATGAGTTTAGAACGCTGCCTTTTCCCACAGGCCGGCAGCGGGGCTTCATTCCAGCGTCGGCTGCGAGTGTATTGCCTCTCCCCTTTGCCCTCCTGTCGCTCTGTCTGTTTGACATGTTTATTAAATAGAAGCTTCAGGCTGCACAGACAGAGTGAGGCTCTCCTCCCGCGTCGCCCACCAACAACAGCCTTTTGCCTGTCTGGAGAAAGGATCCCAGAAGCCTCACAGTTGAGGGGGCTTCGTGGTTTGTTTTTATTGGGGGGAGGCAGGGTGTTGGTTTTTTTACATTCTTTTGGGAACGTTGGGTTTCTAGAGCTGTTTATTTGAATACTAACCAGTTGTTATTTATATTGCTTTCCTATTTGAACATCAGTAATTAGAATTGTGTTTTCGTCCCTGTGTTCAAGAAAATATTTTCCCCTTCAGAAAAAAATAAAAAGTATTTGAAGCTAGCTAAATGGTAGATTCACAGAATCCTAGTATTTTATATTTTTCCAAATTTTCTACAGTGAGACTATTTGTACGATGAGAGGAAATTACTTACTCCAGATGGACTAAATAACCATGCTTTAGGTAGATCGTGTCTTGATCCACATAGTAAGAGGATGTCTCCATGTCTCTTTCCAGGTTAAGCGTTGCATTTATTATGGTCATGTATTACAGCAGGAGTCCCCGAACTGAACTCTGAAACATAGTGCTCTAGAAATTTCCCGTGCTTTTCCAGCACCAGAGCAGAAAGTGCACAGAGTCCAGTCTTGCTTTGTGATTTGCTACCCTGCCTCTCCCCGGGCTGAGGAGTTCTAACTGCTCCTTGTCGTTGTCAGTCTATTGTAGGGGCAGAGGGCTTGTCCCTTGCATTCCGGCACATCGCCAGCTCCCTACTGGGCCACTGCAGCCAAGTCTCCTGTGAAAGCCTCCTTCATGAGGTCATCGTCTGTGTGGGCTACTTCACCGTCAACCACCCGGATAACCAGGTAGGAGGCCCCGGACGCTTCCTGAGACTGCTCGCCAACACTGGGAGTGTGAGGTAGTGGAGTGAGAAAAGGCAGGCCAGCCTGCTGGAACGCATCTGTCCTGCGTGAGGCCCTTTAACCAGGCTCCAGGGACAGGTCTCTGACTTATTCTATCCGAAGAGATGTGATCAGCACTAGATTAGCACCAAGACCTCCTCTTAGAGCTACAAAAAGTAAATATTTCTAATGAAACGTTCACTGCACAGAAGCATCACACCCTTACCACGTAGGTTCTGATGTTCTGTCCATATCTTCGTTTTGTTTTGGTGAGGTGGACTGCATCTCTCAGCCTGGGGCACTTTGCAGGTAGTATTAGAGTCACATGCTTTCCGAAGCTGCTCTTGGCGTTTGGCTTCCGCCTAGGTGCTTAGGGGCTGCTAGGTGGTGTCGGAGGGAGGCCTGAGAAGGCAGGACTTGGGCTTCTCCCCTTTGAGTCACCCAGAGTAGTTTTTCTTTTAACTATTTGGATGATGTGGTTTCCAAGCAAGGTTCATTTGTAAATAGGGTTCTGCTGCTTTAAGAAGTTAGGAAGACTATGTTACCAATTTTGTAAAAAAATATAACAACAATAATAATAATAATGAGTACTTTATTTCTCTTTATTTTTAAAACCAGAATAATGGCATAACTAACATCAAATAGTAGTTCCTGACATCCTCATTTATCTAAAACCTTCTGCAACCTTAACTGTATGGATGATAGCTGAGAAGAAGGCCTCTGGGGGCACCTGGGTGGCTCAGTCCTTAAGCGTCTGCCTTCAGCTCAGGGCGTGATCCCAGAGTCCTGGGATTGAGCCCAGCATCGGGCTCCCTTGCTCTGCTGGGAGCCTGCTTCTCTCCCACTCCCCCTGCTTGTGTTCCCTCTCTCGCTGGCTGTCTCTCTCTCTGTCAAATAAATAAATAAAATCTTTTTTAAAAAAAGAAGAAAAGAAAAAAAAAGGGCTCTGGACAACGCTTAATCCTCACTCAAACCTTAAGAAGTTTTAATTTAGGCAAATCTCTAACAATCGTGCTTATTAGATCTATTCCACCTACAGCAAACTGGACTAGGACATAGGAGTTGGTTAGAGCGACAGAGCCAAGTACAAGGTGAGGAGCCGAAACTGTCTACCTGATAAGGAAAAAGAGGAAAGAAAAAAAAATAAGGCAGGGCCCCAAACTCAGAAATTACAGTCATCTGGGTTCAAAGGGACACTAAACCCTGTATTTTAGTTCCAAGATTCTTAATGTCCTCAGTGCTAACTCTGAATGAGCATGGAGGCAAAATGTATGTTCTCTGAATTCCCTTTTAAGAAGGTTGAGGAACATGCAGTCCATTCTAGAAGGATTTCCATGATTAAAATACAGAAAATGTGGACCCTTTCCGGAACAAGTGTCATACATGGAAAAGTTTCCCTTTTTCAGACACCGTTGCCAGGAGGGCAGCCACCACCACCCCTCAACGTGCCGCAGAAGCGTACTGGCCATGCTCTCCCCTTGCTAGCACCCCCAGGTACTGGTGCTTTGTCCTTTTCATGCACCAGGCCCAGCAGGTTCATGAGTCTCTTACAAGTTGCTCAGGCAAGGAAAGCTGAGGGAAATCTGTGTGATTTTCTTTTCTTCATGTGTATTCATTCAGCCTACTAAATTGCATTTTATTTTCCTTAAGAAGTTTGTTTTTATTTTTCTCATTACAAATGTGTTCCTTACTCATCATGAAAAAGGCAAGTGTAGAGAAGAAGATGGAACCACAGTTATTCCTGATAGTCCTGAGATAGCCACTGTTACCATTTTGGCAAGTTCCCTTTCAGTCCCTTTTCTATGAATATTTTTCCAGTTTTGTTGAGATATAATGGACATATAACTCTTCATTTTAGTGTGCAAACCGATAATTTGATATATGCATATTATACAAAATCATTACCATAGTAAGTTTAGTGAGCATCCATCACCTCACAAAGTTACAGATGTTTAAGATCTGCTATCTTAGCAACTTTCAGATGTATGATACAGTACTAGTCATCGTGCTGTACATTACATCCCCAGAACTGTTTATCTTGTGACTGGAAGTTTGTGCCTTATGACGACCTTCACTGTCTCACACGCCACCATCCCTCTGTGAATATTTTACACAGCTGACATCATACCGTGCATACACTTAAGTCCCAGTTTATACACTTAACATTACAGGTCTTCCTCTACTTACACTGGGGTTATGTCCCGATAAACCCATCATAAGTTGAAAGTATCTTCAGTGAGGGGCACCTGGGTGGCACAGTCATTAAGCGTCTGGCTTCGGCTCAGGGCGTGATCCCAGCATTCTGGGATCGAGTCCCACATCAGGCTCCTCCGATAGGAGCCTGCTTCTTCCTCTCCCACTCCCCCTGCTTGTATTCCCTCTCTCGCTGGCTGTCTCTCTCAGTCAAATAAATAAATAAAAATCTTTTAAAAAGGGAAAGGAAAGGAGAAAGGAGGAAGGAAAGGAAAGGAAAGGAAAGGAAAGGAAAGGAAGGAAGAGAGAAAGAAAAGAAAGAAAGAAAGAAAAAAAGAGAAAGAAAGAAAGAAAGAAAGAAAGAAAAGAAAGAAAGAAAAGAAAAGAAAAGAAGAATCTTCAGTGGAAAATGCACTCGACACACTTCACCTACCTTCAGCATGCTCAGAACACTTACAATAACCTACAGTTGGGTAAAGTCATCTAACACAAAGCCTATTTTATAAAGCGTTGAATGTCTCATTTAGTTCATTGAATACTGTAGTGAAAGTGAAAAACAGAGTGGTTTCTGAGTACAGAATGGTTGTTACGTCTATCAGTTGTTTACCGTCATGATCATGGTTGACTGGAGGCTGAGGAGGGGCGGTGCTGGCTGGGAGCTGCCGCCGCCCAGCATCTCCAGAAAGTATCATATCACTAGCCTGGGAAAAGATCAAAATTTAAAGTACAGTTTCTACTGAATGTGTATTGCTTTCATAAAGTTGAAAAATTGTAAGTTGAACCATTGTAAGTCAGTCGCCATCTGTATATCAAAATCATTCTTTGTGAGTATCTTTTTTTATTCAAGTACAGTTGACACACACTGTGTGAATATCATTTTTATTGGCTGCATGGCTTTATCTTATGTAGACAGCCCATGGTTTACCAGACCATTTCCTGCTTTGTACTAAAGTTGTTCATCATATATCATGATGCTCTCTGCTGCACTTGTAAAGAGGTGAGTAATTTGTGTGTGTGATAGTATTTTGCTATGTTACAGTTACTTAGCAAGAGTTCAGCTCCTTCAGCACATCCTTGTTTGGGGGTGATTTGAAACTTTTGCTTAAGCCAACTCTTTTGTGATGAATTTACTGAACTCAGAATTGTGTGGGATTTCAGAGTTTTTCTGCCGCTGCCAGATCACAGACTGGTCCTGTCCAGTAGATCGAGCATACCCCCTAAGCTTCTTGCGGGCCTACCAGAATGAATGGGAAACGAGGTCAAGGGAACTGGTATTTGGAGATGGCATGGAAGCTGTGACTTGGACCAGGTGGCAGAGCAGTGAGTGGGCACACTGGGACAAGAGGAAGCAGGCAGAGAGAGTACCGGGTGGCACAGGCAGGAGACAGGTGTGCTGTGGCTTGTCAGCTGGGGAAGAAAATGCAGCAGGGATATGGAGATAATTGTCGAAAGTGGAGCTCACTATGAGGAAGAAGTTAGAAAAGGGAAAAAAGCCAGATCCCCCATTTTTGACACCTGCCTTCCAGAAAGATTGAAGACTAAACTGGACATCCACTTCTGACTGGAGACAAGATCAGAGAAGTCAGTTCAGCCCCAGGCAGTTGATGAATTGCAACAATCTATGAGAAGAAAGAATATGATAAAAAGTAGAGGAGAGATCAGAAATAGTAGTAATTGTCAAACACTGAGACACTGCACCTTATGGAGATGCTGTTTCTAAGCATAACCCCTGATATTTGGAGAATTGTTGGTACTGTTCTTCCCACCTGTTGACTTTTGTACCTCATGAGCACTTCAGCGAGGCTAGAAGTACCAGGTGTATTTTTGCCTCACAAAGCAAGGCACCAGGATTTGAAGAGGTGAAGTAAGACCCCGGACATGACATGAAGAATCACTAAAACGCCAACACTAGAACCCAGGTCTTGCAGAGTCCAACTCAGTGTACCTTTCATTTCATTTCATGTTGTTTAAGAAAATCACACGTGTCACAGACCCCATCTCTTGGGGATCTCTAATGTGTATCTTGGCAGGGGTTGGGGTACAGAAAATAATGCCCATTTACCAAGACAATACATTGAGAAGCTGCTGTTCTGCAACTCTGAAGGCTCATTGGGGAGCTTCTGGGACATATCGATGTTCCTTATTAAGGAAACTTATAAAGATCCTGGGAAGGTATAAATGAGTGTGTTTTATCAGCATGAAATTGACTACAGTCTAACAAATGGAAGGCCTGAGTTCTAACCCCATCTCTGCCACAAGCTGTGTGATCTTTTTTTTTTTTTTTTTTTTTTTGAGAGGGAGGGAGAGATCCCAGTGGGGAGGGGGAGGAAGAGGGAGAATCTTTTTTTTTTTTTTTTTTTTTTTTTTAATGATTTTTTATTATATTATGTTAGTCACCATACAGTACATCCCCGGTTTCCGATGTAAGGCTCAATGATTCATCAGTTCTGTATAACACCCAGTGCACCATGCAATACGTGCGGAAGAGGGAGAATCTTAAGCAGGCTCCATGCCCAGCACAGAGCCTGATGCAGGGCTCGATCTCACAAACCTGAGATCATGACCTGAGCCAAAATCAAGAGTCAGACACTTAACCCACTGAGCCACCCAGGCACCCCAAGCTGTGTGATCTTAAATCATTTTCCCTCTTGAGGCTTGAGCATTTTGACTGTACAAAGAGATATGTTGGTTCTGGAAGTGATGGTGGTAATGGTTGTGTGATACTGGGAGTGTACTTAATGCCACTGGATTGTAGGCCTAAAAATGGTAAAAATGGTAAGTTTTATGTTATATATATTTTACTGCAATTTAAAAAAAAATTTTTTTTTTTAAAGAAGTGGATTGTTCTAGATGATCTCCCTTGTGAGTTCCATGAGTCTGTGATATTTTAAGGGCTAAGTTTAGAACCACAGACAGACCAGCATTTTGGTCTCCTGGGAGACCAAGCCATTCTGTGGTGTTTGGGGTGCTCCTTGCCCTGCTCCAGATTCTGTCAGCGCAGATGGCTTCATTAGCCGCCTCCATGGCAGCTCGTCCTTGGAAGCTGAAAATACCGTGACTCCCGCATGTGAGCAGAGGAGCTCCGCGGACAGACGCGGACGAGCAGGGGCTGACAGGTGGGCTGTCCGGCGCCCGGCTCTGCGGCGCCGCCTGTAGCCACAGCTGTCTCAGCTGCGGCGAAGCCTAGTGCACCCCAGCTCGCGGCTGGGCTCCGTGGCACCCAGCTGCACGGCTCGGGCCGCGGGGCAGACAGCCTCGAGCTTCCGAGGAGGACAGCTGTGCCTGTCCCAGGAGAACTGGGGAGTTTTCTGTAACTAAAAAGGTGATCGTTTATTTCATTCTAAAAACCTGTTTTATTAAATTTCCTTTCTAATCCCCCCCCCCCGCCAAAACCCAGTAATTTGCCAAGTGAGTGTTTTCTGAGGGGATGTGGTCAATACAGCTTCAAGCTCCCCTCCCAGCTCTCGTCGCAGATTCGTGGAGCCTTCCCCGAAGGGCTCTGAAATAGCTAGTCCAGCTGCGTCCAACTACAGGTGGAGCAACTGAGGCTGGAGGAAGGAAAGGACTTGCCAGGCAAGAACCGGCACGCCCCCCCCTCACAACTGGCGGTCCAGTCAGTGCCCTTTCCACCTCCCCTCTGTCCTTATGAAGCGAATGTGTTTAACCTGATGCCATGTTCTCTAAATCAGAGGAATTTCAGGGGAGAAATTATGACGCTCAATTCATTTAATGCTTCTGCATCATTAGTCAGAAGTCATGTTAATTTGCGGGGCCTGTTTGTCTGCAGTGGATCCTCTGTTTCCTCCTGGGGAAACAGCTTGTGTCTTTATAAGACAGGAGATTTTTGAACAGCCTAAGGCTGTTTTATTAGGCAACTGCTTTGCATAAAGGATTGGCACTTTTTATTTGCCACCATTTAGTCTATTAGCTGGAAAGACTGAGCCCCCCTGATACCAAAGATGACTTGAGAAGAGAAACCTGGATAATAAATATGATACCCCATTCTTGATGAAACCAATCATCTCTTTCCTATCGGGCTGCAGTTTCTAATTAAAATGTTTTTTTAATCAAAAACTTCCTTATATTTTATGGCAATTTCATGACTCTTTCTAAAGCCCTTCCCATTTAATTATTATAACGAACATAATTAGTATGTGCTGTCAGCCCTTCACTTTATTTACATTTTATATTGAATAATTAAATGTGGTCTGATAATTAAATTAACTCGAATGACAGATTATTTGACTGCCTGTATATTACCGTATTGGGAATAAGCACCTTTGCATATTCATTTTAGTTAGTGACGTTTTCATTTGGAAAGACCCCATAGATCCCAGCTCTCAGAGCCAGAGTCTCTTGTGGCAGGTGAAAGGAAGGATCCGTGTGGCCCCCCTCCCCCAGCCAGCTTCCCCGAGAGAAGGCCTTGCAGATCACACAGTCATCTGCCCTGCACTGTTCAAGAAGCTGCACCGCTTCTGGGGGGATCAGAACAGGCGAGTAAGCGGGACAGTGAAGCCTTTGAGACTAGATTCTGCCTGAGCTGGGTGACATGCATTTCCCAGGTCTTTTGTAATCTGATGTCTTAGTAGGAAAACCTAAACGCTAATTGACGAAACACATCTGAAATGTATCTATTGTGCTCGCCTCAGACGTTCCCCTGAAAACAGAAACAAGGCACTTTCCTAGTGGCACACCATCCGCGGGGGAGGGAAGCGGAGTGATGTCTTCAGAGTGGCAGTTCTCCAGAGCTCCGTTTCAGCTTTGAGAACTTTCAGAAGGGGCCTAATTCCTACTCAAACATTCTTAACTTCAGTCTTTGTTTTTCTCAAAGGCAGATGGGGCTAGGTCACACCCATTTGGTAAACTCCCCGGCCCCATGCGAGCCCATGAATGGAGTCGGCTGTGGGGGCTCGGGGCAGAAACGCCAGCGTTTGAGGCCTTCCTGTTCTCCCTGTGTTGGCAGCGCCTCCTTTAGCTGTCACACAAGCATTCAGCCTTCTGTATCCTCTTTCTTTGTGTGACAGATGCAGTTCCTGTCATAAAATGAAAATGTATCATGTCTAAGGAAAGCTTAACAATTTCAACAATATAACCATTTTGGAGTTACTTCTTTATTATAGTACCAAAGAAAAATGTGGGGGTTTTTTTCCCCAAAAAGAGAACAGTAACCTTCCTAACTATACATAACTTCTGCCTGTCTAAACATTTAACACTTGTAGTGAGTGATCTGGCTAGTATTAGAATGGAGAAATTTGCCAGTTAGCAGTTTGGGCTGATTATATTAAAAGTCACCAATTTCACAGAAGCCAAATAAAAGGCACCTTTTTTTTAATGTTTTTTTATTATATTGTGTTAGTCACCATACAGTACATCCCTGGTTTCTGATGTAAAGTTCGATGATTCATTACTTGCGTGTAACACCCAGTGCACCATGCAATACGTGCCCTCCTTACTACCCATCACCAGTCCATCCCATTCCCCCACTCCCCTCCCCTCTGAAGCCCTCTAACCTCATCTCTTTGGATGAATTTTCCAACACGAGGGTGGTTTGAGCACCACATGCTCACACCAGGTAGAGCACCTGAGGGCTTGCAAGGAACCGCCTGGCTGCCTTCGCAGGGTGGGCAGCAGGAGCAGACGGCAGCCCCTGCAGAGCCCTCGGATGGCCACTTTCACCACTCAGCACTAGCCCTGGCCACGGATCCTTGCCCTGGGTAACTGAGAAAGGAGCATTCTTCCCCCTTTGTGTGGGATTGCTTCCTAATTTGTAACACTTGCAGTTCGCACAGATCCTCCTGCTTGTGGTCGATGCAGCAGTAGTTAGGGTGGTACCTGAATGGATTCACATTGTCAGTCCGCAGCTGAGGTTTTGAACTCGATCTCCAGTGGTTCTAAAAGTCAGATGTCATAGAAGGTAAGAGCATAGGTTATAAAGTCAACTGGCTTGGAAATCCTATCCTGCTCTATGCTAGCACGATGACTTTGGGCAAGTTACTGACCGCTGAGCCTCAGTTTTGTCATCTGTAAAATGGAGGTGTCACCACTGCTTCCCAGTTTGTTGTGCGAATTGGGTGAGACAGCATAGGGCCTGACCCGCAGTGAATGCTCATGAAAGGAGCCGTTGCTATCCCTGCTTGCCCTGTTAACCACATCTTCACAGCACTAAATAATACACCTGCTTCAGCAGTGGGCTAAATTCATAATTCTGACACAGTGATCTGAAAAAAACAGAATCCTACAGATAAACTGTCCTTCCTTGACCAGTTTTCTCAGGTTCTCATTTTTGAGGCACTCAGATACAGAACATTCCTGTAAAATAACTGTATTGAAATCTAACATTAAAACTTTGAAGTTGAAAGCTAACTATAGCTTCATCTCAGTGGGACTATAAAAAGTCGGGAACCCACTAAGCCCCTTCAGCATGGTTGTGATACCAGGAGCGGGAGTAGGGTCATTCTGAAGGCTAGTTTAGTTAAACCGCAGGGTGACACGAAGCTAATCATTCCCTTCTGGGTTCCATCCCAAGATGAGGCAGAGCTGTGGAGACACACTACGGAAGCCAGAAATAAACCGTCGGCACCCTCTTCCCAAAGTACCCGCACCCAGACCCTCTGAACAGGATGAATATTACCAGGACAGCTGTGTGCACAAACCTGTTAGTCCTCTGTTGGGACATCAAATGTGCATAAGAAAATGATGCCAGAAGGAATGTCTTACCAGGTTTAACTCCTGACCAGTGGTAGATCTCATTTTTCTGGGCCTGCCTCCAGTTCGGTCTTCAGTCACCGAGGGACCTTTTTCACAAATCACCAAGACAGATTATAAAGAATTAGAGTATAATCACAAAGAAAACCCCTCTCCTGAGATAGGAAATTCTATCAAGACCCTTGTGAGTCCCGGAAAGCCCATGACCCTGGAACGAACGCTGGTGCGGCAGTGAGGGCAGCTACAGCTGAGTGATCCTGGGCAAGTCGCCACCCCTCTCTGGGCTTCACTTTCCAGTCTGTAGAAAGAGGCCAGGTGCTCCAAAGAGCCCTTCCTACTCCGATAGGGGATGGATATATAATTCCGAGATGAAGTGTGAATTCACGGCCAGACCAACATAAGTAAATTTAATCATTTTCATTTCTAAGTAGAGCATTCACAACTATCCACTCTGGCCACAGCTGGTCTCTTTGCTGTTCCACAAACACACCTCAAGCCTTTGTCCTTGCTGCTTTCTACCTCGGATACTTTTCCCTCAGAAATCAGCATGGTTTGGAGAGGCTTCCAGATTTTCTTCTCAGATGTCATGTTATCTGGCCTTCCCCTACCACAGTATCTAAAACAGTAGATAAGCCCCATGGTTACTGTTTCCCCTTTACCTTACTTTATTTTTCTTTATCTACTTATTGCCTTCCTGCCGTATATTTCTTTCGTCTGTCTCCCCATCCCCACTCCCATCCCCACCCCATCCCACTAGAATGGAAGTACCTTGAGAGCAGAGTCTTTGTCTCCAGTCCTACAGCAGTGCCTGGCACATAGCAATTACCTAATAAACATTTGTTTAATGAGTGATTGGGCGTTGCGATGATACATCTCTCCTTAGGCATAATATTGCAGAAAAGGTTAAAATGGTCCCAGATTTTGAAAGATACAATACTTCTGTTTCACTGACCAAACCTCCTGACCTGACTTTTAGCTAAAAATTGAAGAGCCATTTCTTTTTCACCGTGGATTATTTGTCTTCTAATTTATTCTAAGAGGAACTTAGTTTCGTTTTTGCTGGAACCAGTAGTTCTGAGATCCAAAGAAAACGACTGTGTTTAAAGATTTGGCAAATACTCTATTTGAGAAAACAGTGGTATGTGAGAGAAAGCTTTGGGGGAGGATTTAGGATCATATCCCAGCCCCTCTCTTCCCTCGGATGATAAACATAGGCAGGCTCTCCTGAGTGTCACTCTCCCTAACTACAGCGTAGAGACAAGTCCTAACTCAGAGGGCTGTTGGGGAGAGTAAATGTCATCCTTATTACTCAGGACTCAGACTGAACTCTCAGCTATGACAGTGGATGCCTGTGGGGTCTTTGCTCATCAAGTTGGTGGCATCGTCATGGCAGATCTACTCTGACTTAGGATTTGGGTTAAAGTTTTTTGACAGGTATGCCCCACTCTAAGAAAGCACACTGCAGGAAGATCTGTACTTAAAGACTCCCAAACTATCGTACCATTCATTCATTTTAATAACACGTTTCCTGAGGGCATCTTTAAATATTTTTCTTAAATCTCTTCACATGCAGTTCCTTTGGGAACATGTCCCTTTAGTGGCATTATTAGTAAAGTAGTAGTAAAGTAGTCCCTTTTTAAGGCATTATTAAATGGCCATCGGATGCCACACACCGCGTCAGAGAGCCTGGGGTGTGAGCCCCGTCGTGGCAGCAGCGCATGCGCTGGCCCCTGCTTTGAGGCATCGGTAGTATGTTTTGACAGCTGGTTAAAAGGAGCACGCACTCTGGAGCCTGGCGACCTAAGTTCTGGTCCCAGCCGTACCACTTACTAGCTCTGCGGTCCTGCATAAGCCCGTTTCCTCGTCTGTCAAATGGGGATACCCCGAGAACACTGACGGCGTTGTTGTGTCAAGTCAGACCATGTGCACAGTGATGAGCACGTTCCCTGGGCCAGAGCCGATGGTAACGGTGATGTTGTTGAAACGTTCATTGTCTGCCTCCAGATTCCCTGTTCTTAGTGGAAGAAGCCACGGGGTATGCACTCAGTTAGCCCTGACACTTGATATCGCCCTAGATGGGCCATCTCTGCTGTCTGAGTATGTGTCCCACCCAGTGAGAAGCTGGAGAAAGCTCTGTGTGTCCCCTGACTACAGGGTTCCTCTGTGGACCCCAAAGATGTAGAAGCACCAGGGGATCCTCTTGTAGATATCTGGGCTCAGTGCACTGCTCTGGCATATCTGCCGGGGGGTTGGGAGGGTCAGTCTGGCTCTGGCCAGCTGCCAGCTCCCTCCCCCGAGGGGCATGCCTTGTTCAGTTGGACATACCTGACAGGTGATAAACATATGCTTGTCTGGAGGGCACTGAAGGAGAATCTCCACTCACCACTTTGGGCTGGAGAAGTAGGAGGAAGGGAGACCTCACACCCAAATAATTTTCTTTTGTACGGGCAACTGCTAAACTGAAAACACACCACAGAGATAACTCAGAGGTGCATTGAGATTGTGTTAGGAAAAGAAACTGGAAAATGGCTCACATGAATCAATGTGAACATTTAATGGGTCTTAATTGGAACCTTATCCTACTGTACTTAGAGCAGCGAGATGAAAGCAAAAGAAATCTGAGAGACCATTTATTTCACTCGAAAAAGCAGTAAACTGAAACTACAAAAAGATTTGACTACTATTATATTTTTATGATTAAATAAAATTGTCATAGACTAGTGCGAGTGAGCCCATAAATGCTCCATGGAATGCATGCACGCTCTCTGACCGCTGCCAGGACGTGACCAGAAAATCTATTAGCCTACGCTCCGCATGTATTAACCCTGCTCTTCTCATGCTACCCGAGGTTTGACCCACGTTCTCCTCGCAGCGGTGATCCAAAGCCCACTTGGAATATTTGTGTTTTAAGGCATGATTAAATGCATTACGTATCCACCTGCCTCACACACACGTCCCGTTGGTCTGTGATGGACATAATCTTGCCAGTACTATGTGTGTCTGTGTGCGGTGTAATTATAAGTTCTCGTCTTAAAGAAGCTGCTTTAGACAATCGGAACAGCTACTAGTTGAGAATTTGTGGGCAGCATGTTTCGTATGGTGACTCTTTTATTCATTCTTAAGAAAAAAAATAGTAAGTTTTTTTTTTTTTACCATATTTAAATGTAATATCTGTGCAGGTCCAAGCAGGGTAAGGTGCTCGTGTGTGAATATGCATAGCACAGGATTTTATTATTTCTGCAAGTTTACAGGTCTTCAGAGACGATTTAGTCCAACTCCCCTCATTGCCAAAGAGGAGAAGGACCTGCTCAAAGGCACTGGAATCAAGCCTCCTGACACACTACCTAAGGCTTTCTGTGACCAGCCTTCCCCCTCTGCCCCTCCCCCCATCCTGTGGTAGATAATGCAAATAAACAGAAAGTCCAAAATAAAGGAGTCCCTCAAACGTACGATGATAGGATGAGTCTGTATTATTTCCAAGGTCTGTGCTCTCTAGACAAGCTTCTTTCTCAAACACAAATTGAAGTGGAGCAGCACTTTTGAGTATAGGCCCTGACAGTTTAGCAGCCATGACTTTTAGGGTTAGCCAAGTGTGTAAGATAATCTAGCCCAACCTTCTTGTGCTGCTTGAAGGGGAATTTAGAACATGCCTCATTTGAAAGGTAACTCTTCTCACGGACAACATGAAAGAAGGAAAAAGAGGCTCTAACACAGAACAGAACGCTGGAGGTGACTTATTCTTGGGGAAATGCCAGAACTGTGAGCTCTGTGTCCCCATGAGTACTCATCACTCATTCCCTCTCTCGCATGTCCACTTTTGCTAAATGCCCAGCCTCTGGGAGATGCAGAAATGAGTACAACCCAGATCTTGCCCGTTGGGACCCACAGCCTAGGAGCAGTGCCATCAGTGCAGAGACTCAGTCCTTCCTTGTCCTTCCTTCAGCAAACATTTAACAGGTGCCTGCAGTGGTCCAGGCACTGCTCTGGACACCAGGATGCAGTGGGAAACAAAATAGACAAAGTCCCTGCCCTCCAGTTGCTGACATTCTGGGAGGTAAGAGAGGGGACCATAAGCAAACCGGACTCTGCTGGAGATAGTTCATGGTGGCGGTGGTGCTTTGGCTGATATCTGAAACTGGAAGAGATACTTGGTAGCAGGTAGAAAAGACATTGGAGGCATAGAAAAGAGCACAACCGAAGACGCTGAGATGTAGAATAGCCTGGCAGGTTCAGGGAACAGCAGGCTCTTTACTCTGACTGGAGCTTTAGAGGTGGGGGAAAGAGGACGAGCTTCGAGTGGCGCAGCGCCGGGCCCAGGTCAGGAAGGGACCTGTGTGTAGATCAAGGCCTTGGGAATTTCACCTCTAGGAGACGATGAGACGCCCTAAACAATACTAGCAGGAGATGATACGTTCAAACTATGTCTCAGAGTCACTCCAGTTGGTGGGGAATAGGAAGACAGGCCTCAGGATTTTTGTGCTGGAGCCTCAGGACGGAGCAGGTGGCCCTGGTTCTGAAGTGTTATTCTCCACTGTGGGAGCACAGTGTTGGTCGAGGACGTAGCCTGCCCTGACGCCTCTTTGGCATCCTTCTGCTGGTGGTAACCAGCACATAGCCCATCTCCCTGAGGAAGCAGAGAACAGCAAGTCAGGGGCCTTCCCAGTTTCCCTGGAGGGACACAGGAGGACAGCCACTCACCCCTTACTACAAGAGGAAACCCTTGTTTGCATAGGATCACGTGCTCTCCAAAACTTGTGAGAGGCCACACCCCCAACTACTGGCTTTAGCCTCGCCTCCTGACCCTGGCTGCTTTCCTCCCTTTTCCCTCCCTCCCTCACTCTCCTTCCTCGTTGACGCTGTGCTGCTGCCTGACAGCAACGAATCCCTGAGACCACCAGGAAGAAGGCTCATGCTTACAGGGCCTACCTCCCACGCAGTCTGCCAAGACCTGCATTTAATCTCCGCCTAGAAATCTATTTTATGGCAGGAGCAAGTCTGGGAGGAGAGAAACTTGTTTGCAGCGCTAACCAAGGGACTCTCTGTGTTTCTCTGCTCTGAATTTGATTGGCTTATGTCTGTGGACAGACTCTTCAAATTTTTCTCCTGTGATATTTAAATAAAGCTGCTTCTATAACCTCCTTACTCTACCCACAAGGCATCAGGTTAGAGAAACAAGGTGTATTTGTTTGGGGCGTGCCATTTTCTTTCTATGATTCATAGAGGTCACTGGCCTCAAGGCCCCTCCTGTCACATTGTTTCTATCCCGGGCCAGGGCTTCAGGTATGATAAGACTGGTCAAGAGCCATGTGGGCAGAGCGGCTTGGCCTGGCCTCCGTGGCTGCTGCCTCTTCACTCCAGCATTGTAGCAGGACCAGTGTTATGGAGAGGAATGTAACAACTACTTTGTTTCTGGTTTGCTAGAAAAAATATTCTTTGTTCCAATGATTTACAGACTCTCTCTGCTGTCTCTTTTAATGAATTTAGATGTCTAGACACCTATTTTTGCCCCTCTGTTGAGGACATCTTGTCTCTGACAAGAAAAGGAAAAAAGCAAAACAAGAATTCTTAGGCATAAAGAATTTGCTTGGTGAGATTTAACTATTTGTACACATGTCTGTGTGAGTGTGTACTCCACTCACCCTACCACACTGACCGACAGAACTGGCTTGGCCTTCGGTTTGACCAGCTCACGGGGCTTGCTGAAAGCGGCTGCCCCTGCCCCAAGCTACCCCTACTCTCTGGACTGTTTTGCCAGGAGGCTGCTGAGTTCCCTAGGGTGCCAGCCAGAATACCCAGTCCACTTGTGCATCCAAAGATGGTGTCCCCTGAGGCCCTTGAAGCTCTGACCTGAGTAAGCCCAGGGCCCTGATGTGGCCCTGGAATTGGGTTTAGGAGCCAAAGCTCAGCCCTCATTCATTCACTCCCCTGCTAGTTAGAAGCACCTGTTATTTGTCAGACACTGTGCTAGGCACCATACCAGGTGTTAGGGACATAGCAGTGAATAAAAGGGACATAGCCCCTGTCCCTACAGAGCTTACAGCCTTGAGACTCTTGAAAACTGGGGATTTACATCTGTTCTTTGCCTAAACAAGTGTTCGTGTGCCTGGAGCCAGGCAGGGCCATGTGTATGGTTCTGTCTTCTGGTCCATGGCAGACACAGGGCTGGGGTCCTGAGGACATGTAAGTATTTAGAAACTTGCCAGCAGGCATTCTGAGGATAAATAAATAAATAACAAAATGCAGAGATTTCTAAAACCATTGATGGAATTCCTCCTAAATAAAGGGGAAATTCCAGATCACTCTTAGATCCTAGCAAAATCATCAGGATTCATAGAGTACAAGTAGCTAAAACAGAATTTGACCATTTTCTATTTTCTGTTTTGTTTCCCTAAATGTAGGTGATTTCTAGAGAGCTGAAGAGTTTACTATGGGCCACTATGGTTGTATCTATGATTAATAGGTAGACACATACATACATATTTACATACGTAGGCAAGAAACCACTGTGGAACCTTTCTCTAGTTTATCGCTGTCATTTAGGGTCATGGTTTTGGTATCGTCGGGGAAGGAGTTGTTCCCATACAAGTGGCCATTTGCAAATGACCAAAATTACCTTTAAGACATGATGTTTATTTAACATTAACTATTTGTTGTTTTTTTAATATTAGAGCTTCCTGCCTTCTTAAATTATACTTAATACATTATATATTTTTGGATGCCTTAAGAAATAATATCTAGGGGCCCCTGGGTGGTTCAGTCAGTTAAGCATCCAACTCTTGGTTTTGGCTTCAGTCATGATCTCTGGGTCGTGAGCTGGAGTTCCGTGCGGGGCTCCGCGCTCAGCACAGAGTCTGCTGCTCTCACTCGCCCTCTGCCCCTCCCCCACCCATGCGTGCATGTACTCGCTCACTCTCTCTATAGAATAAATAAATCTTTCTTTAAAAAAAAAAAGAAATGCGTATCTATCATAGTGTTAGGCACGTGAGGATTACTATGAGTGTGGAAGCAAAGTTTTAAAGTGTAGAGTCCTAAGTAAAAATAATGGGTTATAATTAATAAGATACTTTACTGCAATATGGTAATGTTCTCAAAACCAACTGCAGAGGGGCGCCTGGGTGGCTCAGTCGGTTAAGCATCTGCCTTCGGCTTAGGTCATGATCTCAGGGTCCAGGGATCGAGCCCCATATTGGGCTCCCTGCTCAGCGGGGAGTCTGCTTTTCTCCCTCTCTCTCTGCCCCTCCCCTTGCTTACGCTCTCTCTCGAAAATAAATAAAATCTTTAAAAAAAAAAACTGAAAGGGTAGGGATATTTAATCTTACACCAAGTGGTTCCAGGCAACTTTTTGAATTTTCATTTCTGTTCAAAATAATTTTAATTCCCACCTCTTCATTTATTAGTGTTGGCTGATACTATATTTCTTCCTGTTGTCAGTTTATCTCCAGCAGTCTCCTAATTTGCTGATTCCAATCTATTGTAGGCCAGAAAACCACTTTTATTAGGCTTGCTTCTGAAACGTGAATTGGTAGACTGAACTGGAGCTTGCAGAACTTCCCTACGTGGATCTCATGGAAAGACTGGGCACTCTGAGGGCAGGGATGTCTGTGACTTGTCACTGCCCCCTTCCAGGTGCCTCATACCACACTTGGCCAGATGAGATGCTCGGTAAACATTGGATGAATAGACTAATTTGTCTGCTCAGAGGCCTGCTTGCTCACTTCCTGGTTCTGGGCTGAATTCCAGGTAGTCACAGTTGGAGGAAAGGAGCCCTCTGGGTAAGAAGAGTCCGGCTGTTTTCCATTTATAGAACAGGATAGACTCCACAGGCCTTCCGAGCCACTCTCCTTGGGAGCCTGTGGAATGAGCGCAGCCGTCGTCGCGTCACAGATGTGAAAGCTAGAGGCTCGCCCAGGCCTATCCGTTTCTAAACCAAACTCACGACTACTCAGTGCCCCGCCTCCACTTTTTTTTTCTCTCTTTTAAATTTAACTGTTGGGAAAAACTATTCGGGTTCTACAAGGATTAACATTTTAAGTGTATTATACCCGATAGTGTTTGTGTCCGAAGTATAAGGCCGGCTCTGCGGCCCTCAGAACGCAGAAGACCCCCGGCGGCAGGAGTCCGCAGCCCGCGCCCACTGTGGAGCCGCGTCCCGGCGGCGCCGGGCTCTCTCGCCGACCCCCTTTCAGAGTCTTAAACGTCTGATGATTGGAGGCAAACCCTTGGCACCACCCAGCACAGCCAAGAGCTGGTTATTTGATACCTCGCCAAGCAGAATATAGGGTTTTGAAGAAAGGCCTTTTGTGTCGGTTGAATCTGTGTCTGTCGGCGGGTGTGTCTTTGTAGACGGGCGGCCTGTCGTCCTCCCCTCGTGCGCTGGCAGACGTGTGCGAGAAGCTGGCTGGCAGCCAGACGTGGGCGTGAACTCTGGCCCAGGACAGAGAGCCCCTGTGCCCAGGAAGCGGTGGCCTCCTGAGTTGGAGAGCCCTGGACGGGCCGGGAGGTGAGAGGCCACCACTCAGTCGGAGGACTTGTCCGAGCCCAGCTCTGCCAGTGACTGGCTGGGGGGCCAGGGGCGAGTCTCTTGAACTTTCTGAGTGTTAGAGTTCCGCGTCTGCCCGCATCAGAGAGTATGCAGGGACTCAGCCAATGCCGGTGGGGCCGCTTTATAAACTGCTGAGGACTGTCTCTGCCAGTGACAGGCTGGAAGTCGTGGCGAGCGAGCCTGAGGTTCTCGCAGTGTGTCATAGAAGACTTTGGATTCCTTCACAGCAAATGAGAGACCAATGTCACCCACTACCCCCGGGGGGGGGGGGCTTGGATCTTTTCCAGACCTGTCCCTAGAACCAGGCCAAGGAGAGCTGAATTGGTGCTCAGGACCCTGAGGTCCCCGAACCCAACTTCCTTCTAGGGTAGAAGACAACTTATCACAAAACTCATTCTTTAGGGACGTCTTAGTAGTCAGTTTGGGCTGTAGTGTGTTTCTCACAGTTCTGGAGACTGGAAGTCTGAGATCAGGGTGCCAGCCTGCTCGGGTTCTGAGGAGGGCCCTCTTCCAGGTTGCAGACTGCCAGCTGCTTTTATTCTCACAGGGTATTCTCTTCTATTATTCTCACAGTGCCCTGAGAGCACTCTGGGGTCCCCTCTACAAGGACATTAATCTCATTCATGAGAGTCCACTGTTGTCATCTTAAATCACCTCCCAAAGGCCCACCTCCTGATGCCATCACACTGGGGGTTAGGATTTCAACATACGAGTGGAGGAGGGACACAAACATTCATTCTACAACAAGGGACAACATACGCAGACCTGAGGCAACATGATGTGAAGACCACTGAAACCTCTGAGTCAGAAAATGGACTCTGTACTAATAAGAAGAGATGTAGTAGGATTCTTCCCCAGGGCCAGGCACAGATGAGTTTGTTAACTAGGAACCCGGTGTCACTTTGACTCACTCATTCCAGTAACTCCCACGTGCCTAGCCCTCCAGGAGAGCAGTGGAGCACACGGAGTAAAGGACACAGGTCCTGCCCTTTGGAAACTGGAAATGAAGCTGTACACACTTCCATTGTGATTGCTGCTGCCGTGTTTTGGGGTTGAAAAGGAAAGGCTGTCTCTGGCTGTGCTGCCTGGGCAGACTTCCTGGGCTTAAGGATTTCCTTAAGTGCTTCGAGGGAAGCTCATCCTGGGTCTGAATCAGGAGCCCACAACACAAGCCTATTAGCTTTAGCCCTTCCTGCTCTGTTTTCAGATTGACAAGTCTAGCACAACAGCCTCAAGACACACACACACACACACACACACAGTTAGCTAAGCCTCTCTTTCTCTGTACCACTTACCTCTGTTTCTTGGATCGTGCTTATGCTGGGATTTTCTTTTCAGAGCTGTCAGAATGCACTTCCTACCCCATCACCACAAGATCCTGGCTGGCATCCCCAGCTCTGTTCGCACAGCTCTCTCCTGTGCAAGCAGGGCCAGGGAGAGGCCGCAGCAATGGCTTCCCAGGTAGCATGAAGCTTGCCGAGGAGTCCTGCCAGAATGCAGGGCCTGCTGCTGCCAGACCTGTGTTCTAATGAGTGGCCCTTATGGAGAGATGCGGGTGGGATGATGGAAGGCACTCATTAGGCCTCATACTGGGAGGGGACTTCTGGTCCTACCAGTATGTGGGAGCCAGATCCAGCAGGAGAAGACTTGGAGCAGCAGAACTGGGGAGCTAACCACACCCTCATAACTAATATGTTTTTCACATTATGGTCACAGACACTGTCTCACTTGCTCTTCATCTAAACCCTGAAGGCTGACATCTACCTCTTTTTTTTTCTTTCAATTCCAGTGTAGTTAACACAGTGTTCTATTAGTTTCAGGTGTACAACGTAGCGATTCAGCAAGTCTGTGCATTACTGGGTGCTCACGATGATAAGTGTACTCTAATCCCATCACCTGGGAACAGTTTATTGGTTCTGTATAGTTGAGCCTGTTTTTCGTTTGTCTTTTTTTCTTTACTCATTTGTTTTCTTTCTTAAATTCCACATATAAGTGTTTGTCTTTCTCTGACTTCTTTCATAATTTTTTTTTAAAGATGTATTTATTTATTTGAGAGAGAGCGAGAGAACATGAGCAGGGTGGGGAAAGGTGCCCCTCTGACTGACTTCTTGCACTTACCATGATGCCCTCTGGTTCCATCCACGTCATTGCAAATGGCAAGACGTCATTCTTTTGACGGCTGAGTAATATTCCATTGTATATATACACCACATCTTCTCTATCCGTTCATCTGCCGATGGCCAGGCAGGCCGCTGCCTAGGTTGGCTGTGGTAAATAATGCTGCAACAAATATATGGGTGCAGATATCATTTTGAATTAGTGTTTTTGTCTTCTTTGGGTAAATACCCACTAGTGGAATTACTGGATCATATAATAATTCTATTTAATATTTTGAGGAACCTCCATCCTGTTTTCGAGTGGCTGCACCAGTTTGCATTCCCACCAACACTGCAGGAGGATTCCCCTTTCTCTGCATCCTAACCCACGCTTGGTATTTCTTGTGTTGTTGATTTTAGCCATTCTGACAGTTGTGAGGTGAGATCTCTTTGTGGTTTTGATTTGTATTTCCCTGATGATGAGCGATGTTGAGCATCTGTTCATGTGTCTGTTGCCCATTCAGATCTATTCTTTGGAGAAATGTCTGTTCGTGTCTTCTGCCCATTTTTAATTGGATTATTTGGGTTTTGGGTGTTAAGTTGTATAAGTTTGGTTTTTTGGTGTGTTTTTTTTTTTTTTTTGAGAGGGAGAGAACACGCGTGCGAGCAGGAGTGGAGGCTGGGGCAGAGGGAGAGAGAGAGAATCGAAAGCAAGCTCCATCCCCAGTGAGGACCCCAAAGCAGGGCTTGGTCTCAGCACCCTGAGATCATGACCCAAGCTGAAATCAAGAGTCAGACGCTTAACTGAGCCACCCAGGCACCCCTATAAGTTCTTTATACATTTTGGATACTAACCCCTTATGTCATTTGCATATATCTGCTCCCATTCTGTAGGTTATCTTCTAGTTTTGTTGATGGTTTCCTTTGCTGTGCAGAATAGCTATCCCTATTTTATAGAAAGGACCCTGAGTCTCAAATTGGTTAACTGACCAGAGCTAGCCTTGGAGCCCAGGGATACCCAACAGCAAGCACCTTGAGCCTGTAGTTTCGTGGCTTATGGCCACTGAGAGACAACAGTTGATTCCCAATCAACCCTGAAATACACCTGGTTAGCGACGGTAGTCTTTCTAATGAAACATTATTCTGGCCAGGGGAAATGAGGAATCAGCGCTGTGCTATGCGCTGAGTTATGTCCCCCCAGAATTCATATTTTGTACCTTAACTCCACAATGTGACTGTACTTGGAGATAAATGAGGTCATAAGGGTGGGTCTTAATGAGACAGGATTGGTGGCCTTGTAAGACCAGGAAGAGAGCTCTCTCTTTTCGTGTGCACTCACCGAGGAAAGGACTCATGGAGGTGTAGGTCTGCACACCAGGAAGAGAGCGCTCATCAGCCATACTGACTTCCTGATCTTAGACTTTCAGGCTCCAGAACTGTTGTTTAAGCTGCCCACTCTGTGGTGTTTTGTTATGGCGGCCTGAACAGACTCAAACAGGCTGGTATTTGAATCTGGGAGCTTCTCTCCACCTAAAATTCCTCCACCAATTGTCCCTGAAGGTCCAACCCACCTTCTCAGTGTAGCCTTCCACATTCACCTAAGGAGTAATCCTTCCCCCCCACAGGGTCCCCTAATCTTTTGTCCTTCCCTGTCTGATGACCCAGTCTCCTTTGTATTAGTTGTCACTTGTGTACATACCTCTGCTCCCCGAGAGCTAAAGCATGGATTCTCTCTGTGTTCCTATAGCACTTGGCCCAGGAAGCACTCAGTAAATGTCCACTGAATTTAGAGCTCTCTCCTGGCTCTCTCTCTCACTGCACCAAGTTATACTTCGACTATACTCTCTCCTTTGTAGAACACGCAAAGATTGGAGCTGGTGCGTGGCCAGACGTCGGCAGATGAAAGAATCAGCCCATCCAATTGTCTAGTCCGGATTCTTTTTAAAAAAAAAACTTTTTTTTTTTTTTACTAGATTCCTTCTTAACATAGCATTCCGATCCTTCTGGCCCTCCACCAGGCTGTAGCACACACTGGCAGCATGGAACTTTCCTTCTTTTAAAGCCCTTCTTCCCAGAACTGTTGATAGTTCCAAAACGAAGAGAGAGTGGGAGCTCCCGCCTCCTCCCTCATTCCTTCAATCCCTTGTCAATCATACTAAAGAAAAAAGTGGTGAATACCAGGGCATTTGGGTAAAAGATGTCCTTCACTGATGGTGGAATTATGCCCACTGGCCTCTGCTGAGAAGACCAGAGGAGGGACCTGTGCTGCGCATAGTACTTTCTCTTATGTTCTAGTACAAATAGTTTCCATATGATTTGTCTTAAATTCAAAGCGTAGGAATCTAATTTTGAGTGCAAAGGAATATATTGAAAGATCCAACACCCTTGGTCATGTTCCCTTTTTTTATTTGGGTACTGGTGACACGGGTATGTTCACTTTCTAAAAATTGAGCTATTAACTTAAGAGGTGCATGTATGTTATACTTTGATGAAAAGTTTACTTCTGAAAAAATTCTCCACCTCGAAACCCAGAGAAATTGAACCACTTTCCCAGGGTTACACAATGAGTTGGTGCCCAGAGTAAAGGCAGGAACCCAGGCCTCCCCGCTCTTTAGTTAGTACCTACTTTAAAATTGCACCTAAGAGCAAGGGGAAAGTTCAATTTCAATTTCTTCTGATCTGAATGTTGCTGGAAGTTCCCCTGGTTTCCTTGGAGCCCTGCTCTGCATCTGAAAATGGACATCCTATTGGAGAGGGTGTCTTCCTGTTATCCGGAGCCATACCAGCCCCTACGTGCTGTCTAACTGATGACTCTGACCCCCAAAGAAATCTACAGCCAGGCACCTCCTTTCTCTTGGGGCACTTGTCTGGAAAGGAGCTCTGTGGGGAGCCCCCCTGGGTATGTGTTGGCCTGTGTACCCTGAAAGGAAGGGCAGGCGGCCTGGTCAGGCTCAGGGTGGTGCTCACCTTAGGTCTTATCAGCAGCCACTTGTCTGGAGAAAGGTGACAGACCAATAGTTACTGACTTAGTTCAGCTCCATCAGGAAGGCATGTATAGAGAAGACATCATTATAAATCTGAGATTTTTCTCAACTATTTCCATTTCATTCATTCGCCAAAACTCCTATTCCATGATGACTCGCTATTGACTTTGGAAAGCTGGAGCAGCTCATGGTGACATTTGACCACCCCAAGGCCAGGGAGCAAGTGACTGGATAAAATAAACCTGAGCCCTGCCCTCAGCCCCTGATCTGTCCAAAGCCTCTCAGGCAACTCTGTCCCGGTGCCCAAGGCCTGTGCAGTAAGGTCATGCTCTCTGTCCCCCAGCCTTGCTTCCCTGCCTCTGTGGGAAGCGTTGAGCCTAACGCAGCTGGCCACTCGGCTGTGCTCACTGACAGCAAACTGCCACGGGAGTGGTCTTGCCCACCAAGTCTCAGTGCTACAGGTTGGCCCCGTCCTGGACTTCCTAATCCTGTCTTCCTACGATGTCTGAAATGTGGTTCAAAAGACAGCGCCGACAAGATGCCCCACTCTGGCTCACAGCCAAGCCAGGCGGTGTGGCTCTTACCACCCCTGGCAGACCCTTTACCTATAGCCTGACTGAGTTCTGTCCTGGGTGGTCCTATGGGTAGAACACCCTACCAGGTAGGTCCATTTGTGTCTTCTGCACTGTCGGGACTTAAAAGTAGTTGCCTCTGGCAGGTCATCTCACGACACTGCTGGTGACCTCTGTAAACTCACTTCTTCAACAGGCCCATGAGAGCCAGCTCCATTCCTGGAGGGGACTGACAGGCCCCTGAGGGGCTCTCCTTCAGCCCAGTGAGGGTCAGCAGTCCAGGTGGAGGAAGTTCTCGTTAAGCTTGCACGCTGCTCATTTACCAGGAACCAGGAGTTGTCATCTTTGAGTTAACACTGTGCCTGTGCGAGCCACACTGGCCCGTTTAATATCTTTTCAATTAGTGAATCTTCCAGTAATAGCATTTTAACAATGAAGTTCCAAAGAAAAAAACTTCTGCTTCATTTTTGGACAAGGGGGAATCTAAGACTTGTAATAATGGTATCATTATAAATTCTAAAGTCGTGGTCATTTGGCTGAGCTACAAAATTTGTAGCTAATAATTAAAATAAAGCTTTAAGTAAATGCTTTATCAATAAAATAGATGATGGGACATATTTTTCGCAGCCAGTGGTCAGAAATGGCAGCACATAGCCATGTGCTGAATTGTCACGCTGAGTCTTTAAAATTCCTGCTGGATTTGAAGGTATTAACAAGTCCCTATCAACGTTCTCTAAAGGTTTTTGATGTCATTTTAGCTATTGAACTAAAATATGTGAACTATTACTTTGTTGATTTTGTTCTTAAACCAAACCGCATTATCATCGGAGAGTGTGTTCTTAAAGTATTGTTAAAAGTACTTTGAAAACTTGTAAATCCCTGTAATGTATGTCTCTCCTGCCTCTGCTGTTTCATTCTGTCCTTCTGGTTTTAATTTGAATGCAGTCCTGTCAGGGTGTGTACCTGTAAACTCACGTTTTTCCAAGTACAATTTACAGTCCTGACCTTAGATTTTACAGTGATCCTAACTTTCTGTGAGCTTCCTCTTGTACCGAGAAGTGGGCTTTGGGTCACCCAGCTCTTTCATATTAGAACCGTCTAATCAAGGTTACTGGAAACAGATCTCATTTTGACATTTCTTAGTTTATCATGTAGGCCTAGGGAGTAAATTAGGAGGGCTTCCCTGCAAGCCCATTAATTGCATTGCCCCATTTCTTGAAATGTACACAGTTGTAAACCTAGACTGCTTCAAGACAAGGGTCTCATTTATCTAAACAATTCTCCTTTTAGACTCAATGGCACTGATGGAAACACAGATAAGGAATATGGATCAGAGGAAGGGTCTTTTGGAGCCTGTGCTTGCTGAAACTTCCCACTCCTCTCACAGTCCCCTCTCCTTTCCAAGGCTCATCTGCATACTGAATAGGTCTGTCTACCTTCAGTGCTTTCCAGGAGCTAGGTTAGGGGAAGACTGCCGCAGGCAGAGGGGTAGGAGAAGGCATCTTTCTTCTGAGCAAGCTCTTTGCAGGTTTCAAGGAATAGGGCTGCTCTGCTTTAAGGGGGAGGGTGGGGGCAGGGCGCTTTGTTAAAGCAGTGTGTTTCTTGAATCCATTTTATAGGCACCCTCTCTCCATGGCAGCCGTGCTCTTCACTGTGGAGTACAAATGGCTGCAGAACTTTGGGGATCTTTTCCTTAAGTTAGGGAATGAGATTTCTTTACTTTCTGTTCCTTTCAAATATCACTTAGGAGTTCGGAGTCTCTTTTTTTCCCCCTCTCTCTCCTTCTGCTCCTTCCGCGTGTTCTCCATGGTTCTCACGGACACTGGTGGGGGATGCAGGAGGAAGGGGCAGGCACGGCTTTCTGGCAGTTGACCTAGGTTCCCTCCTGTGTTTCAGGTCATCGTACAGTCTGGCCGCCACCCCACCGTGCTGCAGAAGCTCTGCCAGCTGCCCTTCCAGTATTTCAGTGACCCACGGCTGATCAAAGTGCTGTTCCCTTCACTTATCGCTGCTTGTTACAACAACCGTCAGAACAAGATCATTCTGGAGCAAGAGATGAGCTGTGTTTTACTGGCCACGTTCATTCAGGTACCTTCTGTCTTATGCCTGATCCTCTGGCTTTGTGTGTCAGCTAATGCAGTTGAAAAAGAGAAGTGAACCAGCTGTTTACTCTTGCTATCCACAGGATCTTTTAAATTTTTCACGTATTTCTGTGCTTGAAAATTAATTTCTAAGATAAGAGAATACTAAAACTGGGGTTGAGTGTTGTATAACTTCTACTTGGAGGATTTCAAGAAAATGATATTTTCCCAGTTGATGAAATGGTAAACTCACAGCAAGGAAATGTTTTTAAAAAGATGGCCAGACTTCTTAAGGCTCTAGCATTTACATTCACCTAGCTTGTAGTCTAGCTAGGGGGAAGAGACAGGATTGCGGAAGGAAGATCAAGTAAAACTTCAGTTGATGTGTAAGTTTTTAAATAAGTATGATTCGTACACACACGTGTGTATGTGTCATAAAATCCTGTTATGTTGCTTTGTGAAAAGATCTAACGCTTGTAAGAATGGTCTTACGTTTTTCTGATCCAGCTCAAGTGTATAGGACTGGAATCAGAATTAGCGCTGCAGCAAAGCAGTGTTTCCACATCGAAATGAACTCAGTGAACGACAACAGAAAATCAAGCTGGCCGTTCTTTAGCGTTTGCTAATAGCTAATCCTGTCATTTCTTCCTGTCATTGTAGATCATTAGCTGCTGAAAATCTTCCATTTCCTTTGAAATGTTCTACCATAAAAACCAGTGTGTTTTTGTTCCATGACGTACATGTGATTAAAAGACAATGTTTTCTGTTCATAATAATGAAACAAAAAGCAGAGCTCTGTATTAGTGTTGTTCTGTATTCTGGCTAATATACGTATGTCGTTGTTGAAAGGACGCGGTCCTGCCCGGCCGGTTGGGATAGCTACAGAGTCAAGCTTGCTTCACCTTAGACATAAGCAGTTAGTGGTCTACATTTTTTTTAAACTATCCTCTGTTAGATGACCAGTTAATAAACACAATTAGATCAGTTGTGTTTAGAAATGTCTATTTTCAGCTTAGTTATTCTCTTTGAATCTGGGTTCTATTTTCTGAAAATTTTTTCAAAGATATTCAGATCCATAGGTAAGGTATGGATTTTCAAAAAAAAATCTTATGGTTAAATTAAAATCTTAATACAGTCTTACATAACCATCATAGCACCATTTAAGAATTCTCATACATTCTTAAAGCCTTAGGATTAAAATTTAAATAGAAAATACAGTATAGAGGATTTTGTAAAACTGTGATCTTAAAATTCATTCTCTTATTCAATAATTTTTGAGTGCCTCTGGTGTACTGGGCACTGTTCTAGGCACCGGGAATACAGCAGTGAAAAAAGATAAAAATCCCTGCCTTTATAGATTTCATTACAGTGGGGGGAGTCAAACAAACAAAAATAAGTCAAACAAATAGCATGTCAGATGGTGTTAAGCGCTGTGCAGAAAAGTAAGGCAGGGAAGAGGGATAGGGGCTGCCAGGGGGTGATGGGCCAGAGAGGCCTCAGCCAAGACAGTGATAGTTGAGCAAAGACAATCTTGCATCTGTACCAGCTTAGTCCCTTACAGTTTCAACTGCTTGGAAAACAATCTATAAAAATACAAATGATATCAGAATTCAAAGTAAAGTAAAGAACATATATATTACTTGTTTCCATCTCATATTGTTCTAAAGGTATTTCTAACATTTAAATGTAATTTAATGTAACACATTTAACATACGTTTAGACACACATTTTATAAATGTTACAGAAATTTCTTATTTGTGGTAGCGTCTTAGATTAGTGAAATTGAATCAGGTTTTCTATAATTATTATCAGGGTAATGAATATATATTAGATTTTAGGGGCGCCTGGGTGGCACAGCGGTTAAGCGTCTGCCTTCGGCTCAGGGCGTGATCCCGGCGTTCTGGGATCGAGCCCCATATCAGGCTCCTCCGCTATGAGCCTGCTTCTTCCTCTCCCACTCCCCCTGCTTGTGTTCCCTCTCTCGCTGGCTGTCTCTCTCTCTGTCGAATTAATAAATAAAATCGTTGAAGAAGAAAAAAAAAAGAATATAGATTTTAGTTTATAGAATGGTTCGAGGTCCCCATGTGTTAGATTATTAATATCACTAGAAAATGATACTAAAAGTAGGAGGCAGTGGTTTGTCATAGATTTCAGAAAATTTACATATTATGTACGATATTTTTCACTTTCCATCTTAAAGTAAAATTACTAGACTTTTAAGATTTAGCTGCAGATTATATAAGGGCCTTTAGAATTGTGCTTTTTTAAAAAATGTTAAAAATCTGTCATATTTTAGGATAATAAGTCTGGCTAAAGCCTTCAGTTTGTTAGCTGAAATAAAGCTGTGGTTTCTACAGTAGACAGCATCATAACCCCCGCTGATCCCATAGCAAGATGTGAGTCATCACTATTTGATTTAAATCAAGAGAACCTGAACGTCAACTTCTTTTTTTTTTTTTTAAGATTTTATTTATTTATTTGACAGAGAGACAGCCAGCGAGAGAGGGAACACAAGCAGGGGGAGTGGGAGAGGAAGAAGCAGGCTCACAGCGGAGGAGCCTGATGTGGGGCTCGATCCCATAACGCCGGGATCACGCCCTGAGCCGAAGGCAGACGCTTTAACCGCTGTGCCACCCAGGCGCCCCTGAACGTCAACTTCTTAAGCTTTCATATTTGGGCTCCAAAGTAGTCGTGCAAAGATAGTTGTCTCAGAATTCAGAAGCACATTTAAAGCTCACCTCAGCGAAATTCTCTGTTCCTAGCATTGGTATAAAAATACTTTTCTTGTCTCACACAGGATTTTGTACAGACTCCAGGTCAGGCAGATAACCAGTCTTATCAGCCCGGAGGTATGTCTCTATTGAAATGAAATGCCATGTGTTTGTTAGCTGAACAGACATGTTTCTAACTCAACCCTCTGAAACTGTTACAGAAATCAATTTATTACATCACCTAAAACATTTGAGATCTGGCTATCAAGTATATTTCAGTGAGTAAAGAAACAGATTTTGTCATCAAGCATGAGTGCATCAGAATATACAGAGAAATCTATGAAACTAAAAGAAAAGCACAAAACATCTTTATGTAATTTATATTCACCTCATGCAAGGTATAATAAATGGTGAATAATTACTAAAGAGCTGCTTCATAATACGGGAGACAAGCAGGTCATTAATATTGGCCTACACTACTCACATAAATGCTAAAATCACATAGGTTTGGTTTCCTAGCCATGTTCAGGATAAAATTATTAATGATAGTAGCCCATATTTTCCCCCTAAATTCAAGTACTTGAATTTTTTTATTGAAAATAAAAAGTATAAAATTGTTTTACTTGGAGAAAAAGCCATCAGATTAGCAAGAGTTCAGAGGCCAAAAGACTTACAAGCTTTCTTCTTCTTCCTGTAGTATTCTTGCTGAGGTGTTTTCTATGATCAGAGCTAGAGATGTAGAATTTTAAAGTGCATTTTTACTTTTTAAAATATTCTATACACACTGTAATTGAGAAGTACAAGTTGCTCTTTATCTGACTGTCAGGACAGTATCTCTGATTAATGAGACCCTAATACAGATTTCCCCAATTCTTCCATTAGTGTGATAGTCTTTAAAGTGGCCAGGGGTCCACTTCCAGCAGGATCCTCTAGGGCACCCACCAAGTAGCCCTTACTTGGGGGAGCGGGGGGAGTCACCTTGGAGACACACGCATACACACACACACAAACACACGTGCACACACCAATTATCTGTAGGGGACGGGTGTTGAAAAGTACATAGAAAAGAATATAAAGCTGTAACAGTATCATGAAAAAATGTCATGTTTTATTGATTCAGGCGTTCAGAGAAGTAAACAGAAAGCTATGCCCCTTTTCAGAAATTCCAGTCAAAAATCATAGTCGGTACCATTTGTCTAAGCCAGAATTAGTGTGCAAGTTCAGGTCTGCCCTGACTCACTCACGGCCTTTTTTTTTTTTTTTTTTTTTAAGCTATTGGAGACTACGTGGGAGAAATCAGTATAATTTGTTACTATTTCTTATAAAACAATGTCTTAAATTTTGAATATATGAAAATGGCTTGAAAAATCTTCTAATGTATTTTTAATTGTACAGTAATTTTTTTGCCAGTAAGAAGCGTAGACCTTTTTTCTTCCTTTCTCCTGGCTGTGAGGATGAGTCACCATTTGCTCCATATCTGGCAGGCAGCATCCCAAGAGCTGCCTCTGTCTGGTTGGTGGGCTGAGGCCTGTGGGAGTCTCAACTTACTTTCTTTTCCAAGGGCCCGTCTTCTCTGACATCCATGCTTTCCCCAATTACAATGGGATTACTCCACAGTACAGCAAATGGGGCGTGTTCTCCGCCTTTGTCAGCAAGAGTCATCGCTATATTGGTGACAGCTCCTGATATGCTTACTTGGTTTAAAAGAAAAGATTATGCCACACTAAGTGCCAGTCTGCTCCCCTTTTGCTTAGATTTAGTCCCCATAAAATGTTTCAAGGCATGTTGAGTTCATTGCCCAGGTGAGCCCCTGCGTTGTAAGTGTCCTGGTAGCTTCTGGTAGTAGCAGCACGTTCTTATCGCTAAAGAAGAATTCTGGTGCTCAGATACTCTCTGCTTGATCACTGCCCAGCTATGGTATTGTTTTCTTTGCCGACATCAATAACCGATAGAGTTACTGCTCATTCCCTCTACTTAGATAACTGAATGCCAGATTTGAGTTTTAAAGTTATACTGAAAATATTTTAAATTAGACCATTTTAGAAGACAAACGTCAAGTTTACATACAGATTTACCCTTTCCAGGCTGTCTTAAGAAGGGAATGTCTGTCATTTTACTTTGCTCACCATACTTACTCTCCCCTATTTTCTTATTCTGGAATCCAAAAACAATTTTTTGTAATGTTTTACAGAGGGGTTAATGTCTGAATGTGTTAGAAGCACAAAATAAGTAGATATAGACAGATCGGTTACCTTCTTTATATAAACTTACATCATGGTTTATTTGAAGTGCATTTTGTAGTCAGATTTCAAAATAATTTCAGTTGCTTAAACTTCAAAGAATTTAACTAGTTTCTTTTTTTCCTCTCAGGAAAATCCCTTGGTTCAACCCAAGACTATCTTGAGCTGGCTAACAGATTTCCTCAGGAGACCTGGGAAGAAGCTCGACAGTTTTTTTTAAAAAAAGAGAAAAAATAAATGACTTGGTTAGTTCTGTATTTGAGTACCCTTGTTAATATTTTAACTTGTTCAAACAGATGTTCTAACTGTTCCTTGAGGAGCTCATTTTCACATGTTTATACTCTCCCCTGCACTGTAGATATGGTATCTCCTTTGCACTATTTATAATGACTGTAGATACTTTAATGTTCTAATTCTGTGAGTTGAGTTTATTTCACTTATGCACAATATTTTGGAGTTCAGTAACCTACATCCTATAATATATACTTTGCATTTGTAATATGGGTAAAATTAGACTTAAAATTAGCAAGTCTGTTTTGTTCTTGTAATAAAGTAACTTATTCTGTTTGCAGTGGTGACTTTTCTTATTAAGGCAGTACAAATTTGAAAGAAAAATGTTAACTCCAACTCTGAGAGTATCTTACAGACTTCAAGTTAACCTCTAAAGTTCCCTTTTCAAGGTGTGTTGTAAAGATGTTTGTAACGCTTGGGTATTCTGATGACGTAATATGTTTGGGGGGCTCTTTGAACTGAGCGGGGAGCATTACATTCATTGGTCTGCGCAGCTTTTCCTGGCGGACCTTACTGAGAGCTCCTGTAGCACCGCTGAACTGAAACGATTCTCCAGAATAAACATTAGCGATTCCGAAAGATCAGCCCTAGGGAATCACCTTGAAGTGTTTTCTCGGTAACTGTGAAATGAAGCAGCGCTGAAGTAAAAGTACAACAAGGCCGCAAGGGCTCGGAGTAAAAGTTGTGAACGACGCCGGTGCACCGCTCACAGTTGAACGTGAGAAGTCCGCCCGCAGACGTCGACCTTCTGTCTCCTCCTCATCGTCCCTCCACCTTAAGCCGATGGTCAGGGCTAAGCCGTTCACTGAGTGACATCTGTAATAATTTCTGTCCGATAAGGATCAAACATCACCAACAAAAAAGATCTGGTTGGAAAAAAGTGGCCTGAATATGTGTCAGAGACCAGACTATACGGAGCTCGGGGCGGGGGAGGGGAGAAGATATGAAAGTTTCATCGGTTTTTTAAAAGCAAACTTAACCTACCTAATTTTCAGGGCACTTCTTTTTGGAGCCTCACAAAGCTGCTGAGTTACGTGTATGCTGTTTTTACTTCTTTGCAAATCGGGAGAAAATAAAGAGGTCCCAAAAATCCAATCCATCAATCAATCAATCAACGGCGAACACCCCCCCCCCCCGCGTGCTCTGCGTGCTCCCCCCGGACGCGGGGCCGGGCGTCTTCCGCACGTCGGGCCGCCGGGGCCGCTGCCTGGCTGGGGCTCCGACCCCGCGAATCTCGCCGGGACCCCAGGGCGGGGGGCACCCGCTCGGGAAGCCCCTCCCGCCAGGGTTCGGGCGGCGTCTCGCGGACCCCCCGCGGCGAGCCGCGCTGTGCGCCACGCCCGGAGGCAGAGGGGCTGGGCCCCGGCGTCCGCACCTCCTCCGGGACCGCTGCCGGGGCTCCCCAGCGGCCCGGGCGGGGGAGGGGCAGGGTGGGGGGTGGGGAGAGCAGGCAGGTGGCCGCGGCCGGCTCTCTCCGCGACCCGCAGCAGCCCGCCCGGGGCGCCCCAACCAGGAGCGGAGTTCCCGAACGCCGCTCGCCCAGCGCATCTTGGGGCGTGAACGCAGAATCCTGTAGCTGAAAGGAATAATCAAATATTTATAAGATTTCCTGCAAGACGCTTCACAATAGAATATACTTCTTATCTAGTCGGAAATTTGCCAGAAAGCCATAAATAATTGAGACAGCTGTGATTAACCTCCCAGAAACCATACCAGAATTATCAATTAAACATTTAATTGAATGGTGTCGTTTGCCCCCCCGTCCGGAGGGGAGGGGGTCTGATGGAGACGAGTGCCGGCTCCGCCCGGCTAGGGAGTTCGCGAGAATCGGGCCTGGAGCTCCGCGGCGCCTCGCGACCCGCACGGTTTCTGAGCGTCTCGAGTTCCCTCCTTTAAGGCGCGTTCGCGCGACCGGAGTGATTGAAGCTCTAACTCCCCTGAGTTTGACGACTTCCACACTCTCCAGGGATGGGGGGAGCGCGGCGCGCGGGGGAGCGCCGGCACATCTAGTTCCAATCGGCGGGGACGAGTGCCACCCACTGGCTCTCTCCTGCGGCCGGGGCCGCATCCCGGGGCCCCCGAGGCTCCGGGGCCACAGGTGGATCACGCTGGGCCCGGGCGAAAGGCCTCTGCTGGGTCCAGCCTGTAAAGCTGACGCTGCGAATGGTCACAGCTGGGGCAAAAGCAACAATTTCGCTCGGGCACCAAAGCTGAGAAACCGAGCCAAATAGGAAAAAGCTGCCCGCAGCCCGGCAGCAGCAATGTTTGAGCGCCCAACGCGGCTGCCCGACCGAGTCTGCCTGCTCCCGGCGGCAGCTCGCTTTCCGGGCAGCCGGGCAGGGCTCGTCGTCATCCCGGGCGCGCAACAGGATGTCGGAGCCGCAGCTTCCTGCCCGAAGTTCCGAAGCCTTTCCCTGGCTCCAGACACTCGGGGGCTCCGTGACCCCCAACCCTGAACGTCGCCCCCGTTAAGCCTAGGGACCAGCCTTTCCTTCCTTCCTTCCTTTCCTTCCTTTCTTTCTTGCCTTCCCTACCTGGGAAAACCACTTGGGTCATTTCTTCCAGAGCTCCTTCTAAATTCTGGGTTCTCAATAACCTGCAGAGGGATTGCGCCTCACCATCCCTATTCTTCCACTTCGCTCTCCCAGTTCCCACGACCTCAACACAGGGGTTCTCCTGCCTTCTGTCTTCAAACCACCCCCTTAAATATCCTGTTTCCCACTGAGGAGGTCCTCAGCTTCCTGAACTCCCGCCCCTTCAAGCGCTCCCTGACTCAGTCTCCCGCCAGCTCCTGACCTTCTTGAGGCGGTGCCCTGACCCCAAGGCCCGACTCACCGAGCACTCCAGCCTTTCTGTCCTGATTGCGCGGGGCCCCAACCTTGCTTTATAAATTGAGCCAACCCCAAATCCCCACCCAAATCCACATCTGGATCCCAATGAGTATTTCCTTGTGCCCTTTTTTCTCTGCCATTACGACTCAGCATTTGTCTGCACCGTTCCATCAGCAAGGTGCCAGTCTGTAGTGGTCACCCCATCCTCACTATCACACTGAATCCCAGTATCTTGAGGAGACTTTACCTTTACATCAATCAGACCCATATTTAAAAGCCTCTCATCTTCCCTACATCAGTTTAATAAACTCTGAATTTCCTACTTGGACCTTCTCTTCAAATAGTTTATTATTCGTTCATTGTTTCCCTTCTCCAGCGTGCTGCTATTCAGCTAATTCTCGTGCTTTCTTGGATGACCATTTGTACGGGAGAACACAGCTAACGAAATGTGTGGCAATGTATGTCCTCCCCGAGGCAGCAGTGGCAGAATCTTAACATTTTCTAGAGAACAATCTCAGACAATGTCTTATTTAAACCCAGTATTTGCAGCTCTGAGCTTTAAGCCATTCCACATTCAAAATTGAAAGGTTGATTTCTGTTCCACAACCCATTAAATATTAAAGTTCATTGGGAATACTGCCACAGGACTCTGAATTTCCCAGAATTGTGCAGCTTTTCAATATGTATTAAATTTTGTGGTATAATGGCCATAAACTTTTCCATCTCTGGGAATCCCTTTCCTCCCTCAATTACATAGAGCTATCCAAATTATTAGATAAATCTTCTGAAAAAATATTATTCTATAGTGAATCTAGTTAAATAACTCCCATTTTCCACCTATGGCTCCTTTTTATTGAACTTTTTAACCACACAATTGGGTGTCTCACTTTCAAAGTTCAGTAAGCATAAAATACAACATTTATAATTGTTACAGGTAATTTAATTTACAAGGAAATCCCACCTGTATTACAGAATACGTTTAAAGCTGACCTGGGAACCAGTAAAACTGATATTTATTAATGTAACTAACCAAACATAGATCTGATGCCTCACGACCATTGTAATAAGGCTTCAAAGCCCAAGCCTTTCTCTGGTAGCCCGTATGGGAAACGGTCCGCCCTTTTGGGCGGCTAGCAGCAAACTACAGGAGGAGAGCTTATGATGTTTTATACAGTAACACAGATGGTTTCAGCCATCCTAATACACAGTAACCACTTTTATCTGGGTAATTTCCCAATATTCAAAATCAGCACACTCACATAAATATCAAAAAGAGGAATTAGATACTTGATCCAAGAATAAGAGTTTACTGTAATTAGATAGGCAGATGTTTCCGTTCATAGAATTAAAATAGTCTGTCAAAAGCAAAAATTCAGAGCTAATTAACAATAAACATTAATGAAATTCTTTACACAAGAACCTGTTGTTTCCTTTTTAAAAATGACAAAACCTAAGAAGCTAGATTAATCAGAAGGTTTTAAAATTAAGATTTTTCTGGAAGTTTAGCATCCTATCCGATGGCCAGCCAGGAGGTAAGAGGAGATATCTGTATTTCTGTTTGGGAGGGAATGGTCTCAGTTAAGGGAGGGAAGCCTCAAAGAACCTAACCCTGATTATTAAAACCGTTTCTAGGCACTTGAGAGGTAAAGCTGGTCCTCATTAACCCTACAAATCTCTTCCCTTATCTCTAAGTTTACAGCACCATTTCCTAAATCCCAAAGAAAAGGAATGTTCTCTTCAAATTTTGTGTTAGCATCACCTTGACTTTGAGGAAGTAAAATATAAATTTGGCTTGATTTTCCCACCTCCCATTTTCTTTCAGTAATTGACTGCCAGTCTTCCAGCTTTCCTTTTCTAAGGGGGTGGACAGGGTGATGGAATCCTGCCATCAGCTCTGCTGAAAAACCTACAGTGGCCTCTGGCCATCCAAGCAGCCCCTAGCTTCTCAACAGAAGGCACCCACTTCTTTATCAAGCGACCACAGCTGCCCCTCAGGCCCATTTTCTCTTACCAGACTCTACCTGAGCTAGACCCTATTCCGGACATGCCCCTCCTTCACAACAAATCCTGGACAAAGAAGGATATACTTGTGGGTCATTTATCTCGAGGGACAAGGAAACGAAAACCCAATGCCAGAGATTCTTCAAGAGTAGTGGATTGGCTGGTGGGGTGGCAGCTTCCCGAGTCCACCAAGCGAGGCCTGGTCTCAGGCAAAGAACTGTCCCAGGCTGCCAAAGGGTTAAATATTTGTTAAGGGTAAAACCTGAGCCTCCTGTTTTTTGTGCTCGCCCGGGGGCCTGCTGGAGATTCAGTATCTCTCGCTTATTTCCTGCGATCACTAAAGCCCGTTTTCAAGAAAACAAGTCGCAGGGGTTTGAAATGTCACACCAAGTGACCTGGGCACGGCGTATCCAGGGGCCATTCCCAGCCCCCTCCCACCCGGGCCATTCCCCGCCCCCTGCATTTCGGGTCTGGAAAGAAAATAAACCAAGGACACGCCAGACTGGTTCTGGGTGGACTTATTTTCCTGGGCAGCCGCGATCCTAGCGGGGGCTTGTTGTGGCTCCGTCAGTGTATCGCTTGCAGGTGATGCCAAATGCAGATAAGGAGCCGCCGCCCGGCCTTCTCCTCTGTCTAGACGGGGGAATTAATAAATGCAGCGAGATTGATCACGTCGCGCATCCACTCTGGGGACAGCGCCGAGGGTGAGCCGTCACTGCCCCTTGTTCGCCCCGGGCCCGCGGGCTCCCTGCTCGGCGGCTTGGCCGGAGTGGCAGGCGGGCGAGGCGCCCGGGGCAGGGGGTCGGGGCAAAAGCGCCGGCAGGGCCCGAGCGCACCGGCCCAAAATGCAGCGAGGAGTGGAGGGTCGGCCCTCGGCGGGCACCAGGCTGCATTCTGCTCCAGAAGCAGAGGCAAGGCGGAGGGAACGAGACGCCCTCGCGAGCCTGACCGCAGGCTGGAGTCCGCCGAAGAGCTGTCAACCGAGCGTCGCAAGTTTCCCGCTCAAAGGAGGTCCCCCCACCTGCCCCTCGGGCCTCGACCGCGAAGCGCAGGGGACGGGACTGGAGGGTGCGCAATGCCCAGGCGGGCCTGGAGCAGGGAGCGCGCCCCGGCTTCCGGGAGGGCTAGCGGCGCTTTCCGCGCGGGCCGGGGCCGCCGGGGGGCGCACGGACCCAGCCCCGCCCCCCGGGCGGCGCCCAATCCCCGCCGGGCCCGCCCTGGGCCGCCGGGAGCCCTCGGAGCAGCGGCGCGCGAGACGCGGGCACGAGCAGCTGGGCCCACCCCCGGGACTCCACGGCGGGCTCCGCCGGGCTCCGTTTTCATTGAAACAAGCTCCAAGCCCCAACCTGCGTCCGGCCGGCCCTCCCGCTGCGCCCACAGCACACAGGAGCAGCATCGCATCGGGTTATTATTTTTTTATTAAGATCAAAATATCCATCCCACTGTGAACTGGCTGTTCTCACAATAAATAATAATAACTTACGTTTTGTTCGGCAAAGGCTCACACACTCTGTCCTCCGTCGACTGATAATTTAAAATATTTTCAAGGAAAGTCTCGTTTCTACTTTTTTCCGGCAATCATGCGCTTTGGGGATTCAGTGTCTGTTCCATCTGGATTGTCCCCGCTTAGAGCCTGGGCAAAGCCGCCAGGGATCGCGGGGCCGGCTTGGGGTAGGGGCCCGCCTGAACGGGTTCGGGGTGGCCCCGCGCCGGATGGGCCCCGCCTGTTCTCCATGGGTGGGGGGCGCGGACAGAGCGGCCCTGGCCACGCGGAGCGAGGGACGAGGAGAGGGCAGAGCTAACGCTAGTAAATCCCAAATTCTGGTTTTGAAAAAATAAAAGTTCTTGGAGGAGGGCTCTTCCGTCTGGTGAAAGCAGGTTGTATCCTGGACCTTTGGGCTGTCCTGGCCGCTTCTCTGTCCTCTCTCTTTAAATAACAATAATAATAATAATTACAAAGGCGAGAGAGTTTTTGGAGCTGGAATGGCTTGAGCATGGGTGAGTCTCATGCAGGGAGCATGCGAGTTCCGCGGGCTGGCGAGGATGGGGTCCTCTCACGTCTCCACGGGACTCGGCACCATGCTGTTGGGGGTGTCCGGGAGCTGCGAGGACAGGGAGGTCACATCGCTGCCGGAGGAGTTGCCTAGGGAGCCAGACTCGGAGAAGGACACCTGGGGATGTGGAGACACCAGGAAGAGGCGGGTGAAGAGGTGCCGGAGCTGCTGCTCCCAGGCCGCATACTCTGAATCGAGGGCATCCCTTAGGGACAAGCCACCGGCTGGGAGCAAGCCCTTTGCAGATGTGGGCCAGGTCCCCAAG
>NW_024425230.1:27336235-27339425 GCF_017311325.1 Ursus maritimus | reverse complement strand
CCTGATTATTAAAACCGTTTCTAGGCACTTGAGAGGTAAAGCTGGTCCTCATTAACCCTACAAATCTCTTCCCTTATCTCTAAGTTTACAGCACCATTTCCTAAATCCCAAAGAAAAGGAATGTTCTCTTCAAATTTTGTGTTAGCATCACCTTGACTTTGAGGAAGTAAAATATAAATTTGGCTTGATTTTCCCACCTCCCATTTTCTTTCAGTAATTGACTGCCAGTCTTCCAGCTTTCCTTTTCTAAGGGGGTGGACAGGGTGATGGAATCCTGCCATCAGCTCTGCTGAAAAACCTACAGTGGCCTCTGGCCATCCAAGCAGCCCCTAGCTTCTCAACAGAAGGCACCCACTTCTTTATCAAGCGACCACAGCTGCCCCTCAGGCCCATTTTCTCTTACCAGACTCTACCTGAGCTAGACCCTATTCCGGACATGCCCCTCCTTCACAACAAATCCTGGACAAAGAAGGATATACTTGTGGGTCATTTATCTCGAGGGACAAGGAAACGAAAACCCAATGCCAGAGATTCTTCAAGAGTAGTGGATTGGCTGGTGGGGTGGCAGCTTCCCGAGTCCACCAAGCGAGGCCTGGTCTCAGGCAAAGAACTGTCCCAGGCTGCCAAAGGGTTAAATATTTGTTAAGGGTAAAACCTGAGCCTCCTGTTTTTTGTGCTCGCCCGGGGGCCTGCTGGAGATTCAGTATCTCTCGCTTATTTCCTGCGATCACTAAAGCCCGTTTTCAAGAAAACAAGTCGCAGGGGTTTGAAATGTCACACCAAGTGACCTGGGCACGGCGTATCCAGGGGCCATTCCCAGCCCCCTCCCACCCGGGCCATTCCCCGCCCCCTGCATTTCGGGTCTGGAAAGAAAATAAACCAAGGACACGCCAGACTGGTTCTGGGTGGACTTATTTTCCTGGGCAGCCGCGATCCTAGCGGGGGCTTGTTGTGGCTCCGTCAGTGTATCGCTTGCAGGTGATGCCAAATGCAGATAAGGAGCCGCCGCCCGGCCTTCTCCTCTGTCTAGACGGGGGAATTAATAAATGCAGCGAGATTGATCACGTCGCGCATCCACTCTGGGGACAGCGCCGAGGGTGAGCCGTCACTGCCCCTTGTTCGCCCCGGGCCCGCGGGCTCCCTGCTCGGCGGCTTGGCCGGAGTGGCAGGCGGGCGAGGCGCCCGGGGCAGGGGGTCGGGGCAAAAGCGCCGGCAGGGCCCGAGCGCACCGGCCCAAAATGCAGCGAGGAGTGGAGGGTCGGCCCTCGGCGGGCACCAGGCTGCATTCTGCTCCAGAAGCAGAGGCAAGGCGGAGGGAACGAGACGCCCTCGCGAGCCTGACCGCAGGCTGGAGTCCGCCGAAGAGCTGTCAACCGAGCGTCGCAAGTTTCCCGCTCAAAGGAGGTCCCCCCACCTGCCCCTCGGGCCTCGACCGCGAAGCGCAGGGGACGGGACTGGAGGGTGCGCAATGCCCAGGCGGGCCTGGAGCAGGGAGCGCGCCCCGGCTTCCGGGAGGGCTAGCGGCGCTTTCCGCGCGGGCCGGGGCCGCCGGGGGGCGCACGGACCCAGCCCCGCCCCCCGGGCGGCGCCCAATCCCCGCCGGGCCCGCCCTGGGCCGCCGGGAGCCCTCGGAGCAGCGGCGCGCGAGACGCGGGCACGAGCAGCTGGGCCCACCCCCGGGACTCCACGGCGGGCTCCGCCGGGCTCCGTTTTCATTGAAACAAGCTCCAAGCCCCAACCTGCGTCCGGCCGGCCCTCCCGCTGCGCCCACAGCACACAGGAGCAGCATCGCATCGGGTTATTATTTTTTTATTAAGATCAAAATATCCATCCCACTGTGAACTGGCTGTTCTCACAATAAATAATAATAACTTACGTTTTGTTCGGCAAAGGCTCACACACTCTGTCCTCCGTCGACTGATAATTTAAAATATTTTCAAGGAAAGTCTCGTTTCTACTTTTTTCCGGCAATCATGCGCTTTGGGGATTCAGTGTCTGTTCCATCTGGATTGTCCCCGCTTAGAGCCTGGGCAAAGCCGCCAGGGATCGCGGGGCCGGCTTGGGGTAGGGGCCCGCCTGAACGGGTTCGGGGTGGCCCCGCGCCGGATGGGCCCCGCCTGTTCTCCATGGGTGGGGGGCGCGGACAGAGCGGCCCTGGCCACGCGGAGCGAGGGACGAGGAGAGGGCAGAGCTAACGCTAGTAAATCCCAAATTCTGGTTTTGAAAAAATAAAAGTTCTTGGAGGAGGGCTCTTCCGTCTGGTGAAAGCAGGTTGTATCCTGGACCTTTGGGCTGTCCTGGCCGCTTCTCTGTCCTCTCTCTTTAAATAACAATAATAATAATAATTACAAAGGCGAGAGAGTTTTTGGAGCTGGAATGGCTTGAGCATGGGTGAGTCTCATGCAGGGAGCATGCGAGTTCCGCGGGCTGGCGAGGATGGGGTCCTCTCACGTCTCCACGGGACTCGGCACCATGCTGTTGGGGGTGTCCGGGAGCTGCGAGGACAGGGAGGTCACATCGCTGCCGGAGGAGTTGCCTAGGGAGCCAGACTCGGAGAAGGACACCTGGGGATGTGGAGACACCAGGAAGAGGCGGGTGAAGAGGTGCCGGAGCTGCTGCTCCCAGGCCGCATACTCTGAATCGAGGGCATCCCTTAGGGACAAGCCACCGGCTGGGAGCAAGCCCTTTGCAGATGTGGGCCAGGTCCCCAAGCATTCGCTGGGGTATTAGAGCGGGAGCTCGGGTTGGTTAATCCCTCGACCTCCCTTGAGAGTGCTTTAATCCAGGGAGACCTGGTTTACAGCGAATTATGGGCTGAGGTATGGCTGCAGTCCCCTTATCTATCCCCCCTCTCATTGCCTAGAACTGTCCCCAGCCCCTCATCGCCTGGGAAGTCCCTCCTTCCCACCTTGATCAAACAGCTAAATTCCACCCCTGCGAGTCCTGAGGTCCGGTGGGTAGGTAGGGACCTCACCAGCTGCTGGAAGGCAGGTTGGTCCAGGTCACTCTGGAGGGCAAACTCGCTGAGGGCTTTCCACGGTGGCTGGTACGTCTGCACCTCGACTGCGCTGCCCTGCACAGCGCTCTCGTGGCGGATGGGGCTGCCCGCCACCAGGGGCGTCCCAGTCAATCCCTGGAGGCTCTGAGGGACAAGCGGAAGTGGAGGTGAGGGATGTTCAGGCGAGGTCCT
>NW_024425230.1:27317856-27336225 GCF_017311325.1 Ursus maritimus | reverse complement strand
AAAGCGCCGGCAGGGCCCGAGCGCACCGGCCCAAAATGCAGCGAGGAGTGGAGGGTCGGCCCTCGGCGGGCACCAGGCTGCATTCTGCTCCAGAAGCAGAGGCAAGGCGGAGGGAACGAGACGCCCTCGCGAGCCTGACCGCAGGCTGGAGTCCGCCGAAGAGCTGTCAACCGAGCGTCGCAAGTTTCCCGCTCAAAGGAGGTCCCCCCACCTGCCCCTCGGGCCTCGACCGCGAAGCGCAGGGGACGGGACTGGAGGGTGCGCAATGCCCAGGCGGGCCTGGAGCAGGGAGCGCGCCCCGGCTTCCGGGAGGGCTAGCGGCGCTTTCCGCGCGGGCCGGGGCCGCCGGGGGGCGCACGGACCCAGCCCCGCCCCCCGGGCGGCGCCCAATCCCCGCCGGGCCCGCCCTGGGCCGCCGGGAGCCCTCGGAGCAGCGGCGCGCGAGACGCGGGCACGAGCAGCTGGGCCCACCCCCGGGACTCCACGGCGGGCTCCGCCGGGCTCCGTTTTCATTGAAACAAGCTCCAAGCCCCAACCTGCGTCCGGCCGGCCCTCCCGCTGCGCCCACAGCACACAGGAGCAGCATCGCATCGGGTTATTATTTTTTTATTAAGATCAAAATATCCATCCCACTGTGAACTGGCTGTTCTCACAATAAATAATAATAACTTACGTTTTGTTCGGCAAAGGCTCACACACTCTGTCCTCCGTCGACTGATAATTTAAAATATTTTCAAGGAAAGTCTCGTTTCTACTTTTTTCCGGCAATCATGCGCTTTGGGGATTCAGTGTCTGTTCCATCTGGATTGTCCCCGCTTAGAGCCTGGGCAAAGCCGCCAGGGATCGCGGGGCCGGCTTGGGGTAGGGGCCCGCCTGAACGGGTTCGGGGTGGCCCCGCGCCGGATGGGCCCCGCCTGTTCTCCATGGGTGGGGGGCGCGGACAGAGCGGCCCTGGCCACGCGGAGCGAGGGACGAGGAGAGGGCAGAGCTAACGCTAGTAAATCCCAAATTCTGGTTTTGAAAAAATAAAAGTTCTTGGAGGAGGGCTCTTCCGTCTGGTGAAAGCAGGTTGTATCCTGGACCTTTGGGCTGTCCTGGCCGCTTCTCTGTCCTCTCTCTTTAAATAACAATAATAATAATAATTACAAAGGCGAGAGAGTTTTTGGAGCTGGAATGGCTTGAGCATGGGTGAGTCTCATGCAGGGAGCATGCGAGTTCCGCGGGCTGGCGAGGATGGGGTCCTCTCACGTCTCCACGGGACTCGGCACCATGCTGTTGGGGGTGTCCGGGAGCTGCGAGGACAGGGAGGTCACATCGCTGCCGGAGGAGTTGCCTAGGGAGCCAGACTCGGAGAAGGACACCTGGGGATGTGGAGACACCAGGAAGAGGCGGGTGAAGAGGTGCCGGAGCTGCTGCTCCCAGGCCGCATACTCTGAATCGAGGGCATCCCTTAGGGACAAGCCACCGGCTGGGAGCAAGCCCTTTGCAGATGTGGGCCAGGTCCCCAAGCATTCGCTGGGGTATTAGAGCGGGAGCTCGGGTTGGTTAATCCCTCGACCTCCCTTGAGAGTGCTTTAATCCAGGGAGACCTGGTTTACAGCGAATTATGGGCTGAGGTATGGCTGCAGTCCCCTTATCTATCCCCCCTCTCATTGCCTAGAACTGTCCCCAGCCCCTCATCGCCTGGGAAGTCCCTCCTTCCCACCTTGATCAAACAGCTAAATTCCACCCCTGCGAGTCCTGAGGTCCGGTGGGTAGGTAGGGACCTCACCAGCTGCTGGAAGGCAGGTTGGTCCAGGTCACTCTGGAGGGCAAACTCGCTGAGGGCTTTCCACGGTGGCTGGTACGTCTGCACCTCGACTGCGCTGCCCTGCACAGCGCTCTCGTGGCGGATGGGGCTGCCCGCCACCAGGGGCGTCCCAGTCAATCCCTGGAGGCTCTGAGGGACAAGCGGAAGTGGAGGTGAGGGATGTTCAGGCGAGGTCCTGTGTCTCCCACCACACCCTTGACACTGAGTCCCCAGGCACTGGCGCAGATTTGGGGCCTGAAGGTGTCTGGGGGGAGGGACTCCCAACACCACAACCAGGTAGTCCTCCTTCCCCAGTTAAGATACTCCGGACCCAGAAACCTCTACCATAGTCCAGCCTCAATGCTGGGAGCCAACAAGGGGCCAACAGAGCAAAGGAATTAGAGGCCTCTGTTCCCATTTTTCTCGAGGAAAAGTCTCCAAACCAAGCCATGCCAAGAGGACACAACCTGCCCCGACTAGCAGGGGACGCATAACCATGCCGCTTCGGGCTCAGAGCTGTGCCTCCAACTCAGGCCAGCAGCTGGGACAAGGACAAGATCCGACCTCGGGTACGATAATGAAGCAGCCTTAATCCCCAAGGCAAGCCTCTCCCTGAACGCGCAAACAGGCGCTATTTGGAGAACCCAGTTGCCCCTGGCTCTCCCCAGAGCGCGCCCATAAAAGAGCCCGCAGACACTGCGGCGAGGTGCACAGCCCCTCACCGTCTTGTCGTTGTGCTGCTGCTGCTGCAGCTGCTTCATGAGAATGGATTTCTTCTTGTCCTTGCAACGCTTGTTCTGGAACCAGACGCGGATGACCCGTGGGCTCAGGCCCGTCATCTCCACGAGCTGCTCCTTCATGAGCGCGTCGGGCCGCGGGTTGGCGGCATAGCAGGTCCGCAGAGTGTGCAGCTGCTTCTCGTTGAGCACCGTCCGCACGCGGGTTGTCTTCTCCGTCTGTTTGTGCACGTGCGGGCGCAGCGAGGGCTGCCGGCCCGACCCGGGGTCTGCGAGGACAGGGGGACGAGAGGTGAGCGCGGGACCGCCACCCGCCCGCCCAGTGCCCCGCCCTGCGGCGGCCGAGCCCTCCCAGGCCCTATTTCGTTTCTCTACGAGGCCGGTGATTTCATTTTATTGTTCGTCTCCCTTTCCAGCTGTGCGCCCTGTGCGGAGGGAGCTATGCATTTTCGTCCCTTCCCTAGTTCCCCGAGCGGGCCGCCCCAAGCGCTGTCCCCGGAGCGCCCGCAGGGCGTGGGAGTCCTGCGCTAGGCCGCTGCGGGACGCGAGTGGCTGCTCCCGGCCGTGCCTCCTCCACTTACCCGACCCTAGGAATGCCCGCTCGGGCCCTGCGAAGGAGGCCCTCCGGAAGAAGTCGGAGTTTCAGAGGAAGAGGAGGGAGGAGCTCCCAGGACTCTGGAGGGGGAAGGGGGCCGACGAGCGCCCAGAGCGCCGCGTTGCTTTGGGATTAGGGGGCTTGTCTCCCGCTCCTGGGGGCCTGCAAGAGCCTTTCCTCCTCCTTCAGAGACCACTCGGACAAGGCCGCGAAGACCCGGCCTGGGGCGCGGATGGGACTCCAGGGACAGAACGTTCTTCCCTGCCAGCCCTCGGGCCTCAGCTCCCGGGTCTCCTCCTTTAAGGCTCCAGGTTCCCCGGCCCCACGGCCGCTCACCCTCCCAGCCCGAGCGCAGCCGCTAGCATTCTCGCTTGGCTTTGGGTTCTCTCAGCCCCGGGTAAATAGAGCCTGATGCCCGTGGCCCGCAACCCAAACCCGCAACAAACAAAAGGGAGCGCCTCTGAGACCCGAGATGGAGTGCTGTCACCACCAGCTTCATACTGTTTCACACCCCCATCCAAACCAGGTCCACACACCCACGGATACATGCCGCACTGTTTAAATTTTTATCCCCGGGAAGGCATTTCTAGGTCTGGATAAATAGTTACAAATAGCCCATCCAGCCCAATTTCCTCACTCTGTAGGGGAGGCAAACTGAGGACTAGAGAGGGGAGGAGCACTACAAGACCACACTGCACCCTGAGGCTCAGCCTGGCGTAGAAATCTGCGCTTGGGGTCTGTGGCTGCCTGCTGGGCGCTGCCCAGCCTGGGGCACTATCCCTGAGCACTACCGTGCACTCAGACCCCAGCTTCGGATTAGGACCCAGAGCATCGCCTGAAGTGTTTTCTATGATCCCAAAGCCACTGTGCCGCCACACCCTCCTCAAGGAGAAGCACTTGGCTAAGTTGTTCGTCAAACTGGGCCTCAAAATGTGAACACAGACACCCACTCTTTGTTGGGGCAGCCAGCTAGCTAGCCTTCTGGCTGGCTGAGCTCAGGCCCAGCTCTAGGACGGGAGCTGTATTCCTTACACACGTCCCCAGGCAAACCTATCTTTCCTCTCTGGCAATAACACACGCTTGAAATCCCCCATACAGGTTCCCCAGGCAGGCACCCCTTTGATTCTGTTGTCATTCACCCTCCTTCTCCTGGCCCGGTGTCCCAGTATTCCCCATCCTGGAGAACACAGTTCTCCACAATGCCCCCGTATTCACACACTCATGCACACAATCCCGGTTCATGCTGACCCACCAACGAATTGTGTCCCAACCCCCCCACCCCCCGCCCTGGCACACACTCCGGCTGTGCTGCTAGCCACAGTTCTGCACTCATACAGAAGCACACAATCGTGGTAAACAGAACCACGCACGAGTGACAACTTTTCGTCGGAGCACAAGCACCCCTGTACACACATGCAGGCACTCACAACGGCGCCGGCGGCGCTGGCTCCGGCGCGCGCGGCTTACCTGGCAGATGCAGGCCGCGGGCGCCGGGGAGCGGGCCGGGGCTGCGCGGGCTGCCGGCCGCTGCGCGCTCCAGCAGGAGGCCGTGGTCGGCGCGGCAGAGCAGCTCATGCTCCCTCAGCGAGAACTCGTCGCCGGGCAGCAGCTGGCGGCTGCACACGGAGCAGCGGAAGCACTCGATGTGATACACACTGTCCCGCGCCCGCATCACCAGATCGCTGCTGCTGAAGCCCACCTGGCACTTGGCGCACTTGATGCCGAACAGCCTGCGGGCCCAAGGCGCGGTCGTTGTCAGCTAGGAGCCCGAGGCCCGCCTCGCTTCCCGGGCTGCAACCGGCTCCGGGCACGCAAGCCCAGGACGCTTTGTGGCCACAGGGAGCTTGCGGGAACCGGCCCTCGGGGAGTTCGCGGCCCAGACGCGCACGGCGGCACACGTTCGGAGTGGGGGGTGGCCTTCTCCCCAGGCCGGGGAGCGCAGACGAGCCGCCGCCTCCAGCCCCAGCCCCCGCAGGCGGTAGCTGAGCCCCGGCTCTCGCGGGCCTCACCTGACATAGTCCCGCTTGCAGTAGGTCTTCCCGTCTCTCACGAAGCACGTGCACGTCTCGTCCAGGTACTGGCTGCACTCGGCGCACTTGAGGCAGGCGGCATGCCACTCCAGGTCTGGCGACACCCGCAGGATAAACTGGTCGTGGATCTGACTCCCGCAGCCCACGCACATGGCGGTCCCGGGCTTCTCTGCCGGGGAAGGGCGCGGGGCCCGCGTCAGGCCGGGCTGCCCGGATCCGGGCGGGCCTCGGCCACTCCAGCCCCAACCCAACCCGCTCGCTCGCTCGATCCCTTTCAAGAATTGCGACTGCAGGGAAAAGTGGGCTTTCCTAAACGTCCAAACAATTGGAAACGAAAAACCAAAATCTTCTGAATTTGAGAAGGCTTTTTGTCTCCCCTTCACCCCCCCCTTTTTTTTTTTCGCTACTAAATTCATTTGGACGCAGTCGTTTTATCCATATATCTTGTAACTAAAAGGTAAGACAGGTGAGAAGAAAGAATAAAAAGACATTTAAGCACTGCGGACGCCACCTCATCAATACTGAACGGTGATGTTCCGGCATTTCTGTCCACATACTGCCTCTTACAACGACTCCCTCCAATCCCAACACAGACATCAGCTTTCACCGGAGTCTCTTCTCGTCCTCTCCGGCATTTCTTAAATATCCCAGATCAAGCTAGAGAAATCTGCCTTCTTCGAAAAGCCAAAAGACACACAAGCAAAAAAGCCCACACCCCCAAATCAAACCTAATTGCCTTAGCGCAAAACAGAAGCAGATTTCACAGACTGAGGTCAGCCTAGCAGCCTAACATTGAGAAAGAATGTTTAATTATAAATTAAAACAACAGGATTCCAAAGATAAGTGGCCTAAAGGAGAAATGTATTCGTTTCATTTTTTTCTCTCCCAGTGTCCTGTCAAATAGAAGCCACTTGTAGAATCCGCTAAACATTCTTCTGCATTAGAAATATTGCATATTAAGCACACACACATACACACACCCCCACACAGAAAGACTTACTCTTGGAATGATCCCCCATAGCACCCAGGAAAGGATAATGAAAAATAATATCCACCATGCAGAAAAGAGATGTGCGCAAAGTGTGCGGTCAGGGGTAGAAGGACGAGGGTCGCGCGCCCAACCTCCGCTCTTTGGTAACTAACTCCTCCTGCCCCGCTGAGTTGAAGGAGCGATTCCGCACTGGCCCGCACGCAGCATGACGTCAGCACGCACTCGCCCGGGGCCGAAGCTGGGGGCGGGACCTGTGGCGTCAAGAAGCTTCCCCAGAACCGCGGGGGATGCGGGGGAGGTAATGGGGACCTGGGGGCTGTTGGGCGGGGTGGCTTGGGTGGAAGGCGAGGGTGACGGGGGATTGGCTGCAAGGAAATGGGCAAACCCTGATTGGCCCGGAGTGAACAATGGAGGGCAGCCCCCTCGTCCAAAATCTACAAGGATCCTCTCTCTTGCCCGGGGTCGGGCTATCCCTGCTGGACCTTGCGTCACCTCCGAGCTGGCTCCGCGGCCACCGCAGCTCTGAGCTTCCTCTTGGACTTGCGGGGCGGTCTTCCCAGGCATGCCCGAGCGGGGTGATGGATACCTGGGGAGTGCAGGCAGGGGGAGGCCTCTCCTTTAAATGCTCCCTTCTTTCACAAATAAAAAATAATAAAAAAAATAAAAATCTACTGTTTTGGAACGAGAGCTGGGTGGAAAGGGAGGTCTGTTTGGATACAACCATCACTGTCCAGCCAGTCACCTTTCTCTTCTCGTTCGCCTTTGTCCTCAGGGTCCGAGCTAGAGAGGGAAGTTAGGGAACGACCATTGGGGGTTTGGATAAACTCTTTTTAGACTTCTTCCCGTTCCCCACCCCCCACCCATCCCCGCCTGTGGAAAACTTATCCAAGTTGGAGTATTAAGTGGGTAGCGCCAGAACGCAAAATCCGAAGACGCTTGTCGGATCCTGATTCGAGTCTTGACTTGAATTTGGAGGTGGGGCAGAGGGAGGGAGGTTAACTTGACAGATTCCCCTCATCTTTCCCCTACCCGAATAGCACAGCTCCTTCTAGGAACAAGGCTGGGGTCGAATGTGCGTCCTACTTCCCAAATAAGCAGTTTTTATAAACTCTTCTGTTTCATTTCACAAACCAACTGCAACGCAAATAATCAGAAACAAATGTGGTGCGCGGGGTAATTTACTATCTGTGCAGCGGCTCGTGGGTCCTTAGAAAACCCAAGACTTCTGAGCAGAGTGCATCCATTTTTTTCTTTCAAAGAAATCGCTGTGGGTTTTGTTTGAAAGGGTTCAAAGGCTGGCCCATGAATTATAAATAACATGTATCTAACCATGGTGGCTGTTGTTGTTTTCCCGTTAAAAGGTGTACCAAGGACTTGGTGCGCGCCTGGGCGGGACGGGCGCCCGCCTCGGGGTAAAATGTCTCCTCTGGAACCCCAGACCCCTGCCCAGGTCCCTGCGGGCCGGTCGGCCTGAGGGCGCGGTCGAGCGCGGCGGCCCTTCTATTCAAAATCTAAGGCTGTTTGGCCTCAAGCCTCTAGGGTGCTCTCTGGGAAATGGGTGCTGCCGAGGGCGCAGGGAGAGGCTTTGCCGGGAGCCCGGGCTAGGCCCTCGGTGCACACTAACCCAGCTGCTAGACGGTGGTCCGCCGCCCGGCCGGTGAACGCCCATCGGCAGCCCGCGCTGTGTCCAGATCTTCACGCTGCCTGTCCCGTCGTCCTCCCGCAAGGCTTCTGATCAGCACCACTGCCTTCGAAACGTGGGCCCGTCGCCGGTCTGAAATCTCTCTGCCCACAAGCCATGTCTTGCGTCTTTGGCTACTAGCTCCCAAAGGGCGCCCACCGGGAGTGTGCGGGGAGCAGGTCTGCGGGGAGAGGCGGTGGCAATGCTGCGGTTGAATGTGTCTTTGTGAATAGATGAGGTTGAGGAGCGAGGGCGGAGGCAATCTGTGCTTGTGTCTGTGCCAGGCCACTCTGTGACCTAAGGCCTCTTATTTTACTTTTCTGTCCCTCAGTTTCCTCATCTGTAAAATGGGGGATAAAATAATAGCTATCTCTACTATTTTAAGAATTAAACTCTTCTCTGGAAAAGGCTTAGAATAATACTTGGCATATAGTAAGTGTGGAGTACGTGTTAACCATGGTCATTGTTGTTGTTGGCTATGTCCTTGTGTTGGGAGCCTCTGTGTATGCTGTGTCTTTCCTGTGTGGGCGCCTGTGTGTGGATGTGGAGGGGAGGTCGAAATGTGTCTGTGTGTCTACCATCGGAAGATTTCTTTGTATATCTCAGTGTGCATTTGCTCTGGGTGGGTCGGCTGTGGGCGGGCAATCAAGAAGAGTGTATACAGGTGATGTCTGTGTATCTGGGTGCACGGTCCTGTCATGGGGGGCACCAGGTGAGCATACTGGTGAGCTGGGCTGTGTGCCTGGACCATTCGCTTCCCCCTCAGGCCACCCGAAGCCTGGCCTGACTCCCAGCACCTGGCCAGGAACAAGGGAATAATCAATACCTCAGGGATGAAGGCCGCCAGGAGATGATGGCTCCAGCAGAATCTTAGGCCTCGACTTTAACCCTCTCCTGCCAAGGGGTGAAATTCATCACCACCTAGAGGAGAAAAACAATCTTTGTGACCATTTTCGGGGAAGGGGAGACACAGTCACCTCTCCCGGGCTGCCAGGAAGCCAAGTCAAGAATTAATATTTGTTCAGCCCCTACCAAGAGCAAATCCCCTGTTATTAGCCTCCCAGGACTTGAAAGCAATGTTATGAGGTGGGTAATATTAGATTCATTCAATCCCCAAGGAAACTGAGGCTTCCAAGCCGACATGACTATTCCTGGTCACAGGCTGAGTCAGAGTTGGCATTCGCGGCCAGGTCGGCCTGGCTCCATCTGCTTGCTTCTCTCACTGTGCCGTTGAGGACCCTCGTGGCTGTGGGCCCACCGCACAACCCCTTCAACCTCTCTGGAGCTGTAAAGCCAGCAACCTGTTTCAAGAGCCCTCGAAGTGCGTCTCCTGGGTCACAGCACCCCCCCGGGGGAGACTGGTGCTGGTGTGGGATTAGAGAAAAACCTCTTCCCCTGGCACAGCCACAGGGCACCCTTGACCTGGCCCTGCCCTGTTTCTCTGCCTCCTGGCTGCTCCTAGGGTGCCCTTCCGGGAGAGGCAGGGGCCACACTGCTCTGCACAGCCCAGGCTACCGCATGCAGGAGACCTGGGTGCCTCCTTTGCTGGGCTCTGGAGCACTGTTCTCCCTTAGGAGGACTAGAGCTTCAGCTTCATAGCTCTGTGTTATCCCATAAAACTAGCCCCAACTATAGCCCTCCTCCTGGGAAGATTTCAGAAGCACAGAGAAGTCTCCCTGAATTTCTTCTCCCCAAATCTCCTCACCCATCACTGCTGCCTGAAACTCTGTTCACAATTCCACTGAAAGATCAACTTACTGTATAAAGACCCTTGAGAAAGAACAGAATAACAGGTGGTCATTCACACTACAGTGATAGTGGCTCTCGCCCTGGGAACGAGACCTGAGAGAAAAAGCAGGAGAGCACAAGACCTGAGGGCCCCAGAGCTGGCAGGGGCGGAGGGTCACCAAAGCAGGCCAGATCACTAAAACAAAACAAAACAAAACAAAACAAAACAAAACAAAATAAAACCCACTTATTATTTTACAGTTTTGCTTAGTCAGTCCTCCCATCCTTCCTCTTCCTTCCACAACTCTAGAACCAGAAAACTAGATGAGCCTCCAGAGACTTTCTCTTCTGGGCCTGTGTTTGACGGAGAAGAAACTGACCACCGGCAACGGTGATCATCCTTTCCCTGCCTGTCCCACCTGGGGGGCCCGGAGAGCCCCAACGGCGGCACGCATGCGTGCACATACATACACGCACCCACACACTGGACTGCCTTCCCCAGCTGCCTTCCCGTTCTTACCTGCTCAGGAGACCTTCGCTGAACAAAGATGTTTTGTCTCCTTATTTTCATGGAGTCACATATGTGCAGAGGAATACGGGGACTAACCTACATCTTTGGTATCGTCACCATGACGGCTAACATACTGGCTTCTTGCTAGGGGCCACCTTCACATGCCTGACTGGCCTTATCCTCACAATTCTGGAAAGAAGTTACTGTTGTTGAAATGATCCCTACTTCACAGATGAGGAAACTGAGACTTGGAGAGGTTAAGTCATTTGTCCCAGGTGACAAAGCGGGCGGAGCCTATGGACCAGCCTCTCTGCCTCCGGATCCTGCTTACGGGGTCATTGCAGCACCCCGCCTCCTGCCCACTTACAAAGGGGCCACCACGCCCACCCAATGCAAAGGAAGTTGACGCTTGTGGAAGGAGCGTTATCAGCAAGGAAACTGAAGCTCAGTGACATTGCCTCCAGCAGGTAAGTGACAGAGATGGAGCGGGAAGCCAAGGCTCCCCCTGCTGGCACCCCTGGGGTTGCGTTTCTGCCATTGCCCCTCTGAGGACCAGCCCCATGCCAGGTGTCCTCTACTTTTCTCCCAAGGCAATTGGAGATGTTGTAGAGAACAGGCCAAGGAGGGCCTCAGCATTCACGTCCTCACCCACCATACAGTTCTGAGGGCTGGGTTTTGGTGTGGGAGTTTGGCACCATGCTTCAGAGAACGCAACTAAGGCCTAAGAAAAGGCAGAAACTTAAGAAGATTCTAGGCCTCCTGACATCCAAACCTGTGTTCTTGCCCAGCCTCTCTTGCCTGCCTCCCACCGAGTCCCTTTGAACACACAGGCACCCCGTGCCGTGGCGCTGCTTGGTCCCCTCTCTCTCCCTCCTGAGCCCATTCCCTCTTCCCTAACGCCCCCTGAGCACCTGCTGCAGGCTGGGTCCTGGACTAAGGAACTGCAGATCACCTCATTTCATGCAGAGGCTGCACGCCCACGAAGCCAGCCCTGCCTCAAACGTAGGTAGGTCTTAAACATTTTTTTAAAGATTTTATTTATTTATTTGACAGAGATAGAGATAGCAAGAGAGAGAGCACGCACACGTGTGCGTGCACAAGCAGGGGGAGGGGAAGGCAGAGGGAGAGGGAGAAGCAGGCTCCCCACCGAGCAGGGAGCCCGATGTAGGACTCGATCCCAGGACCCTGAGATCATGATCTGAGCCGTAGGCAGATGCTTAACCGACTGAGCCTCCCAGGTGCCCCAAAGTTAGGTAGGTCCTATATTCATCGTTCAGCAGCTCAGAAATGAAGAAATCAATAACTTCACATGTTAATACAACCAGTAAGAGGTGGGACCGAGACTCAAACCCACACCCTCACTAGTCCGTGAGACTAGTTACAAACCTGTGCTACTGAGTCTGTCCATATGGGAATGGTCTTGTTTGTTCATTTGTTACTTTGTTTACAGTGGACATGTGTTGAAGTCATTCTGTATTAAGAAACCCATGGTCAGGGAACCCGGGTGGCTCAATCTGTTGAACGTCTGCCTTCAGCTCAGGTCGTGACACCAGGGTCCTGGGATCGAGCCCTGCATCGGGCTCCCTGCTCGGCAGGGAGTCTGCTTCTCCCTCTGCCCCTGCCTTTGTTTCTTTCCAGATTGCACCCTGAAGATAGCTGTAGGGACAACCTCCAACCCTAGATTTTGGGACAGGAGGGAGCTGTGGGAAGGAGCTGTGCCTGGTGTTTTGGGGGGAAAGCTGCATTTTTCCTATCTTTCCAGAAGGGGGAGGCCTAGCTAGCTTGGCATAGCCTGGGAGTGCTTCTGAGCCTGTGGCCTGGCACACTGGTGTCCTGGGCTGTCTTCTGCCAGCCTGCAGCCTGACTGGGCCTCCCTTCTAGTGCTCTGTTTCTAGAACCATTCCTTCCCTTCCAGGTAATGGGTAACATGGGAAGAAAGGGGTGAAAGGAATGAGAGAGAGACTGAGCTCCAGTGGGAATAGATTCACCAAAGCAGGATTGGATGGTTGTTTTGCGGAGAGGCCAGCCTCTTGCCACGTGGGCCAGGCTGCAGGCTGGGGCCCTGGATGGACAAGGTGCCCTTCACTGAAGCAGGTAACACAGGAGAGAAGAGAGGAAAATAATGGTAGGAGACAACAATTCTCTCCTTTGACCAAACTCTAGCCAGGCTCCTCTGAGCCCTTTCTCGGTGAGGCCTCAACCTTGAACAAAACACTAACGGGGTTTCTAGCAGCTCAGGGCTGCAACCATAGGACCACCCTACCCCCTCAAGTGCCTTCCTCAGAAAACTCAAGGCTGTCAGGAGAATTTACCCTTTGTTCCTGTCAACATCTGAAGATAAGGCCCCTGTCTCCCAGCCTTTGTGGGAGGGTAGGAATCCACCTTGGATAAGCACCAATTAGCAAACCAGATGGGTTTCTCATGAACCAGCTCCTAGTCCCTGCTTTTTGTACTTTTTCACTTCCCTGACTCTACTGAGTCCCTGCCCCCTGGCCCTTCCTATTCCCTCATTCTCCCTTTAAAGTACCTGGTCACCTCTGTGCGAGTCAAAGTTGAGTTCAGTTCCCATGGGACTCCCGGCCCTGGTGCTGACTAGAATCCGTCCTTGCTACTTTACCTGAGTCCGGCTGTGCTCACCTTTGGCTTGGGATCAGCACCGTGGAGAAGACTGCAGTGGAGGCTGGAAAGACTTCCTGGAGCCCATGGCATCTCATGTGAGCCCTGTGGGATAAGTATGATTCTTCCAGGCCGAAAAGGAGGAGGCAGAGGGAACGGTTTTGCATACAGAGGAAGGAGCTGTGTGAGTCAAGCGCATTTGGGGGGAAATGGGAACAGTGGGTAGAGGCTGGAGTGAGGAAGGAATGTGCGCAGGGGCACCAGCAAGGCCACAGCCACGCCATCCACAGCTGGTGCGTGTGGCTGGACTGTCACAGAGGAAGCAGCCGAACAAAAGACTGAACGAGCAGTTTGGGTTCGACTGTAGGAAGCCTCACACGCCAGGCAGAGGAACTCTGAGGACAACGTTCCCCCAGCAAAGGAGAACTTCTGTGACCCTGTTGTAGCGTGAAGAGCTTCGGACGGGATCATGGCATCAACAGCACTGTTCTGTGGAAAGATTAACACACAGATGAGTCAAGCAAGGCAAGGAGTAACCAGCACGTAAATCAGGAGGGTACGGGGGAGAGGTGTGAGGGAAGAAGACGTGTCCGTGGACTTTTGGCTGGCCCCTCTCTCTCCTTAGCAATGGGCAGTCCAGGAGGAAGGCTGGTCTGGGGGAGGGCTGGATGGTGATCAATCAATCTCAACCAGTTACATGGGGCAAAGGGAAGAATTTCTATATGTAATCCCGAGACAAGAGGAAAAGAATACCGCTCACTTGTAACTTACTTGTTAAAGATATTGAAAAAAGATACTGAAAATCTGGGTTAAGATTCAGACACCAGTATCACAGGGACCAACCGTGCATTGTGAATTGTATCTTCCTGGGGTGGGAGGAGACTTCAGGTTTTCTGTGCTGTGCTGTCCGGGCCCAGCCCTGAAGGCAGGGAGTGCAGGCGTGCAAGCAGAATGGCCCTGACTCATGTGGTCCTCTTATTTCCCGGTAGCAGTATGTCTAGATTCAAATTAGAGGAACTATCTATCTATCAGCTATCTGCTTGACTTGAACATCAGTGATGCCTGTTTTTCAATGGATTTCCCCAGCAGAAGAACTAACTACTGTCATAATCTCTGCCATCCTGCACAGATGTGTGTGGGTTTCGGATTTGCAGACTTTGGGGGCCAGTTACAGTCCCCTTACCAATCAGAGAGGCTTCCCTTTTATGAGACTGAGATTTATCGTATGTCCTCCAATGTGAGGATGCCTCTTCATAAAGCTATTGTCATAGTCTTTTTAAAGTTTTTTGTTTTTGTTTTTGTTTTTGTTTTGTTTTGTTTTGTTTTATTAAGTGGGCTTCACGTGGGCTCAGTGTGGAGCCGAACTCGGGGCTTAAACTCATGACCCTGAGATCGGGACCTGAGCTGAGATCAAGAGTCAGATGCTTAACCAACGGAGCCACCCAGGCCCCGCTTAAAGGTTTTACAGGATGTCTTTTATTCTTTCCAACACACATTCATAAGATGCTAAATATGTATGTTTTTTTTCATAACAAGGACCACACACTCATGCCCTGTTCTGTCTCTTCATCACCTGAAAATAAAATAGAAATTATACATGACACCAAATGTTTGGCTACAAAGCCCATCAAGCAACAATTAAAAAAAAACAAAAACAAAAACGCACAGACGATCCTCTTTCACTGGAAAACATCTTCTGAAGGCTACAGTTACCGGCAAATTCCAAAAATAGACAATAAATGAGATAATGGAATCTGGGTTGTCACCTCTTGTCCAATGGGATTATCCGATGTCTAATCATAGACAGATTGTGATTAATGTGATTGTGGATGGGGCATTAATCCGATTCAGGAGGGAATCCAGTCAGATTTTCATCTGCTCCAAATGTGTAATTGGTTTGGAGGCAGCAGAAAAGCAGCTTGTACCCGATTTTGCCGCATCACGGTGATGAGGTCTATTTTGATCAGCTTGAGTTATGGACAATATAAATTATTTATAGCCACGTTAGACGTGCCTTATACTTGTAAAGACCTTCAAGACAAAATCACACTCCTCTTACTGTTGTAGGAATCTCATTCAGCTGAATCCTGGTGCCCACAGCTTATGAAAAGCAAGGAGAAGAAGAGATTAAAGGCCAGTAGTTTCCTCATAAAGTACTGACTGAACATTACAAGGAGCAAGAGGTTGAGCCCGGCAGTAGAAAAGGCCAACGGACGCATACAGAATGGTCTTGGCTCCAAAGGGTTTTGCTCTAGTTGAGAAGAGGGACCCAGACTCAGGAAAGCACAGGCATCCACATAAAGGAACATGTGTGAGGCTCATTCAAGCTGAGCATGAAGGAGAATTCCCTTTGAACTAAACAAGCCTCACGAAGGTGGTGAAGACAGCTTCCAACGTGCCCGTGAGTGAGGAGGGAGAGGGCTGGGGGCAGAGCTGCACATATGCCCCGGGGACGGGAAGGATGGTCTGGGGAAAGGGGGGAGGTGCTGTTATTGGCTGAACAGCTACCGTGCAGTATGGCTGGCACTTCATACATCACCTCCATCCCTCGTGTATCGGCCGGGCGCTCTGGGCTAATAAAATCTAGCTAAAAGTGGTAACGAAAGGAAATGAGCTGGCTCAAACAAGCACAGAGGTAGGGCAGACCCTATACTTAGATGACCCCAGGGTCCAAAGGTGTCATCAGCAGGTCCTTTCTGTCTCCCTGCTCTACTGTTGACGGACTCAGCTTCATTCTGAGGTGATTCTTATGGTCACACAATGGCTGCCAAAATACTTGGGACCGTATGCCTCCTGTGTGTGACCAGTGGGAGAAGCTGGCTTCCTGGGGCTCTCACCAAACAGCAAGGAAGCTTCTTTCCAGAATTCCCCAGAAAACCTGTTTTCTTTTCTTTTTTTTTTTGTTACTTTTTAAAAATATTTTTATTATGTTATGTTAGTCACCATACAGTACATCATTAGTTTTTGATGTAGTGTTCCATGAGAAAACCTGTTTTCTGTTTCATTGACCCACATTGGCTTAGATCTGTCCCTTCTTGAACCAATCACTGACAAGGAATTAGGGATTCCTGTGTTGGCTTAGACTAAGCAGCACAGGCATGTGTACCCCACTAGAAGGGTGCTGATAAACGTTTAAGAACTGGCTCTTTAGGAAAGAACTTATATATATACATACATATTTATTATAAATTTATTGATACAAAGGAAGTGTAGCAAAGAATTTACAAATAATAAAATATGCAATTGTATTGTAATTGGACATTGTAATATGAATTGTAAATTATAATTGTAAATATATAATTCTATTGTAATTATAAATTCCACATAGCCAATTGATTCTTATAGAATACTTTCATTGATTTTTGCCAAACTTTTGCTAATTTATGGTTGCATAATTAAGTAAATAAATATCTTTCCTATAATCCAACAATAAACAATTATAAAAATATACTACAATGAGGGGTACCTGGGCGGCTCAGTTGGCTAAGCATCTGCCTTCACCTCAGGTCATATGACTCAAGGTTCTGGCATCAAGCCCCACATTGGGTTCCCTGCTTGGTGGGGAGTCTGCTTCTCCCTCTCCCTCTGCCTGCCGCTCTGCCAGCTTGTGTGCCCTCTCTCTCAAATAAATAAAATCTTTAAAAAATATACTACAGGGGCGCCTGGGTGGCACAGTCGTTAAGCGTCTGCCTTCGGCTCAGGGCGTGATCCTCGAGTTCTGGGATCGAGCCCCACATCAGGCTCCTCCGCTATGAGCCTGCTTCTTCCTCTCCCACTCCCCCTGCTTGTGTTCCCTCTCTCGCTGGCTGTCTCTCTCTGTCAAATAAACAAATAAAATCTTTAAAAAAATAAAAAATATACTATAATTAATATATTTTAAATGAAAATATTTAAAGCCCTATCATTAAGTGAACAAGAATTGTAAAAAGTCTATATGAAGAAAGGTTTCTTGACTATGGCCATGTAAAAAAAAAACACATAGAGTACCAAAATATGTTCCAGTATAGAATTATATATATGATGTCAATATTCTTCCAATTTATCTATAAATGTATAAATCTATACATGCAATTTGGTATACCACAAATATAATTAAATTGCCAATGGAATTTGACATAATAATTCTAAAGATAAAATGAAAAAAGAAATGTGTGAGGATTAGTGAGGACAGTTTATAAAAGAAGAGAAATGAAGGGTGTTTTTCCCTATTAGATATTCAGATGTGGTATAAAGTTCTAGGAATGAAAACAGTTTGATACTAAAGCAGAACTTGGCAGATTTAATATAACATTGAAAAGGCCAAAATCAGACTTTTGGTTTGATAGGAATTCAGTGGAAAAGCGAACAATTATTCAGTATATATTATTGGTACATTTGAAAAAATTGAAGTCAGACGTCTCTGCACCACACCATTTACCAAAACCTTCTTCAGATGGATTGAAGATTTTAATGTAATGACAAAAACCACAAAGGTACTAGACAAAAATATATGTGACTCTTCCTGTAATCTTGGGAGGACGATGGGCCTTCCAAGTGGCACAAGGAAGGAGACCCCAAACAGGAAAGACCAATGAATTTGACCACATAAAAGTGCAATGAGTTGCTCTTTCCAGCCGTCCTTGTGAGGGTGACATCATCTTTAAACCCTGCGTGGCAATCCCCGACGCACCGCCATGATGCCCAGGGAAGACAGGGTGACCTGGAAGTCCAGCTGCTTCCTTAAGATCATCCAACTTTTGGATGATAATTTGAAACGCTTCACTGTAGGAGCGGATAGCATGGATTCCACACAGATGCAGCCGATCCGCCTGTCTGTCCGTCGGTGGGACGGCTGTGGTGTGGATAGGCAAGAACATCGTGATGCACGAGGCCATCTGAGGGCATCTGGAGAACAACCCAGCTCTGGAGGAACTGTTGCCTCATATCTGGGGGAGTCTGGGTTTTGTGTCACCAAGGAGGACCTCACTGAGATCAGGGACATGCTGCTGGCCAATAAGGTGCCAGCTGCCGCTGGTGCTGGTGCTACAGCCCCATATGAAGTCACAGTGCCCGCCCAGGACATTGGTCTGGGTTCCAAGAAGACCTCCTTCTTCCAAGCTTTAGGCATCGCCACTAAAATCTCCAGAGGCACCATTGAAATCCTGAGTGATGTGCAGCTGACTAAGACCAGAGACAGAGTGGAAGCCAGCGAAGCCACACAGTGGAACCTGCCGAATGTCTCCCCCTCCTCCTCGGGGCTTTGGGCTGATCCCCCAGCGGGTGTTTGACAATGGCAGCACTACACCCCTGAAGTGCTTGACATCACAGAGGAAACTGCATTCTCACTTCCCAGAGGGTGTCTGCGACGTTGCTAGCATCTGTCTGCAGATGGGTTACCCCGTTGCATCAGTGCCCCGCTCTACCATTAATGGATACAAGGGGGTCCTGGCTTTGTCTGTGGAGACTGATGACACCTTCCCACTGCTGAAAAGATCGTGGTCTTCTTGGCTAATCCACCTGCATCTGTGGCTGCTGCCCCTGTGGCCAGCCATAGCCCCAGCCAAAGTTGAAGCAAAGGAAGAGTTGGAGGAGTCCAATGAGGATATGGGATTTGGTGTCTTAGACTAATCACCAAAAGCAACCAATTCAGCTAACTTTATTTGGGAAACAAGGAAATGTAGGCTTACTTCTCTAACCAAAAAAAAAAAAAAA
>NW_024425230.1:27273561-27317846 GCF_017311325.1 Ursus maritimus | reverse complement strand
AAAAAAAAAAAAAAATGCAATGGCTGTTTATGATTTATGACAGACAAATGGGTTGATAGCCTTACAAAAAAAGGTTTAATGTATTAATGACTTAAATAAGAAAATGATGAATGCTAACAGAAAAAATGGGCTGGAAAGAAGAAAAAAATCATGATCAATGACACATAAAAAAATTATCGTCTCACCACAAACTCAGTAGCTTAAAATAACATCCATTTATTGTCTCCGAGTTTCTGTAACTCAGAATTCTGGTCCTGGCTTAACTGGGCTCTCTGCTCAGGGTCCTACAAAGCTGAAATGAAGGTGTTGGCCAGATTGCAGTCTCATATGAGGCTTGACTAGGGAAAGATAAGCTTCCAAGCTCCCTGATTGGTGGTAGAATTCATTTACTTGCAGCATTATATCATGACAACTTGCTTCTTCAAAGTCAGAAGCACCAGCAAGGGAGAGAGAGCGAGCGAGACAGAGAGAAAGATTCTATTGAGTTGAGTGTCCAACTTGATGGGGCCTTTTTTTTTAAGGTTTTTATTTATTTGTTTGAGAGGGAGAGAGAGCACAAGCAGGTAGAAAGGGAGAGGGAGAGGGAGAAGCAGATTCCCTGCTGAGCAAGGAGCCTGACTCAGGGCTTGATCCTAGGACCCCGAGATCATGACCTGAGCTGAATTCAGATGCTTAACCGACTGAACCACCCAGGTACCCCTTGAGGGGGCCCTTTTAAAGGGTTCACCTAATTAAGTAAGGCCCACCTACTTTTCATGAGCCCCAAATCAATTGATTAGAACTTTAATTACAGCGGCAAAATCAATTAATTTTGCTATACTTGTTAGAAATAAATCATAGGCATTCAAGGGGAGGGGATTATACAGGGTTTCGATAATTGAGGGTAAACCTTATAATGTACCCGCCACATTAGTAATGAAAGAAAAGCAAATTAAATCATCACGAATGGTCATTTTTGGCCTCTCACATTGGCAAAGATCTAAAAAACAAAAAACCCAAAATTCCCAGTGTTGGCAAAGTGTGAGAAAACTGGCCCTATCATAGCCTGTGGGAGGGAGTGTCGAGGGGTGCACCATTCTGAAAAGGCACAACAGTCTGAAATGCAGTTTTCCAAAACTTGTTGAAGACTTAAAACTCTGCAGTCTCTTTGACCCAGCTTACCTTCTGCTAGAAACTATTCATGGAAATACTTACGGGTAACGTACATAAAGATTTAATCTTGAGGTTGTAGGCTGAAACTTAAAGACTAAAAAATAAAAAAAAAAGGAGGAGGAGGATAAAAATGAACATAAGTAAAAGGCTGGTTAAATAGGTTGCGGTAAATCCACATAATGGAAGTGAACTGGTTCACACTTTCTTACAGTTTGAGCTCCAGTGCCAGGCACCCTGGTCAGGATCCAGGCTCCAGCGGTTAGCGGCTCTGTGAAATGGGTCTGTACTGTACCCTCTCTGAGCCTCAGTTACAAAGATGGAATAATAACGGTACGCACCGCATTGGGTTGTTGTGAGGATTACATGCTCATTCATGCACATTTTGTGCCAAGTCAGCACGTAATTGTGGAGAAGGAGAAGGGGGAAGATAAGGTATCAGGAAGTTACCACACAGCTTATACAAAATAATTCCATTTTTGTAAAAGAGTTAAATGATAAAAGCAGCAAATAGAAGTCATCTTTCAGACTGTTACCTTTATTTTCTCTAAGAAGTGGGATTATAGAGGATGTCTAATTTCTTCTTTGTGAGTTTTTAAATTTACCAATTGTCCTACACTGTATACTTATGACTTTAGAAGGAAAATACCCAAACTTTCTTTTTTTTTTTTTAAGATTTTATTTGTTTATTTGACAGAGAGAGAGAGAGCAGGAGAGCACAAGCAGGGGGAGCAGCAGAGGGAGAGGGAGAAGCAGGCTCCCCGCTGAGCAGGGAGCCTGACTCAGGGCTCGATCCGAGGACCCTGGGATCATGACCCGAGCTGAAGGTACTTGCTTAACCAACTGAGCCACCCAGGTGTCCCCAAACTTTCTTTTTTTAAAGAAAGGAAAAATAAGCCCTGAATGATCAGGAAGGCCTCAAGAATGAGGTGGGATTGAACAGGTCTTGTATGACAATGGTTCTCGGACTTTTGGAGCTCAAGATCTAAGAAAAAACAATAGGGACATCACGTGGGACTGCCATTATTCTGTGTTGCTGAGTGAGACATTTTTTTAAAATTTACTATCTACTAACATCACTTCATATAAGAGGAAACATATTAACATGGAAAAAAGAAAAGATTAGTTTCAGAATAAATAGCCCTTTCCATTGAGTTTTGTGAAAAACTCATTGCATCATTTTTATTTTTCTCATTTGGCCAAAAACTGCTAAAAACTTCATCTTGGGCTGAATATTGGTAACAACTAGGGTAGAGTCTTAGAAATGAAAAGGGTCACTAGCAGCAAAGCAGGGAGGCAGCAATGTGGGCACTGTGGAAGTTCTGGCCTCTCTGCTTGGCCCCAAGGCTCTGAATACATCTGTGAAAAACATAGACATAATCCCTACCCTTTCTCATGGAGGAGGCGACTATGGGACAAGTGTCTTTCATTAAATCTCTGAGGTCGGAGGTGGTATCAGTCTCCTCGCCTACATCTTCCATAGGACTGGTGGAGGACAGCAAGCTCAGCAAAGAGCTTCTGAAACACAGAGTCTTCAGGGGACCTGAAAGTCCGTCTGAGGGCATCACAGGGAGGGATGGCATCTCCTGGGCACCTGCAGGCTCTTGGCACCAACAAACGTTTTAGGAGTCATGTCTATCTATGGGTATATTGGAAAGAAATGCATGTTTTATTAAGCTCAGAATAAGACTTCGATATTTATGTATAAAGCTCAAGCTTCACTTCAGCTTAATGAAGGCTAGCAAAATGCAAGGCTAATTTGATAATGTAGGCAAATTCTTTTGCCATTAATCCCATGAATCATACATGTCTCCTCTAAGAGCCTGGATTTTGAATGTTTTAGCACAAGTAAAGTATCAGGAGAGTAAAAACTCACTAATTGGAGCAAACTAGGAGCAGTCAGAATGCACTCTAGAAGACGTTAAACTCAAAGTTACCTTCTTATGTAATCTATACATGTCTATATGTGCACTACATTAAACATCAACAAAATTGACTGTAGAGGAGTCATGGCCAAGCAGAGGTCCCACCTTAGCTGCTTTCACACGGAGCTAAGGACATCATAGCTTTAGAACCTTGTTCAGTCGTGTGCCTAGAGATGCAGCCAGTGTCTGAAAGAATAGTTTTGGAAAATAACCACTTTTTCACGATGGTAGATAAAATCAATTTGCTCATTACACCTTTTTCTCACAGATGATTATAAGGGATATCTTTACTTCAGGAGTCTTTTTTTTAAAAAAAAAAAGAATTTTATTTATTAAGAGGGAGAGTGTGCAATCAGGGGGAGGGACAGAGGCAAGGGAGAGAGAATCCCAAGCAGGCTCCGCACTGAGTGTGGAGCCCAACACAGGGCTCGATCTCACAACCCTGAGATCATGACCTGAGCTGAAATCAAGAGTCGGACCCCAACCTACTGAGCCACCCAGGGACTCCTCAGCTAGGATTCTTATTATAAATTCGCAGCTTCTAAACTGAAAACTGCAGAGCCTTCCATCTTGTAATTGTCACATATGGGGAGGGTTTCCCAACTTTCCCAAGTGGGAATTAGTTGGACTGTGGCTGTACTTCTGATAGGCAAAGTCTCTTTTTATAAAGTGTTTTTGTTTCTTTCTCATTAGGAGAAAACCTATTTCTTAAGCACTTATTATGAGCTTCTAGAATGGAAGCTCTTGATGGTGAGGACTATGTCTATTTTGTACCTCTGGGCTCAGAATAGAGACTGCATATAACTGCTTAATAAATGGTTGTTGAAGTAGTGGGGTCCAGGTGTCCCTGCTTAGGTGGTAGCCAGCTTCCAAGTTGGCCTCCAATGATCCCTGCCTCCTGTTATTTTCACCCTGGTGTAGTCCTCTCTCACACTCTATCAGGGTCGGTGAGTGTGAATGGGGGATATGCCAGTCATGATGATACGTCACTATCAAGCTTAGGTTACTAAGGACTGCAGCTTACATCTTGTTATGTCTATCTTTTTTTTTTTTTTAGATTTTATTTATTTACTTGAGAGAGAGAGAGAGCACAGGCAGGCAGAGTGGCAGTCAGAGGGAGAAGGAGGAGCAGACTCCATGCTGAGCAGGGGGCCCACATGGGGCTCAATCCCAGGACCCCGAGATCATGACCCGAGCTGAAGGCAGATGCTTAACTGACTGAGCCACCCAGGTGCCCCGGTATGTCTGTCTTTATCTCTCTCTCTGATCTCTGCCTTTGGGAAACGCCACAGAGAGAGGTCCCTATGGTAAGGACCTGAAGCCTCCTGTCAACAGCTACACAGGTGGTATTGGAAGTGACCCCCCAGTCCCATAGAAGTCTTCAGAGACTGAAGCCCTGGTCAATAGCTTGAATGTAACCTTGTGAGGAAGTTGGAGCCAGAACCACCCAGCTGAGCCATTCTAGGATTCCCTAAGCCTCAGAAACTGTAAGACAGTAAGTGTTGTTTCAAGATGCTAGATGTGGAGGGTAATTTGTTACACAGCAGTGGTTAATTAGTACGACATGAAATCCCACCCATTTCTCACCAAAACCTTATGGGGAAGGCGTTAACAACACTTTCTGACCGCTGAAGATACAGAGGTAGGCGAAATCAAGGAAGCTGTCTGAGACAGCCTGGATACAAACCCAGGTCAGACACCTGCTATCTCTCAGAGAACAAAATTATCACATTTCTCTTACCCGAATAACTTACCCTTAGAGTCTGTCACTTTGTTATCATTTGGGATTTTGGCATCTGGTAATAATAAGAGCAGGGACTATTAAAAATATACCAAGAGAAGCTGTTTGCATAACTCATAAATGTTCGAGGTTTCATGGTCATGATTTCCAAATAGAGAAATGACAACACGTTGGAAGGAACAGATGAGTTGAAAGGAGAATTTGAAAGTGGCACAGTTAAAATCATCTGTAGGTATTTTTAGCACAAAGAAAGAAGTCCTGTTGGCAGACACGGCTAAAATGTAGGGCCATTTTCATGTGCTATATTTAGAAAGTCAGTGAATGTCATAGCAAGACAATTGCTTGTTGAGAACATGGATGAGCCTTGAAAATATGAATATAGGCCCATTTCTATGTGGCCCTTATTGGCACAGAGGAGGGGACCACCCAGAAGTGGTACTCTGGGATCCAATCTCCCTCAGCCTCCAAACATTAAGTGAAAAAGTGGGCCTGCTGTGCAACCACAGCTTCAAGACAAATCCTTGGACCTCTTTTTCTTCCAAGCAGACTGCTGCCCCTAAAATACTCCTATACAGAAATTCTGGGGTTGCTCTGGGAAGCAGTGAACTTGAGCCATATAGCTGGGTAACAGAGAGAACTGAGGGGTATTAAGTAGATCAAATTAAGGTATAAAGCAGCAGTGCTCACTCGTGGAGTCCTGAAACACTGGGGGGTCTAGGTTGGTGTGTGAGACTTGGACAAGACCTTTGTAATTATCAATGATTAAATTACTGCCTTTTCCAAATGATTTGTTAAACAGAAAATAAAGGAGAGAACTTGTCATAACATCCCTCACCCTCATGTGTGATGTGTGTGTGTACCTATAGCCTATGCAATTTACATACTTAAAGTGTGCAATATGATGGGGGTTAGTATATTCATAGAGTTGTGCGACCATCGCCACAGTTTTGGACATTTTCATTATGCCCCCCTAAAAGTACACACCCATTAGCAGTCACTCCCCATTACTCATTCCGTCCTCAGCCATAGGCAACCACTCATCTTCTTTCTATCTCTACAGATTTGCCTATTCTGGACATTTCATATTAATAGAATCATATACTCTGTGATGTTTCGTGACTGGCTTCTTTTACTTAGCATGATCTTTCCAAAGGTCATTCGTGTTGTAGCATGTGTCAGTCCTTCATCCTTCCTTATTGCTGAACGATAGTCTATTTGTGAACATATCACATTTTATTAACCATTCGACAGTTGATGGACACTTGTGTTGTTTTCACTTTTTGGCTATTAGGAATAATGCTGCTATGAACATTCAGGTGCAAGTTTTGTGCGAGCGCACATTTTCATTTCTCTTGGGCACACATCTAGGAACAGAATTGTGGGTCATATGGTAACTATATGTCTAACATTTTGAGGAGCTGCCGATTGTTCACCCAACCAGCTGAATAGGGTTCCACTTTCTCCACATCCTCCTCAACACTTGTGATTATCTGTCTTTTTGAGAATAGCCGTTCCAGTGCGTGTAAAGTGCTATCTCATTGCGGTTTTGATTTATGTCTCCCTGATGACAAATGCTGTTAAGTGTCTTTTCATGTGCTTATTGGCACATGAAGACATTTGTATATATTCTTTGGGGAAAAGTCTGTTCAAATTCTCTGCCCATTTAAAAAAATTGTGTTCTTTTTCATTATTGGGTTGGAAGAGTTCTTTATATATTCTGGATACAGTACCTTATCAGATATATAATGTGCCAATATTTTCTCCCATTCTGTGGGATGTCTTCACTTTCTTGATGGTGTCCCTTGAAGTACAAAAGTCTTAAATATCGATAAAGGCTAATTTATCAATGTTTTCTTCTGTTGCTCATGCTTTTGGTGTCGTATCTAAGAAGGTTTTACCTAACCGAAGGTCAAGATGATTTATTCATGTTTTATTCTAAGAATTTCATAGTTTTGGCTCCTGTGTTTTGGTCTATGGTTTATCTTGAGTTAATTCTTGTGTATGGTTTAAGAAGGGGTTCAGCTTCATTCTTTTGCATGTGGAAAACCTCACTATTGGTTACTTTTTCAAGGAGAAGCAGAATAATGAGATTTTTGATGCTTGAACTTTCATTACAGCATTTAAAATGCAAATGGTTAGGTTCTAACTTTCCCTGTGGCCCTCAATTCCTTTCCCCTTCCTTTCTCCTTTCACAGTTGTTGCTAACTTCTGTTGTTATTCCTTCAGACAATTAAGAAATAGTTATTGAACACCTGCTGAACACCTGGTACTTCACCATGGGATGAAGGGGAGTATGTACAAGACATAGACTGTGTCCTAAAAAAGTTTACAGTTCAGTTGAGGTAGTGAGTGTCACATATATTAAACATTAACCAATAGCGAGGTCAGTAACCACCTAGGGTTCAAACTGGTCCCAGAAATACAGTGAAATGTTTGTATTGTGGCAAGACAGAAAAACCACATATAGATCAACGAATACAATTCAAGAGATGTGGGCATCAGAGCACTCACAGTCTGCTGGTGGAAGTGTAACATGGTATAGCCACATTGGAAGAGAGTTTGGCAGTTCCTTAAATGGTTAGACATAAAGTTGCCAATTCTAACCCTAGAGAAATGAAAACACATCCAGACAAAAACTTGTGCACAAATGTTTATAGCAGCATTATTCAGAAGAGCCCCAAAGTGGAAAAAACCCCAAATGTCCACCCACTGACGAATAGATAAATAAGATGCAGTATACCCATATAATAGAATATTATTCGGTCATTACAAAGAATAAAATATGGATGCATGCTACAATGTGGACGAACCTGAAAAGATTATGCTAAGTGAAAGAAGCCAGTCACAAAAGAGCACAAATGATATGACTCCATTTATAAAAAAATCTTCATAATAAGCAAATCCACAGACAGAAAGTAAATGAGTGGTCTTCTAGGGTTTGGGGAATAGGGTGATAGGGGTGTGACAGCCAGAGTTTGAGGTTTCTTTTTGAAGTGATCAAAATATTTTAAAACTGACTGTGGTGATGGCTGCACAACTCTGAATGTACCAAAAATAATTTATCTGTAAAAATTAAATGTGTAAATTATATGGCACATGAATTATATCTCAGTAAAACTGTTGTTAAAAACCAAACAAAGACACAAAGACAACCAAAGCCAGAGGGATGAGGAAAAGGGAGAGGTAAGCTCGGGCTGGGATGTCTAAGAAGGCTTCATAGCAAAAAGCTCATTCATTCATCTGTCTATTCATTTTTCATCCATGAAGTATGCATGGAGTATTTGCATGGGCCAGATATTGTTCTGGGGACAAGGGTTCCAGCAATGAATTAAACAGAGGCCTTGCCCTGAAAAAGAAAGCGTAGTTAGGAGAAGGAGAAAATGGAGAAGGGGCTACGTAGCGGTGGTTGAAGAAAGCCTCTTCCAGGAGCTAGTATTTAAGCTGAGACCTGAATGAAGAGTGGGAGCAAACTATAGAGAAGCTCTGGAAGAAAATCATTCCAGACAGAGGAACAGCAAGTACAAAGACCTCGAGGCAGGAGTGTGCTGTGTGTTGGAGGCAGAGTAGAAAGAGTACCTGAAGTGGAAGAAAAGAGATAAATCCGAGAGCCAAGCAGGGGCAAGATCGAGAAAGATTTGAAGTCACAGTACGATCTTTGGATTTTTTCCCCCTCAGTGTGATGAGGGAGGGTTTTGAACAGAGAGGGTATAACGCGGTTTCTATTTTAAGAGTGTCTCTGTTAGTTCTGAGGAGGAGAGCCTGTGAAGGCAAGAGCAGAGGCTCAAACACCAGCGGGGAGGCCGCTGCCGTGGTCCCAGTGAGGGAGAACGTGGCTTGGACCAGAGTGGAAGCAGAAAGCTAAAGTCACTAGGATTTGCTGATGGATTGGACGGAGGACATGGGTCAGATTTTGAAATGAAAGTTTTCAGTTATGTTTCTACCAATGTCCAGATTGTAGATTATCCAAGCAGAGATTTCAAGCTGGTGACCTGCTGTGCATGTTTGTGCATGTGTTTTAATCAACGTTATTGAGGTGAAACCTACACATAGTAAAATTCACCAATTTTAAATGCAGTTATTTTTTTAGTTTTGGTAAATGTATACAGTCATTGTATATACTACAATCATGATCTAGAACCTTTTAATCTCCCTAGAATGTTTCCTCATGCCTATTTGCCAGGGCTAGCTCCTAGAAACCACGTACCTGTTTTCTGTTCCCGTAGTTTTGCTGTCATATAAGTAGAATCCTATGTCTTCTGTGTCTGGCTTATTTCACTTAGTATAGTGCTTTTGAGATTGATCCACGTCGTTGCACGGGTCAGTACCGCGTACCTTTTTTACTGCTTCGCAGTGAATGCAATAGACCGTACTTAGTCATTTTGGGAAGCCCTCACAAAATACCACAGACTGCGCGACTTAAACAAGAGAGATATGTTTTCTTACAGTTCTAGAAGTCTGAGATCAGGGCATCAGCACAGCCGGGTTCTCGTGAGGACTTCCTTCCAGGCTTGCAGACGGCCAGCTTCTCTCTGGGTCACCACATGGCGGGGGGCACATTAATCCCATTATGAGGGCTCCGGCCTCATCGCTTCCTCTACACCTAATTACCAAAGGCCCCATCTTCAAATATCACATTGCGGGGTAAGTCTTCAACATGAGTTCTGGGGGATATAATTCAGTCCCCAGCACAAACGAATACACCAGGTCACCGTTCGTTCCGTGAATTTGCCAGTGAATAGGTGTTAGATTATTTCCGGTTTGGGGCTGTGATAAATGAAGCTGTTATAAACATTTGAGTACAGTTTCAATCTGGTCTTGGGCCGAAGCGTGGCCGTTAGATCTCACCGCTGCTAAGCCATCAAACTGCTGTGTGATAGGACAGGTCAGAGTATTCAGCTCCCGTTTCTGACACACAAAGAATCGTGAACTGACAATATTCCACTAGAACAAACAATGCTCACTGCTGACACGGTGAGCGAATGACACGCTGTAGATTCAAAATGTTTTCGGTGAAGCGGCTGCTGGTGCACAACACAGTGGCCCCTACGGGCTCTGCACGCCTGACGTCTCCACAGGCTTTTTCATTTGTCTAACGGAGCCTCTCTCTGCTCCACACATATTTTCACCACCACCGGTTGTAAAACATCTTTGCAGAGTCCACTAAAGGTTACATCGAATTAGTGTTTCCTCACCTCCTTTGAAAACATCCTGTTCGTTCAGACTATTCACAGAGGCTCATCCCAGCGTCATTTCAGATTTGGCATCGACTCCTTAACTCATCAAAAGCCAAGGAAAGCTACTGGAAATAATCTGCTTTGGCTCGCAATTGATTACGGACTCGCTTCCCCATGTTCTCTTCTGCCCCCAAAGCTCACAGAAGCAAACAAGTTCATTTTCTCTGCACGCATTTTGTCGGCTGCTGCACTCACGCCCAATTTAAGTAATTCGCCATCAGTAAGCTGCCCTCCTTGTTCGGCGGACAAATGAACGACTCAGTAACTCCAGCGGCAGCTCACTTGCTTTCTCTACCGTTTTGAAGAAATTCTGACGTAATGAGATAGTCTGTTTTAAATATCTCTCGTAGGGGATATTTTCTCAAGTAGGTTTTAAATTTTCTAGTTTTTCTGATGGTTGTTCTATGAATTGAGAATGTTTGTCGGGGGTTTAGTCAATATATATTGTATTACTTTAGCACGGCTATCATGTTATCGCATAATAAACACAATGCGTTGCCATCTAATCCAGTAACAGAAGAGTTCACATCCCGTTGGATTACTGTTCAGGCCGGCACATCAGCCCAACTTCTCTGTCTGCCCAATTCTGCTTCTGTCTCACCTGACACAGGTGTGGCCCCTAAGAGCACCCTCCCGCCCGTCCTCACGTGCTTGTTCCAAGACAAGAGCCTGCTTCCAAGGGGAGCAGGAGTGTGCGAGTGGTCCGAGAAAGCAGGTGGAGAGATGGGGTTTTGGAACCTCTTCCTCTTTGCTAGCCTAGCACTGAGGACCCCCTGCACTGCCGGGACCTGGAACACAGATAACTCTTAGCATAAAGTGGTGGTCCAGGTGTGAAGACTTTCAGTGGGGGTGGGTTGGGATGGTTTGCTTCCAGAAGGGAATATACTAGGCATCTGAGAAACACGGGGGGAAGGAAACAGCACGATGGGACTGGGTGGTGATTACTAAGCTTCACTGAGGCCTTAACAGAAAAAATTATTTTAAAGACGAGGAGTAGGGGCACCTGGGTGGCTCAGTTGATTAAGCGTCTGCCTTTGGATCAGGTCGTGATGCTGGGGTCCTGGGATCGAACCCAGCATCGGTCTCCCTGCTTAGTGGGGAATCTGCTTCTCCCTCTCCCTCTGCTGTTTTCAATCTCTCTCCATCAAATAAATAAATAAAATCTTTTAAAAAATTAAAAAGAGAATAAAGATGAGGAGTAATTAACAGGCAATTGTATAAAAGCTAGAGGGCCTTCTAGAGCAAGGATCTAAAGGATCCCCATCATTTTCTATTTAATTCACCAGTATTGTCCCTGTGAAAATCCGACAAAACCTGGAGGATAACAGTAAACAACCACAAACTTGCCCAAGGAGTAGCCCTATGCAGCCCCCACAACAGATTTCCTATCTTTGCTAAAGACATTAACACAGCCCCAGGTGTATTTCCTATGGACGTTGACTTGATGAATGGGTTCTTCTTCTCCCCCTTCTTCTTCTTCTTCTTCTTCTTCTTCTTCTTCTTCTTCTTCTTCTTCTTCTTCTTCTTCTTTTTTAAAAGATTTTTTGGGTTCTTTTTTAATCCCTATGAGAAGAGTGGCTCAGAAACTGTGTGCATTCACATGGAACATACAACAGTATACGTACATTTGTGGTCTTCCTCCAAAGCTATGTGAACTCTCGGCTTGTCACAATGCGGGCCGCAGAGATCAGGACTGTTTGGACATCCTGCAGAACATCACACTGAATCTATTACATTGATGATGTCATATTAATTCAGCCAGATGGGCAAATGTGGCTAGCACATGAGAGGCCTTGGTGCGACACATGTACTCCATAAGTTGTGTAAAGTTCAGGGGCCTGTCATATCATAAAGATGTTTAGGGGTCCAGTGTCAAGGGCATGCCATGTATCCCATCCAAATTTCTGCACCTCCTACCACGAAGGAGGAAGCATAATGCCTGGTAGTTCTCTTTGGGTTCTGGACACAGTATATTTCACACTGGGGATTTTGCTCTGGCCCATATACTGGGTGACATAAAAGGCCACCAGCTTTCATTGGAGCTCAGGGCAGAAAAAGGTTATAGAGCAGTTTCAGGCTGTAGTGCAAGCAGTCCATTTATGCTTCTATAGATGGTTTAGATGGTATTAGTGTTTTCAGTGGCAGAAAAAGATGCTGTGTTGGGGCGCCTGGGTGGCACAGCGGTTGGGCGTCTGCCTTTGGCTCAGGGCGTGATCCCGGCGATCTGGGATCGAGCCCCACATCAGGCTCTTCTGCTAGGAGCCTGCTTCTTCCTCTCCCACTCCCCCTGCTTGTGTTCCCTCTCTCGCTGGCTGTCTCTCTCTCTGTCAAATAAATAAATAAAATCTTTAAAAAAAAAAAAGATGCTGTGTAAAGTTTATGGCAGGTTCCACTGGGAATCACGACCTTGGGGTGTTGGAGCAAGGCCATGCCATCTATAGAAGAGATTTATGTGCCTTTTGAAAAAAACTGCTCATGTGCCACTGATCATAGGACACCAAGTGACCACATGTCAGAACTACCCATCATGAGCCAGGCTCTATCAAACCCACCAAGACATAATATCAGGCAGCCAGCAACAATCTGTCCTCTGATGGAATTGGTGCGTCTGCAATGGAACACAAGTAAGAGCAGGTGGTTCAAGCAAGTTTTGCTTGAGCAGACAGCCCAGACGCCAGGGCATCACACCACCATTATACCAGCACCTCCACAGCTCACACTGACGCCTGTATGTAAGCTTCCTTACAACCAGCTGCAAGAGGAGGAAAAATCCTGTATTTGGCTTGTGGAGAGTTTTCTCAGTATGTGACTGAGAATGGATGGCAGCTATGATACAGCCTCACTTAGGGGTCACCTTGAGAAACAGGAGTGAAAGAAGATCTCAGTGGGGAGAACTTCAGGAGGTGCACCTGGGCATCCACTTTGTGGACAAAGAAGTGCCCCAAGGTTAGAATATATATGAATTCAGGGGCAATGGTGAAAGGACTGTATGGCTGGTAGTGGCCTGGAAGAAGAAATTTGGGAAGGGACAAGGAGCTTAGGATAGAGGCACAAGGATGGATACCTGTATGGGAGTTGCTACAAGGTATGGAGATCTTTGTTTAAGCAGTCTCCACACTCAACATGGGGCTCAAACTCACAACCCCAAGATCAAGAGTCACATGCTCTACCGACTGAGCAAGCCAGGTGCCCCCAGAATATGAAGATTTTTGTATCACATGTTAACACCCACCAGAAAGCATCCACCATAGAAGAGGCATTAAATAACTAAGAAAGGCAAAATTCACTTGTCCAGGTGACCTTAGCCAGTCTCTGTCATCAGCCACCCAGTGCTGGCACTAAGGATACATGAATAAAGTGGCCACAGTGTCAGATATAGAGGCTAGTATGAGCCTAATAGCATGGGCTCCCACTTACAAGAATACTGTTAGCTACTGTTGCTGCTTAATATGTCCCCAATATGGTAACAGTCCTCCAGGAGACCAATTGGCCATGTAGTGGCAAGCTGACTACATTGAACCCCTTCCATCCTGGAGGAGCCATGATTCATCCTGACGGGAATTAACATATATTCTGGGTACTGCTTACCTTTCCTGCGCATAAGATCCTATCCAGTACCGCTACCTGAGGGCTTTTTGAATATTTCATTCACCAGCACAAGATCTCATGTAACATCATGTCAGATCAGGGACCCAACTCACTGAATGAGTCTATGATCACAGGAGTCACTCGCCTAGCCATAGTCTGGACCACCCAGAAGCTGCTGGCCAGACGGGGCATCAGAATGACCTCCTGAAGGCCCACTTGAAGTGCCAGCTTGGAGGGAATACTTTATGAGGATGGGGGTCATTTTCCAGGACGCCACGTGCATCTTGAATCACAGACCTTTATATGGTGCTGTGTCCCCAGTCAGAAGAAACTACGGGGTAGAAGCAGGAGAGACCTACTACTATCACTCTCATTGGGGACTTGTAGAATTTGGGCTTCCAAATCTCACAACTCTGGTCTCTGCAGGATTGGAGGTATTTTTCCCCAAAGGGGAAATCTTCCACAAGAGGACACAGCAAGAGTCCTATTGAACTATAAGCTATAGCTGCTACCTGAGCATTTGGGACACCTTCTTTGCAGGGACCAGCAGGCAAGAAGGAGAGTCATCATCCTGGCCAAGAGTGATCTACTTGGGTGCTTCTCAGTACTCTCCTGCTCAATTTGGACAATAAATGGACAAGTGCAGAAACTCTGAGCCCCTGAGAACTTGTGGTGGTCAGGCGCTCAGATCCTTAGGTAAGCCACTGAGACCGGAGGAGATGCTAGCTGAGGGTGAGGGCAATTTAGGATTGAAAACAAGTAGGGAGGCAAGTATGTATACAGAAAATCCTCTAAAATAAATGTTTCCGTGTTCACATTTTGGTGGTACTTGACCACCATGTAAACATAAAACTCCCCACCCTCCCCCACAAAGTCCCTGGGGGTGTCTCCTGTGTGCGCAGAGCAGGTCTGCTCCATGATCACAGACTTCGGCAGTTTTCTGCCTTCTTCTCTCCTCTGGCTGCTCTGCTAGGAGCTACTCTACTCCATGGGTATTGCACCTCTGCTGGTACAGATGCTACTGATGCACTGGGACCTGGGAGGTGACAAAGCTGTCCCATGGGGGTGAGGCTGGGGAATGTCCTCCCTGCTTTTGTTTTGCTTTGTCATGGGTGGGGAGGCATGGAAGAAGGTTAGCTTGTGTACCCATTTTGACATGGTTTTTAGTTAAATATCCCTTTCAGTTTTTACTTAAAGTACTCTTGCCTCTTCCTTCCACTTCCATAGGACTCAGATATAAGTCGAGTGGGGGACCGGACTGGGAGGCAAACGCAGTGGTAAGTGGAATACTAAATTGTCCCTTCCACAGAGGATTCACTGGGGGGCGTCCAACAGCTCCAGTCTCCTCATGGGCACGGACATCGTCAAGTGGTTGCAACATATGTTCAAGCTGAGTCCTTACCTCATTGTTCACAGAACCAGGAGGATGAAGAAGAGGGAAGGATTCATTTCTTCTGGAAGATCAGGGAAGACCCTATAGAAGAAATGTCCCTGAGTGGAACGTTAAAGGTGGAGTAGAGGTGGGGAAGAGGAAAGAGCAAAGAGCAAAAGCTGAGCACGGGCCCTTAGAACGTTTGTTGACTCAAAGTCCTTGCTCCAGAGCACCTACATTCCCATTCAAGCTGATCAGCAATAAACAAATGAACAAAAAATGTGTATCCTGTTCGGTGGTGACAAATGTCAAGCAGAAAAATCAAACAAAAGGGAAGGGGGCTATTTTAGCCAAAGTGGTCAAGGTTGGCCTTTCTGAAAATGGGGCTTTTGAGCTGAGATCTGAATGAGGTGTTGAAAAGAGCCATGTGGATCTCCAGGAAAGCGCATTTCAGGCAGAGGGAACAAGCAAAGTTCAAAGCCCTGATATGGGAGCCACTTGGTGAGTTCAAGAGCAGCAAGGCCTATGTCTGGGGCACAGTAATAGAAGAGGGCTTTGAGCAGAGAACACAATCAGTTTGACGTTTGGAGAAGAGACTTCAGGAGGCCAGGGGATACACAGAAAGAACAGTTAGGAAGCTCCTGCAGTTATCCAGGTGAGAGAAGATAGGGAAGGTGGTTGTCATGGAGGAATAAAGAGGTGTTGGTAGAAGTTATTGACTTCCAGACATCTTTCGAAGGTAAAGCTAATGGGATTTATTAGGTTAGACTTGACAAGGATGGAAAAGTAGGTGATTGATAAATTGGGAATTGAGACCATTTCTGAACATATCACTCCCCTACTTAAAAATTTCATGGTAAAGTTCAGACTTTTGTAGCAAGTCCTTTTATTGGTTTGTTGATTCATTCAACAAATACTGACCAAAGGCCTACTATGAGCCAGGCACTGTGCAAGGTTTGAAGACACAATAAAAAAAAAAGAGATAGGACATATTGTCTGCCTTTACAGGCCTTACAGTTGGGTGGGTGAGACAGAGAGGTAACCAAGGCATTGCAACCCATGTGACAATTGCCAATATAGAGAAAGTACAGGTAAAAATAGGGGCACATGGGAGAAGTAGCTCATTCAGAGTTAGTGGGGGGAGGAATGTGCAAGCCAAAATTTCAAGAATGAATAGATATTAAACAGTTGAAGCAGTAAAGGGAGAATGAGGAAAAAAAGAGTGGGAAGGCAGAGTGGGTAGGGCATTGGAGGATATGAAGGAAGTTCTGTATGGCCATGGGGGATGAGGGTGGGGGGAAGACAAGGCTCAAGAGAAAGGAAACGATTAACTCACATAGGGCTTATATGTCATGTTAAGGGGTTTGCATTTTATCTTAAAAGCCCATGGGGGGCCACTGAAGTGTGTTCAACAGGGGAGTAACATCACCAAACTACCCTTTTGAAAGTGCCCTTTGGTTGCAGTGGGAGATGGATTAAAGGGTGAAGACTAGAAGCTGGGAGAACAGTAAGAAGGCAACTAGAGCAATCCAAACATGGAGTGGGGGTAGAAGAGAGCCCTAGATGGATTTGGGAGCTGTTCGGGAGTGGAATTGCTAGAACTTAGTGACTGGTAGGATAAGGGAATGAAGGAGAGAAAGGAGGCAAGGATGGTCCCTAGGTTTCTGGCTTGAAAAGTTGGGTGGAGGTGGAAAGCTTTCCCTAAAAAAGGGAATCCAGAAGAATTAAATCTGGAAGGGAATGTTGTCAATTGTGTACACGTGGGTTTGAGATGTTGCAGGACATCCTGAGGACATGCCCAAGCAGGCCTGTATATACATGGATCCAAAGGTCAGGAGAGATTTGACAGCCAGAGGCTCTGAAGCCAGGATGTGGGTGGGGTGCCCAGTGACAGGTAGAGTGGGAAGAGGAGAGGACCAGGGTGGGCCCCAAGTTCCCCACATTCAAGGCCTTGCCCAATCTATTGTTCCAGCCATTTTGCCACTTTCTGCAGGCAGCACACAGTCCTGTGCCTGTCCTTGGACCTTTCCCTTATGGGTATTCGCCCACACGGTTTTTTGGTCTAGAACCTAGCTCAAATATCAACAGTTTGGTGAATCCCTCTTTCCATAAAGGAATATGTTTACTTGTATGTTTCCTCCAGAGTCTGGTGAAGTCAACATCTCATGCATCCTTTTATTATATTCCCCTGACCTGGAAAATGTGTTCACCACGTTACAGGTGTAGCGTTGATATGTGTGCATGAACGAGCGAGCAAAAGAAAAATTGGAGTGAGAGGGCTGGGAAGCCAGGAGATTGACGTCAGCAGCTCAGGGAGAAAGTTCACTTAACAACGGTGCACACGTGGGTCTGATTGGCCTTCTGGGCCACCGTCACCTGCAATTCACCAGCTCCGCCAGGCATTCGGTCCGGCCGCGGGTCCGGCCGCCCGCCGCACTTCACCCGCGGCCTCCCAGAGCAAAGCTTCACCTTTGCCCTACTTCCAAGTCCGCTCCCTAACTTTCCGCCCTCCCCATTGGTTGCGCGACTGCCCAATGGGCAGACAGAAACCGTGAGCTCGCCCTCTTCGCCGGAGGCGACTCCGCTCTCGTTCGCGCGTCTCGCGAGCGTTTTAGTGACTCGCAAAGGCGGCCCTGCTAGGTTCTCCTCCCGGATGGTGGAAGGCTGACGGTGCTGCGAGGCGGACGGGAGCAGAGACCATGTTCCGGGCTGCGGCTCCAGGGCAGCTCCGGCGGGCGGTGAGTCCCGGAGGGGTGGGCCGAGCCCGGTGACGGTCCAGCCTCAGTGTGCTGACCCTGTGAGAGTCTTGGCGAAGGTCATCGTCTCCCACAAACCTGACCGGCCTGCAGGCCCAGCCCGGTCTGTAGCTCGAGCTCAGAGTTCTGGGGCCTGCTCCGGACTCCTTCCGGGTCGCCAGCGTTGGGGGGCGGGGGCGAAGTCAGAGGTCAGGGTGACCTCAAGTATGAAGCCGCGCTTCTGCTTCCCACCCCCTCTCCCACCGCGTTTACTCCGCACTCTCCCAGGCCGCCAGCTTCTCCACATTGGCGGGGAGCAGGCTGCCACGTCCCCGGGAATCACTAGCGGAGGGAGGAGAATGTCGCTGCTGGGATGCCCTCTTGCAGAGTTTAAAACCTGAATTTGGAAGCCAGCATTTCTGGAGAAATTAAAACTATTTCTCTGGTCGCTTCGTGGCTGCTGGTATCCGCTCACAGTCTGGGGAGCCGGGGGGCAGGAAGGGGAAGGGTGGTGTTGTGGAAACTTCCTCTGCTCCCTAGCTATTGGGGCAGTGCTGAGTATAGGTGATTATAGTGTAAGGTCAATCATCCAATTTGACAGCTTTAGCCAGTTTTGAAAGGCAAGCATCTTTTTATACTGCAGGCTAACCTGCTTTTAAACTAGTAGTAGATTGTTGGTTAAAGAGCCAGGGAACTGCTCATAGTGGTAAGCTTTTGATGCTTTCCTTAGTGACAAATCATGAGTTTACCACATTTCTCTCTTGTGAGAAATATTGATAGAAAGTATATTTTTGTCTTTATGCTATGGGACAATAGTATTTGGAAGTTGACCAATTACAAGTCAAGTAACAATTTATATTGTGGATTCTGTAAGTTTTCCAATTTACAATTAGGTTAAGTGACAAACAAGATTGTTAAACTGGGTTAGAAACCTTGCTGATGTTCTGTAGTTTTTCTACAGGTTGTTTTATGGATGCATATATTCCCATCTACCACAGAGATTTTCTCCCTGAGACATAGCTGGCAATCTTCCTAGATACCTGTAGGCTCTTTTTCTGTATATTCCTTGTTTCATTAAAAAAAAAAAAAATTCTGTGTGTCCTTCTCCCCTGTGAAAAAAGTTCAAATCCCCATCCTTTGGGGCCGTGTTCATTCTTTCTTCCAGTTGATTTTTTTCCTCAGAAGGTATAGACATAAACAAGTTAAAGTCATGGATTTGGGAAAATTCCACGTATCAGAGTCAGACTGGCAGAAAAATAGCTATGCAGTAATTAGAAGGTAGTTTTATGGACAGGAGTCTGGCATAAGCGAAATAATTTGGCGCCTAGGTGGCCCAGTTGGTTGAGCACCTGCCTTCAGCTCAGGTCATGATCTCAGGGTCCTGGGATCAAGCCCCACATCTGGCTTCCTGCTCAGTGGGGAGTAGGCTTCTCTCTCTCCCTCTGCCCCCCACCCCCACTCGTGTTCTCTCTCTCTCAAATAAATAAATAAAATCTTTAAAAAAAGTAAGTGAAATAATTTTAGTGGGGGCAGTTTAGGACTCAGATGTTTTATAGATCTAACGGAAAACATGGAACGATTAGCTTAAGTAATTCTTGTTAACACAATTTGCCAATAGACATACACGGTATTTCCAAATCTTTATTGTGGTTTGGCAAAAAGTTTGACCTTGACTTATTTTGAAAATATGAAGTCAAGCTAAGTAGAGTACTTGCTCCAAAGTCATAAGAATGTTTCAGAGTTGAATTTCAAGAATATAGGGAAGTGGTGGGGACACTTCTAAAATAGATCCATAAATATACATATTTAACTTTTTAAATTTTGAAATAATTTCAAACTTAAGGAAATCTGTAAGAATAGTGTACGTAATTCTCAAAACCCTTTCAGTTTTACTAGCTGTTAACAGTTTAGTTTTATCTCTTTTCATATATACTTATAATTTTTCTTTTTCCCTTTGTTTTTTTTGAAAGATTTATTTATTTGAGAGAGAGAGAGAGAGAGCGCACGTGCACATGCACCCTGGGGGAGGGCCAGGGGGAGAGGGAGAGAGAGAATGCACAAGCAGAATCCTGGCAGAGCGTGGAGCTGGATTCATGGGGCCGAGATCATGACCTGAGCTGAAACCAAGAGTTGGCCACTCAACCAACTCAGCCACCCAGGTACCCCTTATTATTTTTCTGAACCATTTGAGAATGTGTTGCAGACATGTCCCTTATTTTTAAGTAAGTCAGTGGGTATTTTCTGAAAACAAGGAAGTTCACCTTTTGTTTCCGCAGTAAAATCGGGGAAGTCAGGAACTTTAACATTGCTACAATACTGTTATCCAGTCTGCAGACATTCAGATGTTGCCAGTTGTCACATTAATATCATTTATAGCAGTTTTTCTAGCAGTTTGACTTAGGGTAGTCGAGGATCATGCCTTGCATTTAGTTTTGTCTCTTTAGTCTTTGTTGGAGAAGCTCTTCAGCCTTTCTTTAGCTTTGATGGCATTGATATTTTTGAAGAGTACAGGCCTTTTTGTTGACTGTTCCCGCTTTAGGTTTGTCTGGTGTTTCCTCGTGATTATTTTGGCAGGAGTCTCGAAGAAGTGGTATGGATTTATCCCATTATTGGTGATGTTAACTTTACTTGGCTGAAGTGTTGTTCACCAGGTTTTTCCACTAACAAGTTACTACTTCTACCTTTGTGATTTTTAACTAATTTATAGGGAGGTACATTGAGATTATGTAAATCTCCTGTTTCTCATCAGACTTTGACCCACTAGTCTTAACATATATTGATGTTAAGAAAAAATATTACTATGATGTAAAATGGTAATTTTTCTAATTCCATCATTCCTTCTATACTATTAGCATTCTATTATAAGGAAGAACATTTCCTTATTGCTTATTTGTGTATTTATTATGGATCCTTTATACAGTCAGTTATAATCCGCTAATATCACATTTTTAAAAAAGATTCATTTATTTATCTTAGAGAGTGTGCACGCACGCCCCTGAGCTTGTGTGGGTGGGGGAGGGGCACTGGGAGAGGGAGAGAGAATCCTCAAGCAGATTCCCCCACTGAGTGCAGAGATCAACATGGGGCTCGATCCCAGGACCCTATCATGACCTGAGCTGAAATCAAAAGCTGGCTGGTTAACTGACTGAGCTACACAGGTGCCCCACTATCTTATATTTTTCAGTGCTCTCAAGTTGTCCTATATTTCTAAAGTGGGAGTCCCTTCTGGCTCCTATTTTCTTATGATGATGTGGGAAACAAAGGCAAAAGAAGAAAATTAAATTTCCTTATTGCCTATGGCCCACTGACAAGCCCTTGAACCAGGTAGAGTGACTTTTCTCTAGGAACTCAGCTGCCTCTATGATTAACATTATCCTGACCTCCAGGATCCTGTAAGTCTTCTTTAACATATACAAATTCCTTTGGAAACTTCCTTTATCTTTACCCCCAAGATACATGTTTGCAGTCATCCTCCAAGAATATGGCCTACTAACATACATCTGAAGAGTCACAAGACAAAGGTTTTATTAGACAGTGATATATGACCTTTCCCTAACAATGGCTCAGTGGCTAGTCACTGGTCATAGCGCCAGTATAGCTCTTTCTGCCACAGGTCCTGTCTCTGTGCTTTAGTAAAACCACTTTTTTTCACTGAAGACATCTCAAGAATTCTTTCTTGGCCATTGGCTCTGATACCCAACATTTATACATCAATGATGTCATAAAGTCAAATAGCTTATCTGAAATCCCTACTCTTGAAATTTTAAAAAATTTGCTCTGTAGCTAACCATGAGTTATTTAGGAAGGTATATTTCCACAAAACTATATTTTTATATTAGATTAATCTATTAAAAGCTTTTCTTGAACTGTTAACAATGTGTATATAGCTAACTGCACACTTAAAAATGATTAAGATGATAAATTTTATAAGTGTTATCTACTACAGTTAAAAAAAAAGATAAATTGTTAGAATGTAAGTTAAATCACTTGCATTTGGTATCCAAGTTCCATTTCCAGTATTGACCTGATTTGTGCCCTTGAGCAAAGTCCTTCATCTCTGAGGGGCTCTTCAATGTCATCTGTTTAATGAAGGTGGTCTTTTACATTTACAATAAAGAGCTAGAGAACACATTAAGAGGAAAATAGGTAGGCATTTGCAATTAGTTAACATTCTTGTGGGGAAATTAATCTGAATTATGAGTATTATTTTATATTCATTTGCATTTGAAATTGATTTGTTGACTTATTAAGATACCAAAGAAATACTTTATGTGGAGAGTGAAGCAGCCCTTTTCAAGGTCATTTGAATGTTCCTGTTTTTGTATTCATTGCCAGATGGGGGAGGCATAACAATCACTATTTAGAAGCTATAAAACTGGTGTTGAAGGAACATGACATTTTTCAGAGTCCATGCCCTATCATTGACAAATGAGATTTAACTGTGTAATTTGTATGCAAATTTTAATTTCTTTTGAAAGAAGAAAGAGAGCCAATTTTGATGGTTCTAAAAGATTTATTGTGTAAGGTGAATTCTGTAAAATTATGCTGCCTGCCAGTGTGTCTACAAAGGGTCTTGTCTGTTTTTAAAGTGAAATAAATTGTGTTTTTAATATTATAATCAATGTCATATGACATTTCTAGTCATGATTAAAAGCTACCATATTTTATTATTAAAGAGGTTAAAGTAAGTTATTTAGTTTAAGTACAAAAACGCAATATACATTTTATTATTACAAAATGTATGTTAAAATAGGGATAGATGACTTTAATCACATATTTATCTTTTTCATTAGAACTTGGAAGTTTTTTTGTTTTTTTGTTTTTTAGATTTTATTCGCGAGAGAGAGGGGGAGAGCACAAGTGGGGCAGGTGGGGGCGGAAGGGAGAGGGAGAAGCAGCCTCCCTACTGAGCAGGGAGCTGGACATGGGGCTCCATCTCAGGACTGTGGGATCATGACCTGAGCCGAAGGCAGCCTGCTTAACCAACTGTGCCACCCAGGCGCCCCAGAACTTGGAAAGATTTTATAGCTTATTCCTGCCTATTTTTTTTAAAAAGATTTTATTTATTTATTTGACAGAGAGAGACAGCCAGCGAGAGAGGGAACACAAGCAGGGGGAGTGGGAGAGGAAGACGCAGGCTCCTAGCGGAGGAGCCTGATGCGGGGCTGGATCCCAGAACGCCGGGATCACGCCCTGAGCTGAAGGCAGACGCTTAACGACTGCGCCACCCAGGTGCCCCCATTCCTGCCTTTTTATTTTTGAGTTAAGAAGCGAGAAGACCCTCATGCTGTCCCTTCCCTTACCCATATCTCACTTTGTTTTCAAAGATGGTGGGGGGAGGGAGTAGGTTAAAATTATTCTTACTACTTTAGGTTGTGACTGGGTTTGTAAGGGCAAAGTAGGGAGTTAGAATCCCACTTTTTTTTTCTTCTAACACCTATGGTAGTTTACTACATGAACACTGAATTGAAGTCATAGCAGGAACTCCTGAGCAGTAAATCTCTTCGGTTACACCTAAAAGACTGAAAAAATCAAAAGCAGTGTCAACACTGTTAAGGTTGAGTAAGAGAAGGACCAAAATATAGTCCTTGGACTTAGCTATAACAAGGTTGTTATTGACTTTGAAGAGATTGGATTCAGTGATACAGTGAATGTGAAAGCCAGTTTGATGTGAGTAAAGGAGAGAAAGATGAGGCAGTAATTGGTGCTTACAGACATTATTTTCAAGAAGTTTGGCTCTGAAAGGGTGGAGAGAGAATGATAACCTTTTAAGCCCTGCCCTCGAAAAGTATACCCTCTCAAAAAGGCCAGTGAGCTCACTGAGGTATGCGGTTGGTATGAGAAAGAAAACTTCACATTTTACTATTTAAACTAAGTCTAGTCAGTAGTTTTGGTAAGTTTTCTGAAAGCATGATGGGATATCTGTTGTAGTGATTTAACAAGTTTATATACCGTTCTTGGTAGATAGACATGTAATTGCTTAGATAATTAAGTTACCAGTGAGATACAAAGAGTTGCTTTTTAGTTTATCATTTTGGGGAAACTTCATTTAGTCACCAAACATTCATTGAGTACCAGCTATACACCAGGCACAAAGGTAGGTACTAAATTCACAGTGGAGAACAGACACACCTAATTCCTGCCCACACGCTGTGAATAGATGAGGGAAAACAGACATTGAACACATTGTTTTAAGTATGATCATTGTAACAGAAAGGTGTATGGGGTATTTGGGGAACATGTAGTGGCAGGGAGGGTAATCAGGTAAGGGGCTGGGGAACTGAAAAGATACCTGAAATTACTTTGTAAATTGAGGTGGCTTGTAATTGTTATTGAGTGATGAAGTAATAAAGGTGAAGGATTTTCTTTAGATGAAAAACATCATTTTTGAGTTTTGTCTGTCTTAAGTCACTTGTTTATTATTTTAATTCTGTTCATATTGAATGTGTTCTTATTAGATATTTTGGTTTTTAAATATGGATTATTTGCAGGGTTGAGCTAGAAACAGAAATAGAGCATTAGTTGTGTTAGTTTGATTGTTAAAACAAAACAAAATCAAAAGTCCATGTAAATTTCGTCTAAGGTAAGGTGGAGCATGCTGAAGGAGCCTGGAAATTAAGAGAAAATAGTTCTGGAGTAATGACACCGTGTGAAAAGGAAGATCTATAGCACCCTTGTTTCATTTCTGTACAACTCTGAAGGGCTGTCATAGCTCCAGGGCTCCTTGTGGGATCAGCTGAGATCTTTGTTGTGACTGCATCCAGTCTTGCAGTTTAGCTTCTTCCACTGCCCAGTCCTGTCTCCTTGATGCCTCATAGATGTTTCCAGGAGTAGTCCCCAATAAATTGCTTGTACACTCACACACACAAAAGGAAGATATAAGTGTAAGGCGGCAACAAGCATTTAAAGCACCCACTCTACGCAATGAATTAACTTCTCTCCTATGTGTCTAGGATGGTTCTAGCTATGTTCATTCTTGGAAGAATTAAGACAACAGCCATTTAGATTTTCTGTGGCTTAGATGCGCAGTCTTGGAGAAAGGCTGATCTAGAGTCTTAAAATTGCTCTCTATAGCTCAGTAAATAGAGTAGAGGTATTTAAAGGATGTTTTTAAAGTAACAGAAGATTTTTTAAAAAAATAGACTATATGAAAAAAAAGACTATTTGGGGGAGCAGTTTTAGATTCACTGCAAAATTGAGCAGAAACTACAGAGAGTTCCCATGTATTTCCCCCTGCCTGTCCCCACCTTCCTGCACTATCAGCATCCTGCACCAGAGTGGTACTTTTGTTCCAGTTGATGACACCACATTGATAAATTAACATCCAAGTCCATAGTTTACATTTGGGTTCACTCTTAGTGATCTGCATTCTGTGGGTGTATCCCAAATGTACAGTGGCATGTATCCACCGTTATAGTATTCTACAGAATAGTTTCGCTGCCCTAAAATCTACTGTGCGCTGCTTGTTTCCCTCTCACCCCGCTGCCCCCAACCCCTGGCAATTGCTGATCTTTTCACTGTCTCCATAGCTTTGCCTTTCCAGCATGTCGTCTAAGTGGGACTGTACAGTATATAGCCTTTTCATGGCCTTATAGCGCCTTTTCTTTTCTTTTTTAAAGTGCTGAATATTCTGTTTTCTGGATGAATTAGAGTTTATCCATTTACCTACTGAAGGACTTTTTGGTTGCTATCAAATTTTGGCAATTATGAGTAAAGCTGCTGTAGATATCCATATGCAGGCTTTTGTGTGTAAATAAGTTTTCAGCTCATTTGGGTAAATACCAAGGAGTATTTGTATTGTATTTAGAGACAAGATTGTATTTAGAGAAACTGCGGTATTGTCTTCCAAAGAGGCTGTACAATTTTTAATTTCCACCAGAGTTCCTATTGCTCCACATCCTCACCAGCATTTGGTGTTGTCAGTGTTTTGGATTTTCGCTATTCTAATAGGTATGCAGCGGTATCTCATTTTTGTTTTAATTTGCAGTTCCCTAATACACAATGTTGAACATCTTTACATGTGCTTATTTACCATCCATATACCTTCTTTGGTTAAGTATCTGTTCAGATTTTTTGCCCATATTTAAAAATCAGTTTGTTTCTTACTGTCGAATTTTAAGAGTTCTTTGTGTTCTTTTAGATAACAGCCTTTTATTATATGTCCTTTGCAAATAATTTTCTCCCAGTCTGGCTGGTCATCTCATTCTTTTGATGAAGAGATTTTTAAAATCAATGTTCAGTTCGTTTATTGGATATCCCGTCTGGGTTAGACACTGAAGTAGAAGCTGGGGTTATAGTGGTAAGAAAATCAGATACGGCCCCTGTCCTCAAAATCAAGTAGAGAAGGCAAAATAATCAGGTGAGTATAGTCAAGTGTGATAAGTGCTATAATGAAGGCAATTCAGTGTACTGTGTTGGTGCTAGCAAAGTTAATTAGTCCAAGGAGATCCCAAGAAGGCTTTTATGTGTAGCTAACGTTTATCGAGCATTTATATTCTAGGCATTATTCCAATAATTTAATTCTCACAACTCTGTGAGGTTATCATCAGATCATCATCATCATCTCTATGATCAGGGAACTGAGATGCAGAGAAGTTACAGTGGAAGTAGAATTCAAACCCAGGCAGGGTGGCTCCAGAGCCTGTATTGTCTACCACTGCACTGTACTAAGGCTTCTTGGAGAGATTGGTATTTAAGCAGAAAACTTAAGGGTGATTGACTGGAAGCTAATCAGGTAACAGGGGAAGAGGTCCTCTAGGTGGAGGGAACAATTTGAGGGAAGGCTGGGGGTCAGAGAGCAGGGCAAGTTCAAGTATCTGAAAATAAGGTGTAAATGGAGAGAGGAATATATGGCTAGAGAGGGTCGATCACACCATAAAATAAATGCCTGGTAAGCCAACCTAAAGAGTCTAGTTGTCTCCTAAGGGGGTAGGAAGCAATTGATGTGTTTTAGGCAGGGGAATAACATGCTAGATTTGTGTCATGGGAAGATCCAGGCAAGTGAATTGGAGGGGAGAAAGCTGGGTCAGGAGATGTCTGGAATGATACAGGAGAAGGATAATGGCCTGCAGTAGGTGGTAGCATTGATGACGGAGAGAAGTGATGAATGGATTTAGGAGATATACTGTATTTAGAAGGGAGAATTGGTATGACTTTAGTAGTTGATTGGATGTGAGGGTTGAGAAAACATTCAGATATGACTCTCAGACCATGGTTTGGGCAGCTTATTAGTGGTGTATCCCCTGAAGAACTCTGGAGAAGCAATCTGGTAAAGGGCTAGAGGATCAGGGGAAAGATGAATTAAGATTTGGATCTGCTGAGTTGGAGAGTGTTTGATGGAGACAGACAAGCAATTGGATGTGCAGATGTAACTTAATTTTAGGTCTAGCACTTAGAACGAGATTTAATATCTCTTTCTCCTTCCTTCCTCCAGTATATATGTGATTCTTATAGGTGGCAAATTATAAATTAAGCCATGGAAATGAGAAGTGAATAGTTAATAATTTTAAATATTCCTGAGAGAATAAGTAAGGTAAAGCCTGAAAAGTATCTGTTGGTAATTTTGGTGAGGACATGAGCAAGAGTGCGAGTAGTTGAGGCATGAATGGGATTTGAGGAATTAGAGAATTGGAGTGGAAGGTGGGGCTAGTGAGTTTTTAATTTTGGACTTCTTTAAAATTGGGAGGTCCTCAAATATGTTTAAATGTTGATGGGAAGGAGCCCTGGAAAATGGGAGAGGTTAGAGATATTACTGAGAGATTACAGAAAGAAGTCTCCAACTAGATTTGAGAGGACGGAATCTAGAGCCCAGATAAAGCGATCAAATCTAGGACCTGTAGCAGCTTCCATTTTGATAGGACAGGGACAGTAATTTCCGTTCACTATCAGGAAGGTGAACAGGTCCCCTCTAATGGCTTCAGTTTTCATTGTGAATAAAGTAGGAAATGAGGCTCTCTTCTGAGAGTGGGAAGCAGAGTCTATTAGCGTTTGAGAAACATCAGAAGGGGATATTTGAAATAGTTGCTATGGAGAGTGAGCTGCCAACGTGGATAGCATAGTAACATTGTCAGGCAGTTTTGAGGGCCCAGATAAGGTCAATGAGCCAGAATTTATGGTGACAGCAGCCTGCATAAAGTAATTTAAGTGTTTTGAGGAGGTTGAGATTCCTTTCTGGGCTGTTACCTTATTAAGTCTTCCTATAGCTATCTTTAAATGTTTAAGAATTTGGCTCCTTTTTTTCCCCCAATAAAAAAGAGGGCCCAGAGTATACAGCATGGATCATAAGAAAATAAAATGTAACTTTTGTTTAAAAACCTTTTCCGTAAAGGACCTTTTTGAATCTTTAGTAGTTACCTATACCACTGTTCTACCTAAAGTAAGATTTTAGGGCTATAGAATGTTTAGAGCTGGAAAAGAGGACTTTTACATCATCTTATTTTCTTTTTGATCAGGCTATTTTTTAAAAATCAGGAAAATATTTGCTAAGTGAAATCTTTTAGAAATCTACAAGTTTCCCCTGCTATGCAAAATAGAGCTTTCCTATGAAACCTTTCGTAAGCAAAAACAGTGTAAAGTGAAGAAGCAGTTGCCATTAACTTATACGGAAACATTTTTTAGTGTTCTCAGACCCAAAAAATAACCTCTCTTAGGCTTTTCTGATATCATAGGATACATCTTGTTAATGGATGCATAGAATTAATTGAGACAAATCGCAGATGCTCACACAGTTCAAAGCTATGGTGGCTTGATGCTCAGTGTAGTTCCAGGGAAGCTGCTCTCACTGCTTCAGGTGTGCAGTGCTTTGGGGTACAGCTTCCTGCAAAATAAATGCTGAATGCTATTTTTGCTTTTCACCTCTTTTCATAAAAATGAAAATCCTCTTCAGGTTTCTTTTGGTTAGTGAAAACAGGTAGGTCTTTCATGAAAGTGAAGTGGCATAAAATGAATTTTTGAAAAGCTTGGGGATACCTATATAAAACATTAAAAATGATGGTACTTTGCTGTGAGCTAGTAATTAAAAACACAAATTCTGGAGTCCCCTTACACTTTTTTTTTTTTTAAAGATTTATTTATTTATTTGAGAGAGAGAGCGAGCAAGCGTGAGCAGCTGGTGGGGCAGAGGGAGAGGGAGAGAAATCCTCAAGCAGACTACCCGCTAAGTGGCTAAGTGTGGGGCTGGATCCCAGGACTCTGAGGTAATGACCTGAGCCAAAATCAAGAACTGGCTGCTTAACCGACTGAGCCACCCAAGCATCCCTGACTGCTTACGCTTTTAGAGTTACGAGTTTTAGATAAGATATAGAGTTGGCCCTTGAACAACATGGAGTTGAACTGCATCGTTCCACTTGTGTGTGAATTTTTTTTTATAGAGTCCAGTGTAGTAAATGTATTTTCTCTTCTAATGATTTTCTTAATATTTTCTTTTCTCTCGCTCACTTTATTGTAAGAATATGGTATGTAGTACAAATACAAAGTATGTGTTAATTGACTCTTGTTATTGGGAAGGCTTCTGGTCAACAGTAGGGTATTAGTTTTGAGGGAGTCAAAAGTTATATGTAGACTGCATCAAGGCTCAGTGCCCTAACCCCCCTGTTGTTCCAGGGTCAACTCTCTCTCTCAATACCTATATATTTTGGTTTAGTTAATTTGGTTAAAACAGAGCTGGGAAGCCATTCTGGCAACCCTCCTTGCCTAGTTTTTACTTTATCCTATGTGGTGGTTCCTGAGGTGCGCCTCCCTGACACCCTTAGTCTTATATGGAGTGTAGCTTGAAATCCTCTGAGCTAGTTCATCTCCCTCAATTTGCAGATAAAGAAACTGGGCTCTAGATTGAGACATAACATTTTAAAGGTTACAGAGCAGTTTCTCCTGGTACACACAATTATTACTGCTGAATTAAGCCACATAAAACCATACTTAAGTGCTGTAGCTTCTCTTTAGGTGGTATCTGAGGAATAGAAGGTAGAACACTGAGTTAGAAGGAAGCTTAGTATTCAAAAGTATAAGGAGTCAAGTGATAAAGTAATACAGAGTGCCTGTATGATGTAATAGTAATTAGTAAAGATTGATCAGGTAGATGAACTGAGTGGATTCTTATGTATGTTCTTTTGTTGTTGTTTACTCTTATAATTTTGAATAGTCTTTTAAAAAGAATATAGTGTCCCTCTAGAAGTTCTAAAAAGCTTGATGATTCCTTAGGAGAACTCCTAATTTATCTTATAGAAGTATAATTTACAGCAAATATGGGCCTTCTGCCACCAAATCTTGGATTTATTCTTGAAATGGTGATGGAAATCTCATAATTTTTATAGTAAATGATGTATGAAACATAATAAAAAATGTGATATATATTGGTAATAATTAGTTTGTTACTGGCAACTCTTGTGAAATGTGATTTATAATTTAAATTATTTATGATTTAGGACCATTGAGTCCTAAGTAGAGTTCTTCACAAGATACTGTGATCTTCTGATTAAAAAAGAGAAAGTACTATATATTTCTACAGATACAGATTTTTAAAAAATTGTACTAGATTCTTTGAATAGGCATGGTATTTGCCTTCTAAGAACTTTTATTCCATCCCAAGAATTGTGAACTGTTGTGAATTGCTACAACTTTCTGGAGAACAGTTTGTGTCCATCAGTATTAAAAGCCTTAAAAGTCTGCCTACTTCTTGATCTAACACTTCTAGGAATTTGTCATACGAAAAGAATCATAAGATGCGCGTAAAGATTTCTAACCTTACTTTAACCACCTGCTGTAAGAAGGCAATTTTTTATTGTAAAAAAAAAAAAAAGTTGTACAAGCAGGTACTTGATCTGGCAACAACAAAAGTCTCATTTCCCCCCTTTTCCTCGCTTCCTTTGAGTAGACGGAAGAAAAAGACAAGAAATGCCATCGATGATACATAATGCAGTGATTCCTTTCTCTGGTATATCCTTAGAGTCTCTGGTCCCCAGCTCCTTGGTTCATCAAGGACAGAGGTGATTTAGAGGACTGAGGAGAAGGTTGAGGATGAACTGGTACAGGTAGAAAGCTTAGGGGAAGAGGGTCCCTATAGCTTGTTGAAGGTTGCGGAGAATCTGGCTTAGTCTTCTATGGAAGCAGAGCAGCTAAGGTCTGGCGAGTTTCCAATCAGAAGGGTCTCTCTAGACTAAAACAAACTCGTTGTTTGTTGAGGATGAGTGCAAAGATTTAGCTGTAAGGTTGGTCTTCTCTGCATTGTTTGGGTTTTATGCATTTTATTATTATTTATTTATTTATTTATTTATTTATTTTTAAAGATTTTATTTATTTATTTGACAGAGAGACAGCCAGCCAGATAGGGAACACAAGCAGGGGGAGTGGGAGAGGAAGACGCAGACTTCCAGCGGAGGAGCCTGATATATGGGGCTCGATCCCAGAACGCCAGGATCACGCCCTGAGCCGAAGGCAGACGCTTAACGACTGCGCTACCCAGGCGCCCCACATTTTATTATTTTTTAAAAGTGATCTGTACACCCAGTGTGGGGCTCAGACTACAACCCTAAGATCAAGAGTCTCATGCTCCACTGACTGAGCCAGCCAGATGCCCCTGCATTGTTTATGATAATAAAATTACTGGGGCACCTGGGTGGCTCAGTTGGTTAAGCTCTGCCTTGGGCTCAGGTCATGATCCCAGGGTCCTGGGATCCAACCCCATGTTGGGCTCCCTGCTCAGCAGAGGGTCTGCTTCCCCTCTGTCTTGTGTTTTCTCACTCTCTCAAATAAATAAATAAATAAAATCTTTATTTAAAAAATAATAAAAAAATTACTAATTACCCAAATGATTACAGGACTGATTAAACTGGTATGCTCATATACTTAACAGCAATAAAAGGGTAAAGAATATTAAAATACAGGGCGCCTGGGTGGCTCAGTCGTTAAGCATCTGCCTTCAGCCCAGGGCGTGATCCCAGGGTCCTGGGATTGAGTCCCACATCAGGCTCCTCTGCTGGGAGCCTGCTTCTTCCTCTCCCGTTCCCCCTGCTTGTGTTCCCTCTCTCGCTGGCTGCCTCTCTCTCTATCAAATAAATAAAATCTTTGAAAAAAAAAAGAATATTAAAATACAGCAATTGGTATTTACAGTATAGTAAATGAAAAAAATATGTATTTTGTAAATTTAATTGTGTAATGAGCATTATAGTCCCATGCCTGCCTGCCTTTCATTCATTCCCTCCTTTGTAAATTTCCAGCTGTGGTGTAAATTTTGTATCATGCTTTCCTCACTCCAGCTCCAGATCAAAGATTATTGCTGAATTAAGTCATACAACCGTGCCATTTGATCCTCAGTGCCTCCCTTTCTCATTTCTCATTGTGATTTTTCACAAGGATAGTTACAGAGTTTTCTTATTTCGTCACATCTGTGGTGCCCTTCCTCATGTTTTCACATGACAGGAGCACCTAAACATCTTCCTTTCTTCCTCTTGATTCTGTATTTCATGATCTGCAACCTTCAGCCTTTTGGATCTCTTCATTGATTGAAAAACTGTTCTCATAATTGTATGTAAACAAGTCTTACTTCCCTTAAAATCTTTGAGTACAGTGACCATTCTTGTTCATCTTTGTGTTCCTGGTGTTTGAAATTAATTCCAGATGACCGTGAACTATTGGTGGTTTCTTGATAGTCCACAGTAGATATAGGTGGATACTGCTTGGTTCCAAGATATGGTCTGCAACCTTCTTTTTTGAATTCAGAAGCATGTTAAACAGTTGGAACCCCAGCAAAATTACTGTGTGGTATTGTATTTTAAAGACAGATTTACATTATCAGTTATTTGGGTATTGAATGCATTTTGCCTGAAAGCAATAGAAATCAACTTTAGTAATTGATTTCAAACCCATTATTTCTGGATATACTGTATCTTCAGCTGTTTTGCTGCAAGTGGATATCATTGGTAATAGTTTGATTCCTAGTTTGGTAGTTAATACGTTCTACTTAAGAATTTTACATTTATTTGTTTTTATTTTTTTGAGAGCGAGCAAGACGCATTCCTGAGCAGGGGTGGGGTGAGGGGCAGAGGGAGAGGGAGAGGAGACCTCAAGCAGACTCCCCACTGAGTGTGGAGCCTGACGTATGGCTCAGTCTCACAACCCTGAGATCATGACCTGAGCTGAAATCAAGAGTTGGATGCCTAACTGAGCCACCCAGGTGCCCCTCTACTTAAGAATTTTAAATTTAGATGTAGTTAGCAAGTTCTCATTGAACACAAAATATTCAGAAACATAGATTAGTGGGAAAGTTGTTTTGAAATAAATTTTTCTAACAGTAGAATACAAATTTGCACTTTCTGTTCTTATTGAGAATAGTAGTAACAGAATAGACACAGATAGCTTAATTTTTGCCGTTGAGCAAATAAGTACTTTATGAATACATTTATAGAACTGAGTGTTGTGTACAGTTTTTTTTAAGCACACTTGGTTTACAATTAGAGTTTTAAAAACCTATTTGTATTACAATATTCTCTTCCACATTTTTTCCCCTTTTAGGCCTCATTGCTACGATTTCAAAGTACCCTGGTAATAGCCGAGCATGCAAATGATACCCTCGCACCCATTACATTAAATACCATCACTGCAGCCAAACGTCTTGGAGGTGAAGTGTCTTGCTTAGTAGCTGGAACCAAATGTGACAAGGTGAGAAATTTTTAAGGTCAACTATAGCAAATATAATCTCCATCAAGAGACAGGGAAAGATGGCAACAGAGAATTATGCTGAGGACTGTAACCCAAACTGGGCTCTAATCCTCATTAAATGGCCAATGTCATAGTCATTACTACATGTGAAAAAGGAACTAAAAGGTTTGCTCACTAAGCATTTTGTCTTTTGAAATGAGGTAAAATACTTGATTTAGTTCCACTGGCACCATCATGTGCCATCAGGTACCAAGTAGAATGATAATATTTGAGTCTCCTTAGAGGTTAATAGCCGATCCCTTTTTTGTATTGATGAATATACTAGCTAATTGCTTTTAATTCCTGAAAGTGGTAAATCTGGACAAAGTATCATGGATATTAATTTTTAATTGGTATAAGAATTTAAATGTAAGTACTATGCTTTTCAAACTATAGCTGTTAGTAAAAATGTTCTTTGTTTTTGTTGTTGTGTTGTTGAAATGAGATAACGGCTTTGTAAACTAACCCTCTAGAAAAGTGCTAGAATATGGTTTGCAGGATCTGTACCACTGGGCTACAGTGTAGTTGAAATCATACTTCAGTTAAGTTGAGCTACCAATTCCCTCCCGTACCATACAGGAGTTGCCAAGTGTGCAGTTGGGGACGTGGACCTCAGAGGAAGAAATCTGGAGAAAGCATGTTTTTTTTTAGAGGATTTTATTTATTTTTTATTAAATGGCATTGATGCAGAGCATGTGATATAAGGCAGGTTCAGAATGCTAGTGTCATTTCTGTCTAATTTCTCACATGAAATTAGTGTCTTGAAAGAATGTATTCTAGCAGGTTTGGGGTTAAGTTGTATGGATTTCTTTACCTAAATCCTGCTACCAGCTAGGAATCTTACTTATTTGATAGTAACCACAATGTGTGATGACATGGCTAAGCTATCTTTTTTGGTTGCCGTGCTTTTAGATATGTAAGTTCTGGCTTTGATTATTTGCTGTGATTTTAAATAATTATTCAAATATCATTTTAAAACTTTTCGAAATGCTATTTTATTCACACTCTTTTGAGAAAAATCAAAGCAGAGATCATTTTCTCTTTAGTTACAATCTTATTGTTTTGTCACATTCTAATCTGAAAGAAAAACAGTACCTGTATAAAGAAACTCTGTTGATAGCTTAGGCAAATTTCAGTTTTATACTGTTTTTTGTAGCTATTTGTCATAAGCAGCAAGTGATTTTTCTGTGTAGTGCCAGAAGTTTTTGCTGGTAAAAAAGATAGTTTTGATAGTACAAGGTAGTCTGCCAGTAAGTATTTGGTTTGGCAGAGGTGCTTTTGCAACCTTGGAAACAGCAAATATTGTTGCAGCCTTACCATCCATTGAGTGGTGGCAGGAGGCACAGTTTTTTATGCCTGCTCGTCAGGGAATCAGGTCGGAGGTAAACAAGAAGACAGAGATCATGATATGATTGTTATGTCTCTGCTAAAGCAAAAGCCAGTCTTGCTGTAATTAGAGAATTAGAAGGGGGAATTCTGCTTGCCTTCTATATATAGGAAATCTGAGTTCAAAAAGCTTTCCCAGAACTTCATTCTGATTCCACAAAGGAAAAATGAGGAATTAAAATTATTTTGCTTTATCATAGATAAATATATGTAGGTGGGCAGGAACTCAGAAGTTGACAATGGACCACTATATAAGATTTTTCTGTTGCCTAAATTAACTAATTTTAATATCAGCAGAAATTATTGTTGCCAAATAAAGTGCAGTGGCCTGTAAACCAGTGTGGTTAGGTCCTATTCTTTACCTCTAGGAAACCCATTGGCTGTGTTGTTATTGAGTGAGAGAGAGAGAGACAGAACCTAACTATTGCCTCATTTTCACCATTTCTAAAATGATGCATTTACACTTACATTAATTGAAAGACAAAAAGCACAATTTATAACTAAATTTGAGTAGAGAACTGTGCTAATTTTGGCTTATCAATTAATACTTTTTCAAGGAAGAAATTTTTGTTTAAGATCAGTTGGTAGTAAGATCAATTGGCCTAAGTTTTTTGTTGTTGTTGTTAAAGAATTTTCTTTTTTTTTTTTCACTTAAGTCATCCTTTTCCTGTTAAGAACAATTTCTATAGTTAAAAAAAACAAAAACAAAAAAAACAACCGAAAAACAATTTCTATAGTTGGCCATCATGATTTTATGTTCTGTTGATATTTGTAGTGGTGGCTCTATTTGTATCTTTCTGTTAGATGGATAATTAAAAACTCTTAATTACAGGTGGTACAAGATCTCTGCAAAGTAGCAGGTGTAGCAAAAGTTCTGGTGGCTCAGCATGATACATACAAAGGCCTCCTTCCAGGTGAGCTTTTCTGGTGGAAAAAGTGTAATGTCTGACGTATGCTTGAATATAAGAATATGAAAATATTATGAAATGTGTTTATCAAATGTATTTAATTCTCAGAGGAGCTGACGCCATTGATTTTGGCAACTCAGAAGCAGTTCAATTACACACACATCTGTGCTGGAGCATCTGCCTTCGGAAAGGTGAGAAGATTGAGAATGTGAAATCTGATGTCATTACTTGGAAGGATTAGATTTCATTGTGCTAATAAAAATGTGCAACAGACTCTGTTTAGGTAGCTAATCCTGGCTCTCTGAATTAATATGGTAGTTTTGCTAGGATTTATTCTTTTAAGACTTTGTTACAATTTCTGTAAAAATGCCATCTCCATGTTTTCAAATATTGTCACAGAGAACTCTATTCTTTCAAGATTTTATCATAATTTATTAGAATGCCACTTCCAGATTTTCAAATTTTGTCATGGAGAAAACTCTAGGATATTTTTAAAGATTATTTTTCTTTAAAAACAATGTTGAATTGTCTGTGTGTGTAAATGTCATTTGTATTAGTAACCCATTTTAAGCAGTGGTTTATTTGGGTGGCTGATGGATATTTACAAAGGCCAAATTCTATCTCCTTGGAGGATTTGCAAAGGCTGCGTGGTAGTTGGAAACATCCTTAGGGTGAAGAAAGCTGCAGTCTGATCGTGTGCATTGTAATATGTCTGAAGAAAGAATGTGCTATCAGATGGTTAGTTATCTGCATGAAGTTTTAAAAAAGAGGGAGGGAAACTAAGGGGGAGCCCAAGAGAATTTGTCACTGGGTTGTTTTTGCTCTGTCTGTGGCCACAGGTATTCTAATTCCCTTTTCTTTTATACCATTCTTAATAAGCTGCAGTTTTTAGTTTTTAGTTTTACTTTTAAATATTATAAATTAGGTTGTACACAAATACATTTTTATTATAAAGGAGGCATATAGTACAGTAGTATGCAGAGCAAGGTATCAAAGTCCTCTTTCTTCCCGAATCCCTCTTCCCGTTTCAGAAGTATAGGTGTTAACAGTTGTACCTTCATTTAGTCCCCTTGCTGTGGATTTTGAAATTATAATACCTGTACAAAAATTTTTTTACTCCTAAAATGTGATAATATATCATGAATTGTTTTGTGACAGTGGTTTTTACTTCAGAGTGTGTCTTGGAAAATAAAACATGTCTGTCTCATTTTTTTAATGGCTGCATAATATTCCATATTTAGCTGAGGATTGACAGGTTGTTTCTAGTTTTTTGCATTTGTAAACCTTGCTGTAAGGAAATGTCCCTATACATACATCGTTGTATACATGTACTACTGTTTATTTAGAATAGAGCTCTAGAGGTGAAATAGTTGGGTCAAAGACTGTGTACTTTTAAAATTTTGATATATATTGCTTAATTTTAGCTATCTTAGGAGGATATCTCAGGTTGCATTCCATCAGTTGCATGAGAGGGTAACCTGCCAACACCTGGTATTGTACATTTTAACATTTTTCCCCAATCTGATGGGTGAAAAACTATATCTTTTTAAATTTTTTATTTCTTTGATCAAGAAATCAAATATCCTTTCATACAGTTATTGGCTTTTATTTCTTCTTTGAATTGTCTCGATCTGACTTTTTTCCTTTTATTTTCATAATTCTGTTGTAATTGATTTTAAAATATAAGTTTGAGGAATAAGATATAATCTCTTACATCAGCTAATCATGTTGAGTGACAATAACAGTGAGCCTCCAAGTCATTGATCTCTTTTTTTTTACAAAATGAGTAGTGTTTGAATATTTATCTGTGGTGCAATATTGCTTCTAGACATGAATTACTGCAAACCATGTAGAGAATTTGCAGAATAACCCATGTAAATTGCTGTAGTTTGTTTTTAACCTTTAGAATTATCAGTTTGAACTCATTAAATTTTTTTTTTAAGATTTTATTTATTTATTTGATAGAGATAGAGACAGCCAGTGAGAGAGGGAACACAAGCAGGGGGAGTGGGAGAGGAAGAAGCAGGCTCATAGCAGAAGAGCCTGACGTGGGGCTCGATCCCATAATGCCGGGATCACGCCCTGAGCCGAAGGCAGATGCTTAACCGCTGTGCCACCCAAGCGCCCCTAAATTTTTTCTTTTAAGAATTTCTAGGCAGTAACAATGTAAACACATGAGTTTAATGAACAATTATCCTTTTATTATTAGGTTGTTACATTGTACACTATCATAAATTTTTAGTTTTTTAATAGAATTTAGTAATTGATAAGTAAAGTGGTTCCACAGACCTATATGATCTTGGGCTAGTCATTTTGCCTTTCCGAAGTCTGTTTTTCTTATATGTAAAATGATGCAGTTTGACCACGTGACATCCAAGATCTACCAAAGAGCGATGTTAAAAAGGAAAGGGGGGGGGCGCTTTCTTCCCTTACTCTGGAAAAGATTAAGTCAGAGGATTAACATCCAACTTCTGTTACAGACGAGCATTGAACGAAAAGATCTTTGTGGACCATTCTATCTCTGAAAGTTTTGATCCTGCATTAGATGATGTAAACAAATTTCACGAGTCTTGAGTTTGTGGTGACAGTTCTCCGAAAAGATTATTAAACCAAGAAAAGGTGTTTGTTGCATCTAATTAGCCAGATTTTAATAGTCTGACCTTGATTGCTGTGTTGTTGACATATGAAAGTTGTTTTTTTTTTTAAAGATTTTTTTTACTTATTTGAGAGAGAGAGAAGGAGCGGGACGGGGTGGGGGGTAGGTGCAGAGGAGAGGGAGAAGCAAACTCCCCCGAGCAGGGAGCCCAATGCAGGGCTCCATCACAGGACTCTGGGATCATGACCTAAGCCAAAGGCATACACTTAACCAGCTAAGTCACCCAGGTGCCCAACATATGAAAGTTTTGAGAACAAGGGTCATATATGATTAGCTGGTGTTGAAGCCTCTGAATGGGTTTGGAATGAGAAAGAGTCTATTAGATGCAGCTAAGCAATCTGCTCTACCACAGCCCTTTACCAACTGTGATTTTGAGTTGCACACTTTTATACTGGTATGCTAGAATCTGTCATCTTTTTGTGTATGAAAAAACACTCTGACAGTTGTGCCTGTCCCCTGAAACCAATGTGGTCAAGCCTGTTTGCATAGTGTAGAGATAGATCTGTTCACCATCTACCTTCTCTGGACATTTAAATGAAAGATCAGACCTGGGGAAACATATGCCTTTAAGCACCATGGTAAATTTTTTTTTTTTTTAAGATTTTATTTATTTATTTATTTATTTATTTATTTATTTATTTATTTATTTATTCGACAGAGATAGAGACAGCCAGCGAGAGAGGGAACACAAACAGGGGGAGTGGGAGAGGAAGAAGCAGGCTCATAGCGGAGGAGCCTGATGTGGGGCTCGATCCCACAACGCTGGGATCACGCCCTGAGCCGAAGGCAGACGCTTAACCGCTGTGCCACCCAGGCGCCCCAATTTTTTTCAAGATGTGCTAAAATGAAACATGGGATAATGGAAGTACAAAAGATATTAAATGTCAAGCAATTTAGAAAGTTTAAAACTATAAACAGAGACATAGTTTGCATCACATAATGTTTGTAATAGAATTTGCTCAGCCAGGTAATAATATTCCAGTGGTATTTCCTGAATAGTTAAAAGGTGATTTCAAAAAAGAGTTAGTGAAGCAGGCTTTAAACACTGTCATATTTGATTTGTTTTGAAAGTAGGTATCTTCTAAACTTCTTATTTACCAAGTTAGAAGTTTGTTTAATGGCATTTTAGTTGTTTTCCCAAATGCTTTATTTTAAAGAGATCTTAATTTTTTCTAATTGTGGTTTTATAAACTGTGGTACTTTTCAGTAGTTCTTCTGTCATGGTTGAAAGAGGACTGCTATATAATAAAGGTAAAAATAAACTGAAATTATAAAATCTTTCCTGTTGTAGATAAAACAGGAGGAAAATTGACTCAGGCCATCAACACTTGTTAGCATCGGTATATATAGAACCACTTATTAGATATAGGGTAAGACACAAGGGGAATGGAAAACACAACATCTCTACCCTGGGGGTGCTTAAGTTTAGTTGAGGGTCATTATAAGTATGTATTTTAAAGTTATTTTAAAACAAACTACATGTTAGTGACAAATAGTATAATTGCACATGCATGTAGGAGGAACTTGAATACTGTTATAGTGAGTTTGCTAGAGATGGTGTCATGTACCAAGCTCAGGAGATGCCATGGGGTAAGCTCTGTGTAGAAAGCAGTGTAGAATTCAGCTTTCTATTTGTGTGATAAAAGTAACTTGGGGTGCCTGGATGGCTCAGTGGGTTAAGCATCTGACTTCTGCTAAGGTCATGATCTCTGGGTCCTGGGATGGAGCCCAGCATTGGGCTCCTGGCTCAGTGGTGTGTCTGCTTCTCCCTGTCCCTCTGTACCCCCACCCCTGCTCGTGGGCATGCGCATGTGCACTCTCTCTCAAATAAATAAATCTTTAAATTAAAAAAAAAAAAAAAGCAATACTTCATTTTTTTTATTACACTTAGATGATGTTATCATCTAAGGAAACCTTTGAGTCTAGAAAGCGTGGACATTCAGACTTCACTAACTCTGTTTTAGAGCCCTAGAGTCATAGAATTTTAGACTAAAACTAGGAATTCTCTTTCTGTCATTTGTGAGATGAAGTAACTGAGACCTGCGGATATTGTGGCTTTCCCAGTGGTCTCTGCTAGTGAGGGCAAAGTTAGCACACGTATCTGTTGCAGAGATGTTATATGCACATACAAGGAGAAGCATTTACTAATTGTGTTGCTCCCGCACATATTATACAGGCTATGCTTCACCTTTCTCTTCTTGTTTTGCGGTTACATAGGATTCCATTAATATGGATGAGATATAATTAATAGATCTATCCCCTGTTGATGGATATTTAGGTTAGTTTTGATCTTTCTTAACGCAGTACTGAGTTTTTAAAAAGGTGAAAACGTCTCCTTTGAAATTTTTTCTTTCATATACATTAAATATATACATGTATAATCTTTTTTAGTATTTGAGAATTTTACTACTCTTCTGAATATTTTTCTGTTTTACCTAAATTCAGTAATCTATGATGGTCACACTGTGTGAGTGACGTTCATTAAAGCAAATATCATATCTTATAATTCAACATACTGAGTTAAGATGGTTTATTACTGTAAAACTCATAAAAACCTTGATGTAGTTAGAGTAATGATAGACTCTTACTTAATCTCAAAGACTATCCAAAAAGTTGTGCTTGAAGTTGTAGTATGTCTAAAGAGGTATATGAAATATAAAATACTTGAATTAAAATTTCTGCAGAATATGCATTTTGAGAATGTTAGTGTTGATAGTTGATAGCCATCCATAAGTGTGTATGTGTGTAATTCACTGCTATTTTTGCTTTTAGAACCTTTTGCCCAGAATAGCAGCCAAACTTGATGTTGCCCCAATTTCTGACATCATTGCAATCAAGTCTCCTGACACATTTGTGAGAACTGTTTATGCAGGTGAGTACCCAAAGCAAATAATTAATCAGTGTGTTAACTTTTCGTGAATTTTAAAAGCAGAAATTAATTTGAAGATAGTATTTTAAACAAGTCATATACTTTAAATAGACCATCTTAAAGGTTTCTGAGAAAAATCTCAATCTGAGATTTGCTGCTGGATCACGACATGATGTTCTGTTTGATAGATCTAGAACACAGTTCTTTCCTGCTTGGTTGTTCAGTTTACAGAGCAATGAGATTTTTCCAGTCATCAATAAAAATTAGATTCACTATTCAATACATTTTGTAAGTGGCACCTGGAGAAGCAAAACTTTCCCATTTAAAAAAATTGTATTCTTAATCTTCACTGCTTCTACTCCATTTCCATCTGCATTAAGAAATTCATATCAGTGTCTCTTTAGTTGATTGATCTTCTGCTAAGCAATCTGGTCTCTAGTGGGGCTAGAGAAGGCAGTGAACTCTTTGTTCTTTCTGATAGAAGTTTTGTGTTTCAGTTTAATGGTCAGTTCTCAAATTAGATCTTTCATCTTTGGTAGAGGTTGAGGGGAAATATTGGTCAAGTTTAGGGCACTCTTACATGATTGCCAATCCGTAAGAAATGTCTTAAATTCTTTTAAAATCTTGGCACATCACACCTCTTGTTCTTTATGCCCTATCATGTTTTCTTTCTTTTTTAAAAAAAGATTTTATTTATTTGAGAGAGAAGGAGAGCGCCCGTGCCTGCAAAAGCCAGGGAAGAGGAAGGGGCAGAGGGGGAAGCAGGCACCCCTTGGAGCAGGGAGCCTGATGCCTGCCTGATTTCAGGACCCTGGGATCACAACCTGAGCTGAAGGCAGGCGCTTAACTGACTGAGTCACCCAGGTGCCCTTGCCCTATCATGTTTTAATTTATTAATTAAATTATTATTTATTATTTATTAATTAAATTATTTATTAATTAATTCCTCTCTTGGTAAGCCTAGTGGCTGCATTCTTAAGTTGTTGCTGCTCATATTCTTGAGTTACTGACTGTGTTTTTGGAGAAGGAAGCTTTTGTTTATATTCCTTTTAGGAATATTAGTGTGGCTGCCTAGCCTATTCCAATTTCGTGCTTCCAGGCAGGTCAGCACTTGCCCTGCTTTTAAAAAATCCAAGGTTATACAGGTATCCACTGATAAGTTTCTTCGGTGTTATGGTCCTTTTTCCTGTACTTAGTAGAGGTAGAAAACAACTGGTTCGTAGTTATTTCTTCCTTGTTTTCATGAGGTAAATTCTGAACCTCAAAGGATTACTCGCCTTTCAACGGTGTTTTTAAAAAAATAAATTTTGTATTTCAGGAAATGCTTTATGTACGGTGAAGTGCGATGAGAAAGTGAAGGTGTTTTCTGTCCGAGGAACATCTTTTGAAGCTGCAGCAACAAGTGGAGGTAGTGCCAGTTCAGAAAAGGGTGAGTGTTCATTTGAAGTTTGTGTTTGTTTTGTTTCTTGTTTTTTAGTTCACTGATTATATTAGAATAAGAGATGGCCTCTGATTAAATTTCTTTTTTTTTTTTAAGATTTTATTTATTTATTCGACAGAGATAGAGACAGTCAGCGAGAGAGGGAACACAAGCAGGGGGAGTGGGAGAGGAAGAAGCAGGCTCATAGCGGAGGAGCCTGATGTGGGGCTCGATCCCATAACGCCGGGTTAGGGGCTCGATCCTATAACGCCGGGATCACGCCCTGAGCCGAAGGCAGACGCTTAACAGCTGCGCCACCCAGGTGCCCCTCTGGTTAAATTTCTTAAACAGTGTCTGAGAGCTCAGTCTAAATAATATTCCCAAGCTTTCCAAAAGGAAGAAGTATTTATAATGTGCCTTTTTCATATCTTTTTTGTACTAGTATAGTTGCTTTGGTAGATCAAAGGGGTGTTATTTTACTTTTTTCTCATTATTTTCTATTATAATACTGCGAGACTCAGTATAGTGGAAGAATGTAATTAATAGTGAATGTACAGAGGGTGTTATTCTTTAGTATATATAGGTACCTTATTTGAACCTCATAGAAGGTTATTCCAGTTTTATAGGTAGACTCAGAGAATTAGATGACTTCTCAAAGTTCATATAGCTAATGAGGTAAAGGCTGGACTCTAATCCCTTCATTTTTTTCCAAAAAATCAGAAAGAATGATATTAGAAGCACAAAAAATTCACAGTAACTAACAAACAAATTTCATGGAATTCTCTATGTGTGTCTCTTAAAAATTACTGCTACTGAATTTTAACTCACGGTCATGGTTTTGTTATCTCTATCAATGTATGCAGCACCAAGTCCTTCCCCAGTGGGGATAGCGGAGTGGCTTGACCAGAAATTAACAAAAAGTGATCGGCCAGAGCTAACTGGTGCCAAAGTGGTGGTATCTGGTGGTAAGTGGAATATTGTAATTTATTAATTTTAAAAGATGTTGTAAACTTAAAATCTTTGATTTTGTTAGTATTTATTTTAGAGGAGCACAGTTTTTTTGTTTTTTGTTTTTTCAAATGTGAGAAGTAGGTAGGTTGCAAGTATTATTCCCATTTTACCAATTAGGAAAATGAAATCATGAGCTGGATAAGATTTGGGCTCTCAGATGCACATCTGTTTCGCTGGCACCAGGGGGAGCATGGTACAAGTCGTCTCCACAGCTGTATAGAATGGAGTTTATGTTTCCTTTATAGGATGAAGTTTATGTTTACTTAATTTGGTTTTTTGTTTTTTTGTTTTTTTCATCTTCTTCAATAAGGTCGGGGTTTGAAGAGTGGAGAGAACTTTAAGTTGTTATATGATTTGGCAGATCAACTACATGCTGCAGGTAAAGTTGTTTTCTTTAGTAGAAAAATACTCCCTTTTTGTCGGAAGTATTTTTTCTTTATTATCTCATTTATATGTAAGTCACGCAAGGCTGCAGATTATTTTGCTTTCTCTGGTTTTCAGCTTTTCTCTCTAAAATGGTTTTTCTTAGTCTCCAAGTAAATGGTATAGCATTTAGTGTGGAGAGAGTCCTTGTGCTTTTTTATTGTTTATGCGACGC
>NW_024425230.1:27220448-27273556 GCF_017311325.1 Ursus maritimus | reverse complement strand
CGAAATCTTTGTTGTTTTTCCATTTATTTGTTTGTTTGTTTATTAAAGATTTTATTTATTTGAGAGAGAGAGAGAGAACGAGAGTGGGGTGAGGAGCAGAGGGAGAAGCAGACTCCCTACTGAGCAGGGAGCCTGATGCGGAGCTCAATCCCAGGACTCTGGGATCATAACCTGAGTTGAAGGTAGCCACTTAACTGACTGAGCCACCCAGGCGCCCCTGTTTTTCCATTTAAAAAAATTAAATGACAGCTTCAGTGCCTACTTTTGATTTTGGCTCAGGTCATGATCTCAGGATCGTGAGATGGAGCCCCATGGAGCCTGCTTAAGATTCTCTCTCTCCCCCACTCTCCCCTCCCTCCCTGCTTAAGATTCTCTCTCTCCCTTTCCCACTCCCTCCCCATCTCTCTTAAAAAAAGAAGGTCTCCATTCTTTTCTTTCTTCCCCTTTTTAAGAGTTTTGTGTATAACTTTCTAGGTTTTTATATGCATTTAATATTATATATTAGCTAATATTAATAATTTATATTAGCTAATATATCTGCTCATAGAAACAGTAATGGTTTTGTCTGAATAAGAGCATGATATTGATTCTGTAATCAGATGGTTTTATTTGAGGGTGTTTATTTCATTCATTTATTCTTTAATTGAACAAATATTTATTGAGTGTCTGGCATATGTCAGGAAATAGCAGTGAGCAAAATAAGCAGTCTCTGCCCTTGTGGAAGTTACATTTGTATTTGGGTGAGACTAGACTTGTATTAGTTTTCTGTGGCTACTGTAACAAATTGCTGTAAACTCTGTGGCTTAAAACAGCAGAAACTGATTCTCACAGTTCTAGAGGCCAAAAGTATGTTGAAATCATGGTGTTGTCAGGACCACCCTCTGGGAGTAAGTCTGTTCGTTTGCAGTTTTTAGAGGCTGCCCCAACATTCCTGGGCATGAGGCTGCATCCATCACTCCAGTCTGCCTCCGTCGAATCACCTTCTTCTCTGTGTATCCGTATCAAACCTCCCTCTATATCCCTTTTATAATGATACATGTGATGACCTTTAAGGGACAACCTAGATAATTCAGGATAAGCACCCTCTCTTAAGATCCTTTATATCGTATCTGCTGCCATGTTGGTAATACAGATTCTGGGGATTAGAAATGAATATATCTTTAGAGGGGCCATTTTTCTGCCTACCACAGACACTAAATATAATAAATTAGTATATAATAGTATGTTAAAGGTAATAAATGCTATGAAAAGGAGGAGGAGTTTAGAGAGGGAAGATGTCAGTTTTAAATAAGATGGTCAGAGGAGGCCTTAATAAGGAGACATCTGAACAAAGGTTTTTTTGTTTTTTAAGATTTTATTTATTTATTAGAGAGAGATAGCAAGAGAGGGAACACAAGCAGGAGGAGTGGGAGAGGGAGAAGCAGGCTTCCTGTTGAGCAGGGAGCCCAATGTGGGGCTCAATCCCAGGACCCCGGGATCATGACCTAAGCCGAAGGCAGATGCTTAACAACTGAGCCACCCAGGCGTCCCTGAACAAAGATTTGAGAGAGGTGAAGAAGCAAGCCATGAGGAGATCTGAGAGAGAGAGAGAATGTTTCAGGTGGAGGGACCAGTAAATTACAAAGGGTCCAGCTAAGGGTTTATGTCTGGTTTATGTGATGAATAGCAAGGAGGCCAGTGTGGCTGGAATAGGAAGTGCTGAAAGGGATTGTAGTAAGAGATAAGATTAGGAGTAATAGACCAGACCACATAAGGCATTATATGCCTTAGTAAAGAGATTGCTTTTCTCTGGATGAAATGGGAAACCATTGAAAGGTTTGAGTAGAAGAGTCACATAACCTGACACTCTAGCTACAGTTTTGAGCATAGATATGTGTAGGGGGTAAGTACATTAACAGGGAGATCGATTAGGAGGCTGTTTTAATCATTCAGGTGAGAGATACTAGTGGTTTGGATCAGGTTAGTAGCAGTAGATGTGGGGAGAAATAGTTTCAGGATATATAGTTGAAGGTAAAGAAACTGGGATTTCTTGGCAGATTGGATATATGTATTATGAGAGAGAGTTTTTATCTGGCATTTGGTAGGATGAAGTTACCATTAGCTGAGAGAGTAAAGACCCCAGGTGGCACAGTTTCCAGGGAGAGATCAGGAATTCCATTTTGGGCATATTAAGTTTTGAGCTAACAATAAACATATAAGTAGAAATGTCAATTAAACTGTTGGTATAGGAGTGTAGAATTCATTGGAGAAGTTTGGGCTGGAGTATAAATTTGGGAATCAGTTTCATTTAGATGGTATTTGAAGCCATGAAACTGGATGACATCACCAAGGGAATGAGTGTAGATAAAAAAGAGGTCCCAGGACTGAGCCCTAGACACTGTAAGATTAAAAGATAGGGGAGAAGGAGAGAAAGACGACCAAAAGGAGTGTGGTAAGTAAGGCAGGAAAACCAGGACAGCGAACATGATGTTTTGGAATCCAAGTGAAGTGTTTTAGTCAGGCATTGTAACAGGTCAAGGAGGATGAGGACTGAGAGTGACTAATTGATTTAGCCACTTAGAGGTCATTGGTGACTTTGAGCATTTTTAGTGGAGTAGTGGGAGCAAAAACCTGAGTGGAATGAATTTAAAAGAATGATCCTAAATGGTGGTTACATGACTGCATTCACTTTATGATAAACCATTGAGCAGTACATTTGTGATTTGCATGTGTTTCTATACGTGTGTAATGTTTTAATAAAGTTTTTAGAAATAGATTGGGAGGCTTGGAATTGGAATCAGTGAATACAGATAACTCTTTAGAGAGATTTTGCTATGTGGGAAAGCAGAGAAATGAACAATGTTTAGGGGGGAATGGGCCAACAGAGGAGCGTTTTAAAGGGGAGACAAATAATAGCATGCTTCTGTGTTGATGGGAATGCTCCAGTTGAGAGGGAAAAATTAATCACGCAGGAGAGGGAGGGGGGAGTTGCTGGAGTGATGTCCTTAAGTAGGCAAAAAAAGAGTATGGACACAGCTGCAGGTTGATGGGTGTGTGTTAGTTGGACCATGTGGAAGTTCTCTTGTGATGATTTCAGTTTCTTAAATGAAATAGGAAGCAAGGTCATCAGCTGAGAGTAAGGATGTTAAAGCATATTGGACGTTTGACGAGAGAAAAAAAGATGTGGAATTATAGTTTAGGAAACAGAGAATTAAGGCCTGTTTATTTACGTTAACACAGCTTAGTGTTGGTGTTTTTCTCCAGTTATGCTGAACTACAGGAGGACAGGTTTGGAAAAGGTAGAGAGGTTGTTTAATCTGTTAACTGGAGATGGAGATTTTTCCAGTTGAGTGTGATGATGAAGGCAAGGAGATTGAAGGCATATGCAATGAAGTGATTAGAGTCATTGATCATAGAATTTAAGCTAGGTAAAGAGGAGGCAACATACTGGCGGAGAGGGTCAGCAAATAGAAATGTAGATCCCGGTGAAGCTCAGAGGCTTGTTGGAGCTGGGTGCAAACGGAGTCAGATGGAAAGAGGTTACAGAGAGACATAGGAAATTGAGATTATCTAGGAAGATTGGTAATGGAAAGGTTGGGGACGTGACCATGGGTGTGGCCGAGGACACAGATGATCGGAGAAGAGTTTAAGGAACCAACAGGCCAGGTGTTGAAATCTCTGAGAATTAAGACTAGTACTAGAAAAATGGCCCAGAAGCTAAAATGAAGGGGATTGGACTCGTGGTTAATAGCTGACACAGCAATAAATGGGTGACATGATCTGAAGAGATCTGAGATCCAAAGCTGAAGGCTTTTACGCAGGAAGGAGGGAGAACTTTCTGAAGGTGTCAGTGAAGAGTCCCACCTCCAGGCCCAGTGGTATGAAGATGGTGGCAGACAGAGCAACATCTGCTGGATGGGACTGCAGGGGAATCGTCCTCAGGGAGCATCTAGACAAATGGCAAGATGGGTATAGATTAGGGAGCATGCCAGGCGTTATGGAGATTAGTGTGTGGATTATGAAGGATAACCTTTGAGTCTGGGCCTTGTTGTAGTGACTGAAGTAAGTAAAGGGCCAGTCCTCACTGACTCAGGTAGTGTTGAGACTGTGAGCGTTAGGAGGTAGTGAGGAATACTATTTGTGGCTTCCTCTTGTCCTCTCTACATGAAGATGAAAAGGACCTGAGGCTCATTCTTGACCCCTGCAGTGAGAGAGGTGACATTACTCCAAGTCCAGGGCTCCTTGTTGACTCCTGCTGAAGGAGGATAAAGGGCTACTTAACTTCTCATTTTTTTTAGATAAGTTAAAGCTTATGTTATGTGTAACTTGTCTTTATCTGATTACAGGAGATAATGATATAGTACCTTCAAAAGTTGTGAGGTTATTGCATGAAGGAGCATTTTTAATGGCATGCCAAACAGATTATGTTTTATGAATGCCTAGATGCCTTTTTGATAAAGCAAGCAGAGGACTTCAGCCAAATTTAAAATTTTAAATCTTTGGGTACAAGTAGAAGGCATTTCTTTAAGTTTTGTGTATAAAATTTACTAGTACTTCATTTTAGAATTCTTGATCAGTGATAAGGGGATTTTTTTTTTAAACAAGGCCTTTATAAAATAAATTTGTAAGTGTACTTATTAGTGTCTTTTTATACAGTTATTAGTGAATATTCCAACCAGGTGATGAATAGGGCTTAAAAAAATGACAAATATGTTTTCTCCTTTAGTTGGTGCTTCTCGTGCTGCTGTTGATGCTGGCTTTGTTCCCAATGACATGCAAGTTGGACAGACGGGAAAAATAGTAGCACCAGTGAGTATTGCAATAAAATATGCCATGCAAAATTCTGCGGGGATAAAAAGGGTGTGTGTGTGTGTGTGTGTGTGTGTGTGTGTGTGTATTTGTTGAATAACCATCTCAAATACTTCTCAGTGTATCTAAGCAGTTAGCCATTACAGTGGTGAACGTGTCCTCACAAGGTCTGTGGATTTCTTGGGCTCAGTAAAATGCTTAGTAGTTCTTAAATCCAGCATTGTCTTTCAGATTTTTTTCTTTTTTTAAAGATTTTATTTATTTATTCGACAGAGATAGAGACAGCCAGCGAGAGAGGGAACACAAGCAGGGGGAGTGGGAGAGGAAGCAGCAGGCTCATAGCAGAGGAGCCTGATGTGGGGCTCGATCCCATAACGCCAGGATCATGCCCTGAGCCGAAGGCAGACGCTTAACCGCTGTGCCACCCAGGTGCCCCTGTCTTTCAGATTTTTTTAAGTTTAATTAAATTTCAATGTCTTGGAGTGCCTGGGTGGTTCAGTCGGTCAAGTGTCCGACTCTTGATTTTAGCTCAGGTCGTGATCTCAGGGTCATGAATTCTAGCCCCACGTCGGGCTCTGCGCTCGGCCTGGAGTCTGCTTGGGATTCTCTCTCTCCCTCTCTCTGCCGTTCTCTCCCTCTCTTAAAAAAAAAAAATTCCAGTGTCTTTCAGATTTTTTTAAAGCAGTAGAACACTGTCAAATTCACATAAAATCTTTAAAAAATTCATATCACAACAATGGGTATAAAATAATATTTTATTAGTAAATGGATTTTGTAAGTTCACATTAGCATATATTTACCATAAAGCCTATTTATTATTAGTAAAAACTGTATTAATGAACACAGAATCTTGAAATCAGGAGCTATGAATAATAGTTGTTCATCCTAAACACCTACTTTATTTCTGTTATTATGTCTAGCTGCATGAAATTCAGAAAATTCTGATCCATATAAATAAGTGATACTAGAATATTCTTCAGTTAAACCTATCCAAAACTTAAAAAATAAATACTTTGGTTTCAAAGTTCAGTCACTAACCTTATCTAATGATTGTTCACATTACATGAGTAGACATCTTCAGGCTTGAATTTACAAAAGATCAGAGCCACAACATTCCTAATTAATAATACTTCTACAAGAAATTTAGAATGCACTGAGTTATTTAGTTTCACGGAAAGGCAGCACTTGTTAAGTAGAACAGCTGAATGATGGAATGACCAGTGGCATCCTTATCTGTATCGAAAATAAATGTCATACAGTCAGTCAGCTTTCTTCAACACTGCCATTATCAATATAGAATCATTTACATTTTTTTCATAAGGAATGTAAATATTTTAAACACTTTAAAGACTTTCTTTAATGTAAATCATATAATCCCTGGAGTTTCTGATTCACTAACTCTGAGTTAGGCCTGGTCATGTATATACGTATGTATTTATATGTGTGTGTGTATGTGTGTGTGTTTAAGCTTTAAAACTTTTGAAAGAATCTAGGGGCACCTGGGTGGCTCAGTTGGTTAAACATCTGGCTCTTGGTTTTGGCGCAGGTCATGATCTCAGAGTAGTGAGGTCGAGTACCTTGTTGGAGCCCTGCCCTGACCATAGAGCCTTCTTAATATTTTCTCCCTCTCCCTCTGCCCTTCCCCTGTCTGCTCATGCACGTGTGCATGCTCGCTCTTTCCTAAAAAAAAAAAAAACCCAAAAACCTTTTTGAAACAATCTCAAGTGTACAGAAACCTGTGAGTACAGACCAAAAACCTTTATTTTTGTGGACCATTTGAAAGTAAGTTGCTGAGATGATACTCCATCATCCCCAGATATGTTATGTAGAGCATTCTCCTATATAACCACCATACAACTTTTAAAATCAGGACATTACGACTGATACATTAATTCCATCTTATCATCACATCCCATTCAGGTTTTGCCTGTTGTCCAGTAATGTCCTTTATAGCAAAAGGCTTTAGCTTAGAATCACATGATGCATATAGTTGTCATGTATCCTTCCATCTTAAACAGTTTCTGTCTTACCTTGACTTTCATGACCTTGGCACTTCTGAAGATTATAGGATAGCTATTTTGAAGAGTAAAATGTCCCTCAAATTAGGTTTGTCTTGTTTCCTCACAATTCAATTTAGGTTATATAATATATTGTTATATATTATATATATTTGACGGGAATATCACAAAAGTATTTCATCCTATCAGGTGGTATACAATTTCATTTTGTCTTATTACTAATGATTTTCACTTTGATCTTTTCATTAAAGTGATATCCGAAATTTTTCTGCTATAAAGTTACTTTTCCCTTTGTAATTAAGAAATGTTTTATGAGGAGGTACTTTGAAATGATGTGAACATTGCAATTGTCCTTAGACTTTCAATTCATATATTTATATCAGTATGGACTTTTGATTCCCATTTTACTGAGTGGGTGAAAATCTGTCATTATTATTGTTGTACACATTGTCCCACATTTGGCCAGTAAGAACCTCTTAAAGGTGGCTTCCATGTCTTTTTTGACATGTTCCCATCTTTCTCTGAGCCCATTCTTACTTTCTAACAGAACAATATGTTCCAGGCTCATTTTGTATTTTTCTTATGTCAGCCCTGGAATCTGTCTTTTTGCGAAAGAGCCCTGGTTCCTTTTAGTGAAGAATAGTATTTAGCAGCCAACAGCTGGTTGTTAGCTGCTTTCATTGCTATTGGGATGTTGTTATTCCCAGGACCTCTCAGTGAAAAAAGCTAGGGAATGTGTGTAGCTATGTGTATGTGTAGGCACACACACACGCATTTATATCTGTATTTCTGTATCAGTCTCTATTCTGTATATTGAAAACCATAGTTCACTTTGATACTGCCAATTCCAGTCTGATACTGCAGGATCAATTCTAGTTCTTTCCCTTTCCCTGTTTGTAATGCCCTCCCTACAGGGAAAAACCTGGACCCTTCCAAATAGATACCCTCCCCACTTTGCTTGGGCTTGGATACTCCTGTCTGGATCATTTCTTCCCAAAGTACAATTTTACATTTCCACCAACTATGTATCTGGGTTCCAGTTGCTCCTCATTTTTACCAACATTTGGTGTTTTAGCTGTTGAATGGTGAATGTGTAGTGCTACCTTATTGTGGTTTTAATTTGCATTTGCCTGATATCTAATGATGAACATTGCTGTGTTTTGGGGAGTCACATGTCTTCCTTATGACGTGTCTGTTTAATTCTTTGACCCTTTTTTATTGCTTGTCTTTTTGTTATTGAAATGTCACCGTTATGTATATGTTATATATATATGATTAAATTACTTATATAATTATATATTAAGATACATGAGCTTCTTGTCAGATATGTTTTGCAAATATTTCTCCCAAGATGTGGCTTGCCTATTTGTTTTCTTAATGGTATCAAGTCGAGGAACTTCCCTCCATTTTGTTGAGGGTTGTTACCATGAATGGTTGTTGTATTTTGTCAGATGTTTTTCTCCATTTTTTGAAATGATCATATGTTTTTTTTCTCCTTAATTTTGTTAATATGATGAATTACATTGTTTGATTTTTTAGTGTTAAAGCACTTTGAGTTACTGTGATAAACCCTACTTGATCATGATATCTTTTTAATATATTGCTGGTTGTGATTGGTATTGTGCTAAGGATTTTGGGGTCTGTCTTGATCAAAATAATCTGTAACTTTCTTTTTAAAAAATATTTGTCTAATTTTGGTATCCACGTTAATGCTGGCTTCATAAAACAAGTTGAAAGATGTTCCCTACTGCTCTATTTTCTGAATGGTTTGTGTGAGATTGGTATTTTTGTTTTTTCTTAAATGTGATAGAATTCACCAGTGATGCCATTTTGGCCTAGAGTTTATTGGTGGTTTTTTTCTTTGGTGGAGTATTGGACAATTAACTCAGGTTCTTTAATGGTTTTAGGGCTATTCAGATTTTCGATTTTGAGTCTTTCGGCTGAGTGATACATTTCAGTGAATTGGTCCAATTCTTGTAAGTCGTCAAATGTATTGGATAAAGGTGTTTATAATACTGCCCTGTTTTCTTTCTGTTGTCTGTAAGATCTGGAGTGATCCTTTTTAATTTCTGCAATTGGTAATTTGTGTCTTCTCTTTTTTGTTCACTTTCTCTTCATCAGTCTAGTGAGGAGTTTATAAAAAAATTTGAAAAATCTCAGTGACCCAACTTTTTTAGAATGATAGCCTTATTGAGATATATAATTCATGTACCATACAATTTATCCAATTAAATGTTTAATTCAGTGGCTTTTAGTATATTCACAGAGTTATACAACCATCATCTCAGTTAGTTTTAGGACATTTTCATTGCCCCCAGAAGACACATACCTGTTTTTTCCCCCAACTCCCGCAGGCCAAGGCAATTAACATTCTACTTTCTGTCTATATAGGTTTGCATATTCTGGACATTTCATATTAATATTTCATAATAATTAATGATTATATAATAGGTGGTCTTTTGTGGGTTTCTTTTCATTTAACAATGTTTACAAGGTTTATCTATGTCATAGTATTCCTTTTTAAATCAAATTGTTTCCCATAGGAGCTACACCAACAGTAAGCCAAATTTTAACTTTGTTAATTCTTTTCATTGTCTTTTTTTTCCTCTTATTTTTCTCCTTTCTAATTACTTTGGGTTTACCTTGCTCCTAAGGTAGAACTTCATTAATTTTGTATTGGTTATTTAAAAATTTTTTTTGAAGTTTGTTTAAGTGATCTCTGCACCCAGTGTGGGGCTTAAACTCATGACCCCGAGATCAAGTTGCATGCTTTTCCGACTGAGCCAGCCAAGCTGTATTGTTTATTTTTAAATGTAAATATTAAAGGTGTAAATTTCTGTCTAAGCACTGCTTTAGTTGCATCCCACAAATTTTGATATATTGTATTTTTATCATTTATTTAAAAATATTTTCTAATTTATAAAATTAGAAATGTTTAATTTCTAAGTATTTGTGGTTTTTTTCATAGAGAGCTTTCTATTACCGATTTCTAATTTAATTTTGGAGACTATCTCTGTAATATTTCAATCTTAAAATTTATTGAGACTCATTTTATGGCGTGGCAAATGCCCTATCTTGATGAACTTGAAAAGAATGTATATTGTGCTATTAGATATTGCGGGAAAAAAGATTAGTGAACGTAAGATAATGGTAGCAAAACTCCAAAATGACACACACAAAATATGAAAAAAAAAAAACCAACAGAAAAAAAAATGGACAGAGCATTGATGAGCTGTAGGGCAACTTTAGCAGGCCTAATATATGTATAGTTGGAATAGCCAAACTTTTTGGAGAAATAATGACCAGAAAATTTTTAAATTTCATGAAACCTATAAACATACAGATCTCAGAAGCTCAACAAGCCCCAAGAACAGTAAACATGACAGAAACTACAGGGCACATCATAATCAAAGTGTTTAAAGAATGATAAAAAGACATTCTTAAAAGCAGTCAGAGAAAAATAGGAGTTAAATGCTCTAGTCAAAAAGAGACTGTCAGAATGTATAAAAAGCAAGACCTCATCTATGTGCCACCTATAAGAAATACATTTTAAATATTAAAAAAATATACATTGAAAGGGAAGGGAAAGAAAAAGATATACCAGGGGTGCCTGGGTGGTTCAGTCAGTTAAGCATCCATCTCTTGATTTCAGCTCAGGTCATGATCTCAGGGTTGTGAGCCCAAGCCCTGCATCTGGGCTCTGGGCTGCACTCTCAGGAGGAAGTCTGCTTGAGATTCTTTCCCTCTCCCTCTGTGTCTCCCTGTGTGCACGTGCTCTCTCTCTCAAATAAATAAATCTTTATCACTGACCTCTACTTCTGAAACAATGATATATTATATGTTAGTTAATTGAATTTCAATAAAAATAAATAAATCTTTGAGGGGAAAAAAAAGAAAAAGATATACCATACAAGCAGTAAGCATAAGAAATTAAGAAATCTGTCTTTATTAATACCAGAAAAAGTAGACTTTAAGACAATGACTACTACTAAAGATAGAGACATTACATAATAATAAAAGGATTAATTTATCAGGAAGACAGAACAATCATGATTGTGGAAGTGCCCAACAATATAGTTTCAAAATACATCAAGCAAAAACTAAGAGAACTTAAGTTAGAAATAGACAAATCCATAATCATAGTTGGAGATTTTAACACTTTCTCTAGTAATTGATAAAATAACTAGACCAAGAAATTCAGTAAGAACATAAAAGATCTAGACCAGGGGTCAACAAACTTTTTCTGTAAAGAGTAATATAGCAAATATTTTTTGTTCTATGGGCCATAGAATGTACACCTATAGACAAATAAGTAAATGAATGAGACAAATAAGTAAATGAATGAGCATGGTTCTAGTCCAGTAAAACTTTATATACAGAAACACACAGCAGTCCAGATTTGGTCTGTGTGCCACCTGCTTTTCAGTACTTTTACTCTGGAACTCCAGGCACACATATTTTAAATGTATATTTAAATAATTTCTCTTGGTCTATTATCAAGATCACTGACTCTTTCATAATTTCAAATTTGCTGTTAAAACCATCTAGGGAATTTCTTATTTCAGATTTCTTTCAGTTCTAGATTTGCATTTGGTTCTTTTTATAATTTTAATTTCTCTGTTGAGATTTCTTGTTTGTGCAGTCATTACAGTTAACTTTTCCTTCACATTCTTGATCGTACTTAAAATAACTGCTTTAAATCCTTATGTACTGATTCCAAAATCTGGGTTATTTCAAGGTTGATCTCCTTTGATTGTATTTTCACATTTTCCTATTTCATTATATGTGTAGTACAGTGCTTCTCAAATTTTTTGTCTTAGGATTCCTTCTCAAGATTGAGGGTTCTCAAAGAGCTTTTGTTTATGTGGGTCATATCTATTGATACTTAACTGTATTAGAAATTCAAACAGAAAAATTTTAAATATTTTTAAATATTTACTTGAAAATAAAACCGTTTTTCTTAATATATATATAACATTTTGATTAAAATTACTGTTTTCTAAAATGAAAATGATTTTAATGGGAATAGTTGCATTGCTTTACATTTTTCATTTCATAGTTAACTTAATAGAAAATTCGTAGATTCTTATTTCTGCTTCCACTATGTTTTCTTATATTAGTTCAATTAAAGTATATGAAGAAAATCTATCATCACACAGTATAGAGTTAGGAAGAAAGGAGTATTTTAATAGCCAATTCAGAAAATTGTGGATATCTTTTACTTTTACATTATACCAAAACTTGACGAGTAGTAATTACTTTTTTTTTTTAAGATTTATTTATTTATTAGAGAGCAAGCAGGAGGAGGGGCAGAGGGAGAGAGGGAGATAAGCAGACTACCCACTGAGCGGGGAGCCCGATGCAGGGCTTGATCTCAGAACCCTGAGATCATGACCTGAGCCAAAATCAAGAGTCAGATGGGTAACTGACTGAGCCACCCAGATGCCCCAACAACTAGTAATTTCTTAAAGGTTATTTGCAGTGTGGAATGTGAAACCATATCAATGACCTTTTCATGCTTTCATATTAAAATCCATTGGTCTATACTGCACTTTGGGATCTTTTACCATCTTGTACATCATGCATTGTTCATTTAGGAAATAAAGACATATCTTGTTATTTGGGTTTTTTTTTTTTTTAAAGATTTTATTTCTTAGAGAGAGCATGAGAGAGAGCATGGGGGGCAGGGTCAGAGGGAGAAGCAGACTGAGCAGGGAGCCCAATGCAGAACTCTTGCTGGGACTCCAGGATCATGACCTGAGCCAAAGGTAGTCGCTTAACCAACTGAGCCATCCAGCTGCCCAAGACGTCTTGTTTTATTGTGCTTCTCTTTATTGCACTTCACATATATTCTGATTTTTTTTTAAATAAATTAATGGTTTTTGGCAACCCTGCATTGAACAAGTCTGTTAACGCTATTTTTTCAATAGCGTCTGCTCACTTTGTGTCTCTGTGTCACATTTTGGTAATTCTTGCAGTAGTTTCAAGTTTTCCATTATTATTATATCTGTTATGGTGATCTGTGATCAGTGGTCTTTGATGTTACTATTGTAATTGTTTTGGGGTACAATGAACCTCACCCATATAAGGCAGTTAATTTAATCGATGAATATTGTATGTGTTCTGTTTCACTGACTGGCTGTTCCCCCATCTATCTCCTTCACCTCAAGTCTCCCTGTTTTCCGAGGCATAACACTATTGAAGTCAGGCCAATTAATAACCCCTCAATGGCCTCTTCAGTGTTCAAGTGAAAGGAAAAATTGCACATCTCTGACTTTATTTTATTTATTTATTTATTTTTTAAAAGATTTTATTTATTTATTTGACAGACATAGAGACAGCCAGTGAGAGAGGGAACACAAGCAGGGGGAGTGGGAGAGGAAGAAGCAGGCTCATAGCAGAGGAGCCTGATGTGGGGCTCGATCCCACAACGCCGGGATCACGCCCTGAGCCGAAGGCAGACGCTTAACCGCTGTGCCACCCAGGCGCCCCACATCTGTGACTTTAAATCAAAAGCTAGAAAAGACATGAAGAAGGCATGTTGAAAGCTTAGACAGGGCAAAAGCTAGGCCTTTTGTGTCCAACAGTTAGACAAGTTTTAAATGCAAAGAAGTTCCTAAGAGTAAAAGAGCTACTTCAGTAAACAGATGAAAAAGAAAGTGAAATAGCCTTATTGCTGATATGGAGAAAGTTTTAGTGGTCTGGATAGGAGGTCAAACCAGCCACAGCGTTCCTTTAAGCCATTTACTCCAGAGAAATTCTCTTCAGAGCAAGTCTCTTCAATTCTGTGAAGCCTGAGACTCAGGTAAAGAATCAGCAGAAGAAAAGTTTGAAGCCAGCAGAGGTTGGTTTATGAAGTTTAAGGAAGGAAGGAAGCCGTCTCCATAACATAGAAGTACAAGGTGAAGCGGCAAGTACTGATGTGGAAGCTGCAGCAGGTGATCTAGAAGATCTGGCTCAGATAATTAGTGAAGGTGGCTACACTAAACCGATTTTCAAAATAGACAAAACTGTCTTTTATTGAAAGAAGGTGCCATCTCGGACTTCCATAGCTAGAGAGGAAAAATCCATGCTGGGCTTTAAAGCTTCTAAGGGCAGGCTGACTCTCTTGTTAGGGGCTGATGCAGATAGTGACTTTAAGTTGAAGCCAGTGCTCATTTACCATTCTGAAAATCCTAGGGCCCTTAAGAATTATGCGAAATCTATTCTTCCTGTGCTCTATAAATGGAACAAGAAAGCCTGGATGACAGCACATCTGTTTACAATATGGTTGACTTGAATATTTTAAGCCTCCCATGCAGACCTCAGAAAAAGATGATTTCTTTCAAAATATTACTGTTCATCGACAATGCACCTGGTCACCCAAGAGTTCTGATGGAGATGTACAAGATGTTGTTTTCATGTGTGCTAACACAAGCATTCTGTAGCCCATGGGTCAAGGAGTCATTTTGACTTTTAAGTCTTATTGTTTAAGAAATACATTTTGTAAGGTTCTAAGTGCCATAGATAGTGATTCTTCTGATGAAGCTGGAGAAAGTAAATTGAAAGCTTTCCAGGAAGGTTTCACCTTTCTAGATGCCATTAAGAACATGTGTGATTCATGAAAGAGGTCAAAACACCATCATTAATGGGATTTTGGAGGAAGTGGGTTCCAGCCCTCATGGAGGACTTTTGCAGGGTTCAAGACTTGAGTAGAGGAAGTTACTGCAGCTGTGATGGAAATAGCAAGAGAACTAGAAGTGAAGCCTGAAGATGGGACTGAATTGTGACAATCTCATGATGGAACTTTAATGGATCAGGAGTCGCTTCTTATGGGTGAGCAAAGAAGGTGATTTCTTGAGATGGAAATTGCTCCTGGTGAAGATGCTGTGAAGCTGTGACGATTGTTGACAACAGAGGATTTAAAATATGACAGAGTTAGTTGGTAATGAATTTTGATAGAAGTTGTACTGTGGATAAAATCAGAAAGCATCACATGCTATAGAGAAATTGTTCATGAAAGGAAGAGTCACCTGATGTGACAAACTGTGCTGTTGTCTTACTTGAAGAAATTGCCACCACCACCCTGATCAGTCAGCAGCCATCAACATGAAGCAAGACCTTTCACTAGCAATAAGATTATGACTTGTGAAAAGCTCACATGACGGTTAGCATCTTTTAGCAATAAAGTACTTTTAAATTAAGGTATGTACATTATTTTGTTAGACATAATGTTATTGCACACTTAAAAGACTACAATATAGGGTTAACATGCACTGGGAAACCAAAAAATTATTTTGACATGCTTTACTGTGATATTTGCCTGATGATGGTGGTCTGGAACTGAACCCACAATATCCCCAAAGTATGCTGTAATGGTTTACTGAATTTTGCAGCTCTCCCAAACGTTGACACATGTTATCAATGTCAGAAAGTCAGGTTCCTTAATATCACCACTCATCTCATTAGAAGAGCCTTAAAACTCATGTTTATGGATATAGGTTTTTAAAATTCTAATTATCACTTAAAAGCTCAAATTTTGTCATTGGCAACAAAAACTTTTAAATTGTTTTCTTGGAATTGATAAGCTCATTTTATTCATTTTCAATAAAATGTCTGCTAAAACATCAAATATCTGCCACTTGTTCTTTAAAGTAAAAATGTTGTTCCATAAAAAAAGTGGCTGGTTCAGCTTGTGATTCAAACCATCACCCAAGTGATTTTCCTCATGACAATTGTTGTGCTTTGATATACAGTGGAATACAGTATTCCACTTCATAGTTTATAATACAGAATACTAAAAAGTCTGTGCTCAAAGGTCAAGGTTTAATAAAACGAATAATTTATACTGCTTCATCAAGAATAATCTTAAGTGAGGGGCGCCTGGGTAGCGCAGTCGTTAAGCGTCTGCCTTCGGCTCCGGGCGTGATCCCGGCGTTCTGGGATCGAGCCCCACATCAGGCTCCTCCGCTGGGAGCCTGCTTCTCCCTCTCCCACTCCCCCTGCTTGTGTTCCCTCTCTCGCTGGCTGTCTCTGTCAAATAAGTAAATAAAATCTTTAAAAAAAAACAAAAAGAATAATCTTAAGTGAAACCAGCTTTTTATTTTGCAGGTTTTTAGACTGAATGTATGGCCTTGAAGAATACAGTGACAACTAGTTCAGTTTGGCGCCGCTGTCTGGACTAACGCACACAGTAGTTCTACCCACTCTTGTTTCTTTGCATCATCCGTGCAAAGGTCAATACAGTTTTTCCAGGATAATGAGATTCAAAAAAGTTATTTAACCCTGACTCTTTATTTCAGCACCATTTTTGTTGCCAAGCATTCACATAAAGGAATTCTTCAATGATTAGTTGGTATTGATTCTGGACAAATACACCTAAAACAAAACAAAACAAAACTGAAACTCCAGACTGTCTTCTCTTTTAGTACTAGCCATGCAGCTGAGAAGCCAACTTGCACATCTCTAATGCAGGGACCAGAGTTTTAAGCAGAATATATATGTAGAGTTTGTGGTTTTTCTCTCTGGAACTTTTTCCTTCCTTTCCAGCTAACGTGGCAGCCACAAATTGTGTGTTTCCTCAACTAATAAGGCTGCAGGTTTCTATCCAAAGTGATTGCTTTCTGATTGGCTTTTATCCCCTGTGGGAAATCTGCAAATTCCCCAAGGGAGAAAGTAGTGGTATAAGGTAGACGCATCTTGTGAGGGAACTCCCCTACAGAATTCGGCTTTCTTAAATGCTGCCTGTCTTGGTTGATCTCCAGACTATTTAAATAGTTGCTGTCTGTATTTTAACAAGGTTTCATGATTTTTCTCTGCAGGAAGGTTTAGTCTGATACAAGCAATTCCCTCAGGACAGTGTGCAGGAGTCCTAAGGCCCAGAATCAAATGCATTACTTCACATGTGTTCTGATGAGTACAGAATTAGATTATCTTCCTAAATAATATTTTAATTAATGCTACTTAATATTGCATTAGGTTTTTGGCAGGCATATCCCACTGTTGGCATGTATTACGCTTGTGGACATCCAAACGCACAGTCTTCTCCTTCACCCATAGTTTATTGTCTATCAAACCACGTCTCCCTTGTCTAATAATAATGAAGTGTTCTTTGTGTTGAAAGCTAAACACTGTCATATTAAATTTGGGGTTTTGTTCACCATTGAAGCCTCTTGAATCTTATAAAGCTTGATTTTTTTCTATTCACATTCCTCTCAACTTTATATTCTTTGAAGATCCTGTGTTCTATTTTGTTGTCATTCGGTAATAGTTATGGGGAAGCATCACTGTGGTTTTCTGATGAAAACAGAAAGTTTTCAGAAACAGAAAGTCCCTATTCAAGTTAGGGGACACAAAGGCTAATTTTGTTATCTTCACAAAACACTTTTATTACCAATTATTTGAGAAAATAGGAAAATATATAATACCCAAAAGATGCCAGGAATTTAGTTATACTTTTAAATACATTTTTATTTTATCATTCATAGCAGTTTACACATGCTTATGGAAGATTATCGAACATATAGAGAACAATTCCTGGTACATTTATGGATTCATGATCCCTGCAAGAATTCAGACCTAGTGGTGGGGACCCACTAATCTGTAGCTTACTGTTGCTGATTTGGGGCTTGTTGCAACAAATTCTTCTATATTACTCTATTTTTTTTAAAAGATTTTATTTATTTATTCGACAGAGAGAGACAGCCAGTGAGAGAGGGAACACAAGCAGGGGGAGTAGAGCCTGATGTGGGACTCGATCCCGTAACGCCGGGATCACGCCCTGAGCTGAAGGCAGACGCTTAACCACTGTGCCACCCAGGCGCCCCTATATTACTCTATTTTTTAACTAACTTTTTATTTGAAAATAGTTTCAAACTTACACAAAGTTGAAAATTAAAAATAGTACAGTGTGTATGTGTATACACATAGACACACAGGGTTTTTTTCCCTGAACATATGACAGTAACATTATGACCCCTAAATACTTCAGTGTGTATTTCTTTTATTAATTTATTTATTTGAGAGAGAGAGCAAGCACCTAAAGTAGGGGGAGAGGGAGAGGGAGTATCTCAAGCAGACTCCCTGCTGAGCATGGAGCCCAATGGGGGCACAATCTCATAACACATGAGATCATGACCTGAGCCAAAATCATGAGTCAGACACTTAACCAACTGAGCCTCCCAGGTGCCCCTTTGGTGTGTATTTTCCAAGTATAGAAATATTCTCTTACACAACCAAAGTACACTTATATTCCATATTTGGATTTTGTCAATTTAAATTCTAATTCGTTTTCCATATTCTAATGGGAAATTCCAGTTTTATCACTTAGTTTTGTAATGCTCATTATAATATTGTCCCATCTCCGTACAGAATCTGGTTTAGGGTCAGGTATTGCATTTCGTTGTCACAGCTCTTTAACCTTTAGTCTCGTGGTTGTAGTAAGGAGTAACTCACTTCTTATTTAGCCTCAACCTTAGGCCTTCTGTACCCTTCTTAGTGTTTTTATTCCTATTCCCCACCCCCCACCTGTAGTAGCCACCTGCCTTTGTCTCTTCAGGGGAGGTGCTGGGTGACAGTTTGGTCTTGAGAAAACTCAGATGGAAGATAAACAAAAGTTGGAGATATGTTAAAACTAGGAGAGAGGTTTTAAAGAAAATAAATTCTGTATCATTCTATCCATTTGCCAGATCTAGTCTGCAAATTTGGCACTAGGTTTTCTAGAATCCAGTTCATACTGGGAAACGATATCAGTGTCCTGATTGACAGTTTTCCTAAGGTAAAAACAAACTGATTGCACATGGGAAGCATAATTTGGCCTACTATCAAGATCAGAGAGAGAGATTTATCCCTTGAGGCTTTATAAGAGGACAGTATTGATTAACATCCTCAACAATGTCTTTACTATAAATAGGACAGTGGTTTCATAAGGCTGTTTTTTTTTTTTTATAATGTCCCTCAATGTCAGCCAGTTGCCTAATATTTAAGTTCATTTCCATAAGGAGCCAAAATTATTTGATTTGGGGCTTGCTGCTCTGACTTTTCCAGGATGAAATTTCGGAGTAGTAGTGATTTAGTTGTAGAGCCCTTCTTCCAGTGAAATCTCGTGAGGAAGCCCGATGGATAATAGGAAAAGTGGAGTTGCAGTGGAGTGGTGTAACCAAAGTGCTGTTAATGTACCTCTTTCCCTTCTCATTTTTCTGAAAGAGTTTCAATGGCCTCTCTGCAGAATGACTAGAGCCCTGAGCACATTTTAAAAACCACTTGTCCAGGAAAAACTGGTGGATTGCACAGCCTCAGTTTTCCACAAATAGATCTCCTGAACTAAATTTTTATTTTGTCCTCTGTTAGTATATATCAACTTTATCTTAAACTGTACCAATTTTTAAAACTCCTTATTTCAATAGTACTATTTCCCTTATTCTCAGGCACTGATCTTTCCTTCTACTTCACAAGTCAACTTACTGTCCTCTCTATAAAAGCAAAACAATACACCTTAAGCTATATACATCAAAGAAAGAGGTGAGCCCTTTCTAATTTAATGCTCGTCTCTCTACCTGTGTCCTTGGATCCCATTACTTCCTACATCCTTCAGGACAGTATTCCATTATTTACCCCTGTGTTCTGGGTTCAGAACCTCTCCCTCTCCACTGACTCCTTTTTTTATAATGTTCAAAAGGAAAATTCTTTGTCTACCCAGCAGCCTCTTTTCCCTTTTCTACCTCCCCTTTGCTACCTCCCTTTTCATCTTTCTTGGTAGGCTAAGCTTGAAAAAGTAGCTCACATTTGCTAAATCCGCTTTGCTTCCCATTCTTTTCTATTTATTTAAAAAATGTATACACACACACACACATGCATATATATGTATATAAAGAGTATAATATACACCTTTGTTTTTACTACCAAATTTAAGAAACAATATTTTACAGTTGAAAGCCCCTATGTACTTTCTGTAATACATATCCTTCCTTTCCCTCAAAAGTAACCATTACCTAAATTTGATGATGATTTCAGTACATTTCACTTTTACTGTGTATCTGTAGTTCCCTAAACAGTATATAGCTGAACTTTTCAACTTGAGTACCATGAATGATTTACAAGTGTGCCAAGATGTTGATCCTCTCAGCCTTTGGAACAGGAGACATATTATGACTAGACTTGTTCACATAACCCAGGGTACCACACACATGCTACCATTGTCTGTGTGCCATGATATAAAAAAATTGGGGAGCACTGATAGGTAACATTGTTTTGTATACATTTTTGAAACTTTATAGCAACAGCATACTGTATGCGTTCTTTATGTTTTTTAGTCAGGCTTATGTTTGCAAGATCCATCCATTTTAATTCAGGTAGCAGTTTTTCAATTGTGTTTCGTTGATATATGGTATCCTATTATATAAAATATGTCATACTTCACCCATTTTCCTAATAATGGGTGCTTATTTAGTCTATAATTCCTGCTGTTACAAATAATGTTACTTGAAGATTCTTATGTCTCCTTGTATGTTAGTGTTTCCCTAGGGAAATATGCCTGAGAGTGAAACTGCTCAATTATAGGAAATGTTCAGCTTACCAGATGTTGATGAAGGGTCAACCAAAGTAGCTATTTATACTTACCAGCAGTTTATAAAACTTACCTTTACTCCCATCCTCTTCGAACTTTGGTATTTTTGGTTTTTTTAAGTTTTGCTGTTTTGGAGGTAGATGGTAGTTCTGAAGGTAGCAGTGTGGTTGCACGACAAGGTGAATATACTTAATGCCACTGAACTGTACCTAACAGTGATAAAAATGGTATATTTTATGTTATGTATATTTGCTACAGTTTAAAAAAAAAACTTTGCTAGTCTGATGGGCATGAAATCTCACTGTTTTTATTTGCTTTTCCCTGATTATTAGGCATCTTTATATTCTAAATGGGGGTTTTTTGTTTGTTTGTTTGTTTAAGATTTTATTTATTTGTCAGAGTGTGTGGGTGCACAAGCAGGGGGAATGGCAGGCAGAGGGAGGAACAGACTCCCCGCTGAGCAGGGAGCCCGATGTGGAACTCAATCCCAGGACCCTGGAATCGTGACCTGAGCTGAAGGCAGACGCATAATCGACTGAGCCACCCAGGCATCCTAAATGTCTGTTAATGATTTTTTTCCCTCTGAATTTCCTGTTCATACCTTTTTGCCCATTTTTCTATTGAATTTTTTTTTTCTTATCAGTTCTTGGAAGTTTTTAATATGTTTTTGGTACTAATCTTTTAGTAGCTGTCTTTTCCCTTTTTTAAAAAAAACTATGTCTTGATAAACAGAGCTTTTAATTGTAATGTGGTTGAACTTTTTTTCCTTTTTAATATCTACTGACTGTGTGTTGTTTAAGGAATCTTTCCTAAGACAGGGTCATAACGATATTCACCTGTATTTTTTTCTAAAACTTTTATTTTTCAAGATTTTACTTATTTATTTTTGAGAGAGAGAGAGTAAGCATGAGCGGGGTGGTTGGCGGGCAGAGGGAGAAGCAGACTCCCCGCTGAGCAGGGAGCACAGTGTGGAACTCGATCCCAGGACCCTGGGATCATGACCTGAGCCGAAGGCAGACCCTTAACCGACTGAACCACCCCGGCGCCCTTTTTTTCCTTAAACTTGTAAAGTTTGCTTTTCACATTTTGGTTTTTAATCTTCTTGATTTGGTTTTTATGTTTGGTGTGAAGTAGGTATTCAGTTTTTTCCTCATATAACTGATCTTTGAATACACATTCTCTTTCTCCTCCACTGGTCTCGTACATGGTTATGTACATGCACAAGTCTGTTTCTGGGCTCTCTGTTTTGTCCTATCAGTCAGTTGTTTGTCCTTGTACCAGTACTACACTAAAGCTCTAATAATAAAATTATCTAGTTGGGCAATTCCCCTTTCCTCTGTTCTCCAGAATTATCCTAGCTATTCTTGGCTCTCTGCCTTTCTCTTGCAGTTTTAGAATTAGTTTATCAAACTCCACAGTTGAAGTTTTGATTGGCAATGTAGGTTTGTCTTATCCAAATTTAGTATGATTTTTGAAATTGTGTAGTTGATGAAAATTCAGAGAACCCAAACCTATATTTTATTTTTTTAAAGAGAAAATTAATAATTAGTTCCCAATCCACCCCAAAACCTTAAATAATAAAAATCCGCAAAGATTTTAACATAATATAAAATATTTAAAACGAATTAGTTGTTTCACACTTACTAAACTGATTAGTATGTTTCTGGACAGAATGCAGTGATACTGGACAGTATCAGATATACCTTCTGTACTGCTCCAAACATGTATGATTGTAATGTGAATAAATAATGAGAAAATATGCTAAAGATGCGTGATGAAAGCAAATAATTCTTAGCTAATAACCAAAGCCATTTAAAAATGATAATTTACTGATTGAGGACTTGCCTGGGTGAGATTTGGTATGCGGGCTGGGAGCATTGAGTGGTGAGTCCGGGTGTGCGGGAGGGAGTTGGTAAAGGAGCTCAAATTCAGAAGCTGAGAGGTGATGGGCAGTTTTCTCTTCATGGCTCCTGAGACTACAGAAATAGGTGCTCTGAATCATTGTCCAAAGACTTCAGTTAAGCAACAAGATGAAAAAAATCTCAAAATAGATACCTCCTTGTGTTCTCATTACTTTGTAGTTATACAGTGTGAGCATGAGAGTTGATCCTGTCAGTTAAATAGCTGAGACACAACTGCTGAGTGGACATAGCAGTCTCTGAGATTCATAAGCACTTTAAATGTGCACTCATGCAAATTCATTATAGTTTTTTAAAATTTATTTGATTAGTGACTTCTGGATTTGAAAAGTACAAGTTGTAGCAAATACTCAGAAGCAAAAATTCTTCAAGTGAGGAACTATGGATGCATAGATTAATTTGGGGAGAGTTGATGTCTTTGCAATATTTAGTCTTCTATACAACATGATTTTATTTCTTCCATTTATTTAGGTAGTTTTATAATTTCTTTATAAATGTAGATAAATAGGAATGCAATTTATGTTCATCTATTGCTTTTATTAATTTATCTGTAGATTCTTGGGTGTTGTACATACATAGTCATGTCTTCTGGGTATAATGAAATTTTGTTTCATCCTTTTGTTTAATTTTTTTTTCTTACTATGTCACCTGTGGCTCCCTGGACTTGTTAATGGAAGTGGTGATGATAAACATCCTGTCCCTTATTTTCCAGTAATTTCTAATAGGTTTCACCACTAGGTATGATGTTTGCTATCTCATTTTAGTAGTTATCTTCTATGAGATTAAAGATGTTTTCTGTAATAGTGTCATATAACAGTTGCTTGCTTGTGTAACTTAACTTTCACTTAACTTCTATGTACCACAGTTTTTCAACTAAATCATGGTGGTAATAGTCTCTACCTCATGGTAGAGTATATGTAAAACACTTAAAACCGTACCTGGCATATAGTATAAGTACTCTGTGTTAGCTATTTTTACAGTTATACAAATCCTTGTTTGCTAAGAGATTTTTTTGTTTTGAAGTTATGAACAGGTATTGAAATCTTATTTCTATAACTCATATTTGACAGTCTTATTGGATTTTGTTAGGACATTAATTAATATTTGTTGAGCTTAGTGGATTGACATGTTTATGCTATGACTAGAATTCAATTCTAATGACTTTGTAAGCCTTGGCATATTTAATGGTAGTTCCCGTTTTACATTTTTCTCTGGATTGCCTTTTAGAAGCTCTGTTTGTGACTTAGCCTTCCTATGCATCCAAACATAGGCATACTGCAATCATTAAAGAATCTGTTGCCTACTGCCGGGGAGATGTGTTTTTACACTTGTGCAGCTTCTTAGTGGAAGTCGATTACTTTGTCTATATTTTGGTATTTTATTAACAGATCAACTCTGAGAGTAGATGAATAGTTACTAGGTGAACAAGTAGTTTGGGGGAATTTACCAATACAAGAAACTTTGTTTTGGGGGTTCTCTTTTGAAAATTCACTAATGTTGAAAAGTCTGTGTAGGAACAAACTTGATAGAGTTATTTGTATACAGCTGGGACTGACTTTATGGACTGCTTTTCTGACTTGCTAAAAAGCTAAAGATTGACAAGCGGTTTCGTACTGCATTATCCAGCTTGGCTTTTAACTCCAGGAAAACTGTGTTCACAAATTGATGCTCTATTCCTTTGGGATTGGTATAGAAGCATTAAATTGTACTAAAATATTCATATGTGAGTGCATTTAGCTGAAAGCAATTGATGTTCTATTCCCAAGAGGGCAGGGAGAACTGCTGTATGGACCCGCAGTCCAGAAAACACCCTAAGCATGCTTCTTAAAGGTAGCTTCGCGGCCTGGATGATCAGAGTCCTGACGATGAAGCTTAAAATGACAAAGGAGAAGTTGTAGAATTTATAAACTGGGGTTAGGCTGTATAAATTGTTCAGTTGTGCAATAGTTAAAAACTTTTTTGCTGAGAATTAGTTCTGATTATATCTTTGAGTTCAAATTATAGCTTTGATTTCTTAGCTAATTTTTATTAGACTGATTTCTTTAAACATTTATTCCAGAGGACCAGTATCAGTGAAGTTTTTTTATTCACTGTCATTTTATATAGGTTGAAATTTTTAAGTTTTGGAGGGTTTTGAACTCTTTTTCTGTATATAGCTGTTCAAAAGCATGCCACTGTTATGATCAGTTGTCGTATAGGCAGTCAATCTAATTTAACAGCTGGCATGAAAATCAATAAGAGTAGACAACAGATCTTTGTCTTAGCTATCTTTGTGTGGTAACTGGAAAGGAATAAAACTATTCTAAATTTCTGTTCTTATTCTAATTGTATTTTTGTTTCTTTCACGTAAATGCTAATTTATTTCTCATGTATAGCTTCAGACGTGATAAACACGCACATGAATGTCAGAGAACGTAAGACACTATAATAGAAAGAAATGTTTACTTAGAGGATAATTGATCATTTAGCATATGTACTTCAGTCCTTTTGTTCACTTCAAGGCCAAAGATAGGAATACTTAAAATCTTGTACAAAAGAATATTTGAACAATTTAGTCTAATTATTTTATATATACACATATATAATTAATATATAATGTCATATATTAATATTAACCAAACAAAGTCTGAGAAGGAATTTGGGAAATGCTATGGTGTTTGGGACAAAAGAATGTATTCCATTTCCTTGAAGTGAAATTACTTAGAGGGTCTCTAGTTAGGTTGGATGAATGGTAAATTTATTATTTTCTTATAGGCACTTTCCTTTTCCACATTATTAGCACCACTAAAATTCTTATAACTTTAGAAAGTACTAAAAGGAGTCTTTGTGTAACTTGGGCTGAACTTCACAACTCTGGTTGCCCTTTTTTTTTTTTTTTTTAAGTAAACTCTACTTTTGAGAACAGTTTTGGCTTTACAGAAAATTTGCAAAAATACTCCAAAGAATTCCCATAAATCCTGTACTTGGTTTCCCCTGTTATTGTTGTTATTTTTTTTAATGTTATGTGAACTGTTTAATTTGATAATTGTCAAAACCACAAGATTCTAGAACTTAAGTTTTTTGAAGATGGAGAATTGTGTGAAGGCTTCTGTCAAGGTGGTAACTTTCTAATGACTTTTTTATTGTGGTAAAATCTAATAAAATTTGCCATTTTAACTATTTTTGAGTGTACAATACAGTGGCAATAATTACATTCACAGTGTTACACAGCCATCACCATCTATGTCCAAAAGTTTTCATTACCCCACACCGAAACCCTATACCCATTAGGCAGTAACTCTCCATTCCCTCCCACCCCAGCCCCTACTAATCTCTCATCTACTGTAGGTCTCTGTGATTTTTGTCTCTGCTAGATATTTCATAAAAGTGGAATAATAACAGTATTTGTCCTTTTGTGTCTTATTATAGTTATCATGTTTTCAGATTTCATTTATGTTGTAGCATGCATTAGAACTTCATTCCTTTTTGTGGCTGAATAATATTCCATTAACATTCCATGAACATTTTGTTTGGATATCCATTTATCTGCAGGTGGATACTTGGGTTGTTTTGTTTTCACCTTTTGGCTATTGTGAATAATGCTGCTATGAACATTCACATACAAGTATGTTTGAGTTCTTTTGGGTTTATATTTAAGAGTGGAATTGCTCGGTCATATGGTAATTCTGTGTTTAGCTTTTTGAGGACCCGCCAAACTGCTTTCCTCTGGTTACTTTGTAGCTCTCATAAGGTCCTTGGCATAGAAGTTATCGTAAGAATTTGAGAGTAAAGATCAAGAAATGCTGTGCAGAAGCAGTGGCCTAACTCTCCTTAGTAATTTTAAGAAAGAGGTAGCTTGGCAAGGGAAAAAATACTGCTTGGAAGTCAGGTCCTAGTGCTATCTCTATTTTGTGGGACCTTAATTTTTTCATTGATAAAATAAAGCGATTACATAGATAATCTCAGAGGTGTCTTACCACAAAATTCTATGTAGGTATATATAATTTAGCAAGTTCTAACTGACTTTGATCAATTAAAAAACCTTGCTGACAAAAAATTTGATAATCAAACTTTTTATTTGACCTGCTAAAATGTGAAGCTTTGTAATAGACTGATTCTATATCTAAGTGCTTTGATGGCATATTCCCAAATATTTCAATGTAAATTAATCATCTGAATAGTTTTAGCAAAGTATATAATAATAAACTTGGCTTTCTATTATTCCAGGTATGCTTGAGGAATATTTTCCCACAATGGAAAATCTGTGAATTAGCATAGAAGTGGATTAGGTAAATGCTGCACATTTAATTGCAAAATAGCTAAATATTAAAAATTATATTTTAAATATTTTATTTATTTGAGAGAGCAAGAGAGATTGAGAGAATGAGTGGAGGGAGGGGCAGAGGGAGAAGCAGACTCCCTGTGGAGCAGGGAGCCTGATGTGGGACTCAGTCCCAGGACCCTGGGATTATGACCCAAACCAGAGGCAGATGCTTAACGGACTGAGCCACCCAGGCACCCCTAAAATTGATGGTACTTTTTCATATATAAACTTAAGTTAGCTGTTCATCTCATCTCATCTTGTGTTAGTGATTTTTCTCCAAGATAAATATATCTGCTGCAGTTTTATAGACTAGTGGTTTCCGTTAAAGCATATTACCAGTACTGTCATAATATTAAGTTATTTGTGGTATAGTAGAAAAAGTACTGAATTTAAAATCAAAGGAATTGAGTTAAGAAGCCAGCCTTGTAGGGGTGCCTGGGTGGCTCAGTCTCTAAGCGTCTGCCTTCGGCTCAGGGTGTGATCCTGGGGTCCTGGGATTGAGCCCCACATCAGGCTCCTATACTGGGAGTCTGCTTCTTCCTCTCCCACTCCCCCTGCTTGTGTTCCCTCTTCTCGCTGGCTGTGTCTCTTTCTGTCAAATAAATAAATAAAATCTTAAAAAAAAAAAAAAAGGCAGCAGCAGCCAACCTTGTGGGTATACTATACATAACCTTGGACAACACACAGCCTGCCTGACCCTGTGCTTTCTCTATAAAATGGTAGTAATTCCTATCCTATAGAGTTATTGTCATAGTTAAGTGAGACAATGTATGTAAAGTACAGCATGGTTACCAGAATATCATAGACGTTCATGTAACTGTGATGATAAGTGTGCCATCTTGACTCCTGACAAAAACCCGAGCTAGTCCTAGTATAGGAGGATTGTCTAATGCTTGGGACATATGTTCAGCTTTAAATCAAGAGTGTGGGTAAAGTCCTCCATTCATGTAAAACTCGGTTTAGCCATAATCCTGCCTGAGAACTTCATAACACAGGTATAGAGCTGTTGGAGAAAAGAGCCACACATAGTTGTGCTTTGTGTTTTGGGGCCTCTTTCAAAAAGAGAAGAGACTTAACACAATTTAGCAAACAGAGGAAATAGTTTGGCCTTTTAAATGAGCAACAGGATGAAATATAGCAATACTAATGCACAGAAGACTTGCAGTAATTAGAAAATATAGTTTGGTTAATCTACTTCTCAGAGACGTTCATTATTTGCTGTGATAAACTCCATTTAACTCCTAACCTGGCATTTGTCCTGTGTATGTGTGTTGTGTTTTAGCTGTAACAGTTGCTGTTTAAGGTAATGCCTCTGTAGTCTTCTAAACAAGAAGGTTGAGAAAGCATTTGCCATTTTGTAATGTTGTCCTATCTGAAGCTGTCAGAGGGTTATTGTTGAGAACATAACAGTGGATCTCTCAGCTCTAGAATTACTTATAGGATGTCTTTTAAAATTTTTGTCTTTGAAGAAATGTAGTTTTTTATGTTCCTTCCCCAACTCTATCTAGAAAGGGAGACTGTTGGTAGAAAAGAAATTTTAAACCTGAATTTTAAAGAGATAAAGCAATACTGGCTTGGCTTTTCTGCTCTGAAAGCTTCAGATTTAACTACTCCACTCATATTCATATTTCATATAAACAAAAAAGTGAATGTTTAAATCTTTCTACTTCATTTAAAGTAAAGCAGATCTGAAGTTGCTGCAGGCAGAATACTGTCCAATTCCAGAAAAAAGTGAATGTATGAGTTTACATTATAAACTCATGTAATTTCAACTTCATATGGATATATATGGATATATATGGACTTTGTTTTGTTTTTAGAGAGAGCATACAAGTCGGGGGGAAGGGCAGAGGGAGAGAGAGAATGTTAAGCATGGAGCCCAACATAGGCCTTGATCTCAAGACCCAGAGATCATGATCTGAGCCGAAACCAAGAGTCACCCAGGCGCCCCATATATATATTTTTTATATAACTAATATGATATGTCTTGGTACCTGAGTCTGGGGTATGTATCTCTCTATAAGATTGTGTTAGAATCTTGTAAAAGAAATTTACCCCAACTTTCTAAGCCAGCCAGCACTGTCTAGAAAGTTGGGCAGAATTTCCAACTTTGTGGCTAGTACTATATGCAATAAAGAAACTAATTATCAATAAAAAAAATTTTCCCAATAGATTATCCTAAAGAATTATATCAAATTAGTAACCACTTCCTTGAGGTGGTGGTTGCCACTTTAAAGTGGAATATAGATAATAGTTGGCTGGCTTGTGCTTCTACTTTAAAGATTTAGTGATCATTTAGTAATAATAATAATACCATAAATAATAACATCTAACCTGTTTTGAATACTTCACATGCATTGAGTTATTTAATGATCACAACAGTCCTATTAGCTAGAGTTGTTTATCTCCAATTTACACATGAGATTGAGATTTTGAGAGGTTAAATAACTTGCCTGAGAACACAGAGGGTATGTGGAATAGTCAAGATCTGAACCCATCTCTCTCTGATCTTATTTATTTAGTTACACTAGTGATCGAATAAATGTAGTGGTTTTATTTTCAACTTTTTTTAAAAGATTTTATTTAAGTGAGAGAGAGAGCGAGTGAGCATGAGCAAGGGGAGAGGAGGGGCAGAGGGAGAGGGACAAGCAGACTCCCCACTGAGCAGGGAGCACAATGCAGGGCTGGACGTGGGGCTCAATCCCCCTGGGATCACGACCTGAGCCGTAGTCAGATGCTTAACTGACAGAGCCACCCAGGCGCCCCTCATTGTCAGCTTTCTTGAATTGAGATCTTAGCTCACTAATTTTCTATACACCTGTTTCCTAATATAAAAATTTTAAAGGTATAATTTTTTTTTTATTACTTTAGCTGCATCCTACAATTCTGATAAGCTTTGCCGTTTTTGATGTTTCATTCCAAGTATTTTTAAATTTCTATTTAAAAAAAATTTTTTTTTAAATTCAAAATATTTAGATACTATTTTTGGAAAAGTGTGTTTTTAAGGATAGATTTTTCAGGGCCTTCTGGAGTTTTAAGAGAAATTATAACTTATAAGAGGGTAACATTTGATAGTTTCTTTTCAGAGTATGAATTTACTGTATTAAGCCAGTGGTTTTCATCTGCCTTTGGCTTTCCTGTAATGGTCCACACTACCTAAAATTTGATGGACTTTTGTCATCTACTTGTGACTCTGTTGCCTGCCCTCTTGTTTAATCCTGCTGCTTCTCGTGCTGGTCTTTAGCTTTGTTACAATGCTGACTTTCCTTTTCGGTTCTCTCTCAGAGTTTAAAACAACCTATAAATGATCTTGTTCTGAGCCAATACGAGCAAAGCAGACGGACACGTGAGACTAATATCATTTTATCTTTAGATCTGTCAGACCATGTGCCATAGTATTCTTGTAGAGTTTACAAGAAAGCTGTTCTTCAGCTTATTCTAAAATTATCTTGGATCTGTACTGCCTAGTATGGTAACCACTAAGCTACATGTGGCTGTTGGGCACTTGAGATGTAATTAGTCTGAATTGAGATTGCATTATTAAAATTAGTTTTACTTTTTTTTTTTTAATTTAATGTGGCTATTAAGCTTCATTAAACTTAGTTAAGCTTCTGGGTGGCTCAGTCAGTTAAGCTTCTGCCTTTGGCTCTGGTCATGATCCCAGGGTCCTGGGATCAAGCCCCATGTTGGGCTCTCTGCTTAGTGGGGAGTCTGCTTCTGCCTCTGCCACTCTGCTCCCATCGTGCTCTTTCTCTGGCGTGCTCTCTCCCTCAAATAGATAAAATCTTTTTAAAAATTTTAAAAATTAAATATGTGGCTCACGTTATAAATCTTTTTGGATTTAACAACAGCATTAGACAAAAATCATAATGTGCAAGTTAGAGATGGCTTTATCCTTAGCTTCTGCACTAAAATCCTCTGGAGAGTGGGACTCAGATAACACCCCTTAGAATTCCAGGTTTCCTGCACAAGGTTTGGGTTAAACAGGAGTGATGTTGATTCTTTCTGAAGAAAGTAACCAAAACTGAAATCACCTATCAGAGAATACTCTGACCATGTTGATTCCACAGCTTGGTTAAATTTCTGTAAAAGTATTTTAAGATTTCATTCCAGTCATCTTTCTGTTTATCAGACATACAGGTTTATCATTTAGTTAGGACCAGTAAAACCTGCTTTTAAAAGCTTGTTTTGAAAAAATTAAATAAAAGCTTGTTTTGTCTGAAGGACTGAGGGAGCCAGAGCAGATGGGATAAGCTGCAAAAGTGGGCTCGTGCTTGGCAGAGAGTAGAAATGACTACAGAGGAATGTCATCCCCTGATCTGCTTCCTGCTTCCAGAGACCTTTCCACTTCTTAGTGGCAGGTATGGAAAGCATTTGCACAGGAGACCAGAGCTCTGTCATAGTTTGATTTTTCCCCCCTAGATTGGATCATAGACTTTTATTATTTTACCTTAACCTGTGTTGTTAGACTTTGAGCTTCTTGAGGGCATGTGACAAAGAATCGCAATTGTCCTTACATATAGTACCTGTAAGGTGTAACAGCAGTATCATCAACAGTAAAATCATAGTTAACTAGTGTCTCTCAACTTTTTCCTGTTACGGCATACTTAGAAAATTACAGTGTTTGTACCACAGAGATTCTGGCTGCCCTGTACTTCTAGTCCATACAACTTTTTTTGTGTGAATTAGGAGAAAAAGTACCTCTTTCTCAAGTTACTTTACTGCCATCTGTTGGGAAATTATTGTAATAAAATGAGTTCTGTAATGACTATGATGTAAGTCATGCCTCCCTCCAGAATTGTTCAGTGTAGTAGCTCAGCTGTATGTGGTAGCCTTGAGAGCGAGCACCCCAGGAGCCTCGTTGGCCAGCCAGTGGGCTGAGAGAATCAGTATTTGAGCAAACTTCAAGGCACATCAGTATCTTGTGAAACTGGACACTGTGCTAAGGACTGGAGCCTCACAGTACCCTCTGAAGTAGGGATTCTTCTAATCCCAGTTTTTCAGAGGAGCAGGCTGAGGCATAGAGAGGTGAAATAGCTGGCCCACAGTCCTGTGTCTGTCAGGTCGCTGAGCTAGAATTTAAACATAGGCAATGAGGTGCTAGAACCTAGGTTCTTAACCACAGTAACATATTCCTCTTGCAAACAGGATGCTCCAGTTTCCAAGCCCTGTTCCTATTTCATCTCAGCTCACTGTAAGGTGTTCTAGAGCCCTGCCCGAGTTCCTTGGATGGGTCTACAGTTGTAGTCTTTCTAGGTTGTGACAAAGGAAGAGGAATTTGTGCTTTCTTCTGGTGCTGTTTCTGTTGAAGTAAGTGCTGTCCCTTCTTTATATTTCAGAATAACCTCTGGTCCTCTTAGTGCCCTAGTGGCTTTACTTCTTCCCACCAGTCCCCATTCTTCATTTGCAGAATGACCAACCAAAACTGTTGCCAACTCATGTAGGTTGATCTAATCTCACTTCAAGATTCCCTCCCCTTGTTAGGGCTCCCAGGATTTTATCTCCAGGACTGCCCCTCCTTACTTCTCTGTCTGCTCCTTTCTTTAATCCTACCTCTTTTTGAACCCTTAATTGCTGCCCCTTCCAAAATCACATCTAATTTTCTATCCAAATTATCTTACTTTCTGATTTTAGAAGGTAAGTGCCTCGGGGCAGGGATTGCCTTGTTATGTTGTGAAGCAGTGTCTAAAGTGCTCCATAAATTAGCATCTGTAGAGAGTTTTATACATACTAATTATTATTATTAAAATACAGAAATGCTTTCTGAGCCATAAGGAAGCATCCTAAGATAATAGTCTAAATTGCCTGTACATGTTTTTTTAAAAAAAAGAAAAAAGTCTCTCTTCCTGCCTGAGAGAGCTCTCCGATCTCAGAACAGATCTCAGAACAGCTGCCCAAATCCCAGGACTCTCTGGTTATTGTTTCAGTGCTTTTATAGTTATTCAGAGAACCATGTTCGTAGACAGTAAAATGAGGTCCTGTTGGTCATGTGAAGCCATTTGGATCACTCACCCTGGTCAGAAAGGCAGGAATGGCCCTTTGGTTTGCTTTGGCCCAGAATCTTTAATTTCCTTAGTGACATTTATGGTTAAAGTCAATGGTACTCATTTCTCAGGGGGTTTAAAGTAAATTTCATTTATATTTATGTAGATGTTTACTGCCAGAATGATCAACATTTTTTATTAGCATTTTATGATGCAAATGGAGCTTTTAAGACTTGTTGAATTTTAATGTAGACACGTATGTTAGAAAGACTCATTTACAGAACTATTGATCTTTTCCAATGCTTGCTTTGAGAACGTACTTGGAAGAGTGGTTAGTGAGACAGTTTTCTATCTGGATGTTTGTCTTTCTTGTTGGCCTGGTTTTCCTGAATGTGAGACTTAATAAGTATATATATATATTTTTTATTAACAATTTAGTAATTGTCCTTTTTTGAAAGAAATGCTAGTCAGGATAACTGAAATGATAAAATTATCAGTTGAAGTTATCTATAAATCTTAAATAAAAAATAGTGGTGCTTTTTCAAAGAAAAGACGCTTATTTATCACTCATGGTAGTGGCCATGCCTGGAGAGAGAGAATGAGAGCGGGAGAGCACAAGAGGGGGGAGGGTCGGGGGAGAAGCAGTCTCCCCACTGAGCAAGGAGCCCGATGTAGGGCTCCATCCCAGGACCCTGGGATCATGAGCTAAGCCGAAGGCAGATGCTTAACCAACTGAGCCACCCAGGTGCCTCCACTTTATGCCTTTAAAGATAAGGCCTGGGTATATATCATCCCCTGGCCTGATCCTGTTGGAAAGAGTTGTAAGTTTTAAGCTGCATAAGAGCTGAGGGATCATCTATTCTAGTGGTTCTTAGCTCTGGGGAGTATCCTGGGGAGCTTTTTTAAGAAGCTCCAATTTTCAATGAATCATGGAACACTACATCAAAAACTAAGGATGTACTGTATGGTGACTAACATAATAAAAAATTATTTAAAAAACTCCAATTTGGGGGCTATACCCCCTGTTTACAATTGAAAAACTGAGAGGGGGAAATTGACTTGTATACAGACACACACACTGAGCAGTTATGAAAAAATCATAGCATTATTTACTGACATTATCCTCAAATCTTGGTTGAAATGCTCTCACATTTTGGAGCAAGCAGTTGTTAAATTAAATCCTAAGCAGTGCAGAAAACAAGGTGGGACCGCCTGACACCGTCATTGCCTTTAAAGTATCTGCCCTGTAATAAAACTGAGTGCGACAAAGCCACCTTCAGTGCCTTCCACCTTATTCGTATTGAGGAGAGACTGCTGTCAGTTGTGACAAAACCATAGCATCAGTTTGGTTACGTGGTAGATGAACCCCCTACTCAAAGCAGGGCTTGTTCAGTTTATGTGTGGGGAAAAGCTTTTCAGTTAAAGCTTTAATTACATCTGGTAGACAGAATGAAGCAGCTAAGCTCTTTTAAATTAAGCACTTACTAGTTTTCCAAACATGGACACTTGAAATCTTTTTGATAAGGGGGCAGAGAGCACCAGTCAGTAGTCATTCCCTTTGTTATTACTGGGGACAGAGAGTCAGAAAGGGGTGCAAATATTATCATCAACATTTGCTTAGAAACTACAGCCTGGGGGTCCTTTTGTAAACTTTGAAATACAGAGGTTTAGCCAATTCCTTCAAAAGGTTTGTATTTCTTAGGGAGATTGTGTGTGCATGTGCACATGTATGTGTGTCTGTGTTTAGAACCTCTTAAGGCTGATTTGTACTTTTGTTTTTTCTAAATATGAAGTTTAATAAATATATCTTAATTATCATTTTAACAAATATCCTTTTATGAGAAGGCAAACTAGTCAAAATATATTTTAATATGTGAGTATGTGTTTATATGTACATTGTGTGTATATTGTGAATGGATATATATGGATATATATATTGATGTTGATATATATGTGATTGATACATGTATGTGTGTATGTGTGTGTATAGATACATATATACAGTGAATGGATATATACAGTGATGATTTAAAATGTGGTATCTAAATAAGCAGCCCAGACAAAAAGTGCCACCTCACAGGAAATTGTTGAGATTAAGTGAAACAGTTGATGTAAAATGCTTAGCACATACTTACTGCTCATTGATTTTCTTTATCCGTATATTTATTATATCACCACTAGTATAGGAATTCAGAGGGAAAAGATGACTATCGATTAGATCGGGGAAGGAGGAAAGCATAATTTAAGTAAAACATATCACATCTATTTTATTTAAAATATTTTTAGCCTAAGACTTGAATTGCTAGTAACAATACTGTGGAAGATATAATATAATATATATAAGTACATATTAATGACTTGGTCTCTTTTGTTTCAGGAGCTTTATATTGCTGTAGGAATATCTGGAGCCATCCAACATTTAGCTGGGATGAAAGACAGCAAGGTAACTACACAATAATAATCCTAAAAGAAAAATTTTCGTATTTTAAAATTTTGGTTTTACTCTGTTTCCATATAGTTACAATGTGTGTGCATTCAACCATTCAGATTAACACTCTGTCTAGGAAAGAAAGAGATACGAGGTGCTGTTCACTGCTTGAAGCTGTACCATTGGTAGGAGAGGCAGTGCTATGTTATGGAAAGAAGTATGAGCCTGAGTCCCAACTCTGCCCCTAGTTTACCACGTGATGTGTTTTGTCTGCACCTCAGTTCTTTGCCTAATATAGGTGTTTGTTGATGATGTCTGAGGTTCCTTTCAGCTCTGACCATCTATGGGTTGAAAATTTAGGGTGAAGAGAGCTTGATGAGGTTCTGACCATCTAGTTTATGGGGTTTCTGATCGCTGATTCTTTGTCTTCTTCACCCTGGTCCCCTAAAAGTCCCACCCTCACATGGCAGCAAAGCTCCTCTTCTCAGGTTTGTTACTAAGGTGTGACAGATACATTTAGGGTTGGAGCATCTTAATATCTCAGTAATTGTTAGCAATATAGTGTATAGAGGAAACCCTGGATGCTAACTTGCTACTTTGGACTATGTCAGGAAGCCCTGTGTAAGGATTCTCTGAGCATATATTTCAGAATATGACACATTAATTCATGCATACCAATGCACAGTTTGAATTATGAACTTAGTCTTTCATGAAGACAAAGATGCTTCTGACACTCTAGCTTTTATCTATTCAGATGGAAGTTTGATATAAAAGGTAATAAAACTTTTAACAGGTTTAACTTCTAACTTGAAAAAATGCATTCACTACCTCCTTGTAACCTCTAAATGAATTGGCCCAAAACCAGTCAGATTTCACAGTTGGATGGCAGGTTTCTTTACTGAGCTATGAAAACAAGCAGTGCCAGTGGGGGAAATGGTACTGCTGCATTAAAGAAAAAAAAAAAAAAAACCAAACACTCCAACACCAGCAGCCTTAAAAAATATTTTTAGCTGAGCGAGTTCAGACATATCTAGAATTCTGCTTCTCTAAAATAAAAGATTCTGTCTGCCAAGATCCTGGTAAAAATGGTCATGCCGTGGCAACAGGACTGGATTGAGGGAGAGATGTACTAACTAGTATATGTTAAAGCAAAAAAGGGACAGTTGAAGTAAGGAGACCAGTGTTGGGGAACCATCTACAGGAATAAATTTGAGCCAAGATGTTGTCTGTTTATGCAGTCAACAAATATTTATTAAGCACTTACTTTGTACTAGATGCTGGAGATGCTTAAATAAAAAAAACCTCCTCTTGTCATCACCGCCTTGTGTGGGAGACGTGGCAATCTCTGGTTGTAATTTTGGTTAAGGTCTAAAATGGGATATTAGAGTAATTGGCTTAAATCTGATAATCACACATTGCATACAAGTTATAGTTTTAATTAACATCATCATATAGTTTAAAGAATATGAGATTTGGTTTTTATATCAAATCAATGTAATGAGTACTTTTTGAACTATATACATATTAATATCATTGAATACAATCTGTGCTTTAAAAGCTGTGTAGGGAAGAGGAGCATGAATTTATAAGGACATAATTAAGAGAGCTCTAGGATGCAAGCAAGATTTTATGATACTCATTTACATTGACAATTCAGGAATACTCTTTTAGTAATTTGAAAAACTATAACCATCCCAAATCTTTCTTCTTAAATACTTCAGTGGTTCCTTGTCCACAGTTGTGTGCTCTTGCTTTAAAAATAACTTTTATATAGTGGGAATGAAAAAGCTTTCAAATGATTAAACTGTCAGATGTTTGACTAGGTGGCCTCCAGGAAAATCATAAACCATCATTAATTAAATAAATCTCTGCTAGTTCCTGTGAAGCAGGCTTACATATTCCCAGAAGAGAAACACCTCGATGCAAATCAAATGCCTGTGATTTGAAATGTTTGTGCTTGTGACTTTGGATTTGAGGCTTATACTGAAACCATCATTTCTTGTCTCTGACCACACATCTTTTCATACATATGACATGTTTGACTGGAATAGTAGTTACCTGGACTACGCTGTGCTTCAATCTCAGATATTCTGGAATGTTTTCAACTTTTTGGGAGACCCTAGGGGAGTTACACATATGTCATGTAGCCTGTATGTTAGGTCAAACTATATCAAAATTCTCTTAAAATATGTTCGAGCTGTTTTCATGTGATAGAGTTACAAGCAGGTAGAAACTTAATTTTACTTCTAGAGATACAAATAATCATAATCTATTAAAATAGCACCACATTAGAGTCAAATATTAGAGTTACAACTTCAATTTTACCTTAATTACAATGGTGTTAGAAGCGTCTATGGGGGGGGTGTCTGGGTGGCAGTTAGTTAAGCATCCAGCTGTTGGTTTCGGCTCAGCATGATCTCGGGGTTGTGGGATTGAGCCCCACCTCGGGCTCTGTGTTCAGTGTAGAGTCTGCTTGAGACTGCCTCTCCCACGGTCCCTTCTATATGTGTGCGCACGCTCTCTCAAATTAATAAATAAAATCTTTAAAAAAAATGCATCTGTGGAGAATACCAAACTATTTGTACTATATAAATCTGTTATTAATAATAGAATAGTTGGTAAATGTACCAACTAATGTACCTTTTTTTAGGACTATTTCTCCCTAATCTGTTATTATAACCATTCACGTTAAAAAATTTTATAGGAGATAACAGGATCTTTTGGTAGTTTGTGTAGGAGAAATAGTGATTTACTTGTAGAAAAAGGCTGTCCTTTTCTCATTAAATGGTCTTGACACTCCTGTCAAAAATCATTTGACCGTATATGTGAGGGTTTATGTCTGAGTTCTCTGTTCTAGCCCCTTGGTCTGTATATCTGTCTTTATGCCGGTGCCATACTGTTTTAATTTCTGTGTAGCTTTCTAGTAAGTTTTGAAATCAGGAAGTGTGGGTCTTTCAGCTTTGTTCCTTTTCTAGATTGTTTTATCTATTTAGGATCCCTTGAGATTCCATATGAATTTTAGGATAGGTTTTTTAATTTTTGCAAAAATGTCATTGGAAGGACAGTTTCAGTGGATATAAGATTTTTGGTCAGCAGTTTTTTTCTTTTAGCATTTTGAATGTATCAGCTCACTGCCTTCTGGCCTCCAAAATTTCTGATGAGAAATCCGTCAGTATTCTTACTGAGGATCCCCTGTATGTAATGAGTCACGTGTCCTTTTTTTTTTTTTTTTTTCCGATTCTCTTTATCTTCGGCTTTTGAAAGTTTGATTATAATGTGTCCCGGTGTAGGTCTCCGAATTCATCTTTCTTGGAGTTTGTTAAGCATCTTGGATGTTTATATTCATGTTTTTCATCAGATTTAGTAAGTTTCCCGCCACTTTAACTTCAGTTATTCTTTCTGCCCTTTTCTTTCTTCTGGGACTCCCACAATACATATTGTGGTTTGTTTGATGTTGGCTCACAGGACCCTTAAGTTCTGATTACTTTTCTTTAATCTTTTTCTTTCTAGTCTAAGGACTTGATAATTTTCATTGTCCTACTTTCACGTTTGCTCATTCTCTCTTCTGATTGCTCAAGTTAGCCTTTGACTCTCTCCAGTGAATTTTTCACTTCAGTTGTTATACTTTACATCTCCAGAATTTTCTTTTTGGTTTCTCTTTAGGTTTTATATCTCTTTTTGATATTTCCATCTTGTTCATACATTGTTTTCTTGACTTTCTCCACATCTTTATAATTCTTTGAGCATCTTTAAAGTGGTCGTTTTAAAGTCTTTCTCTAATAGAGATGCCATCATATCTTTTTCAGAAGCAGTTTCTGTTGATTTTTTTTTCCTTGAATGGTCCCATACTTTCCTGTTTCTTAGTATGCCTAGTGATTTTTTTTTTTTTTAATGAAAACTGGGTATTTGAATCTAATAATGTATTCCCGGAAATCAGATTCTCCTCCTTCCCCAGGGCTTGCTGTTTTGTTGTTGTTATCGTTTATTATTCTTGCTTTTTGATTGTTGTAGACTGTCTCTTTGCCAAAGATTAACCTGAGGTATAAACTTAAGGTCTTTTTATGTCTTTTCTGAGCCTGTAATGGGAGGTTAGTTTGCAGTTTTCCCTGTATATGCCGTTGCTTTTGAGTGTCCTAGTCTTGAATGTCTGGCTCCCAAAAGGAGAAAAGAACAGTGAAGGCAGGCAGAAGTGCTTGGACATTTTAAATGCCCTGGAGTAACTTCAGCCAGAGGAGGGGAGGGGCTTGTGACAGTGGGGGAGGTGCAAGGGCAGTAGTCTTCCTCCTCTTTGTGCGTCTCTTTGATCAGTAGCAGCAGTCAGTGATCAAAGCACAGGTCCCCAGTCCTTGGAGGACAGGGTTCTTTTTGTCCACTGTCTCCTGTAGGAACATGTGCACAGCTGCTTGCCATTGGGGGTGGGGAATGAGTACCTGTTACTGCACTAAGAGTTGCGAGCCTTCCCCTGGAAGTTGCAAGCCTTCAATAGACTCCGGATTTCCAAAATGGGTACATTAGACAGATTCTGCCAGTGCAGTTGTTAACAGTATAGGTAGGAAGACAGATTCCTCCTGATGCTTCCTACTTTGCCATCTTCCCAGAATCCTCTCCTTTGATTTGTTACTTCCTAAAACATTGTTTTTCATATGTAAGAAAAGGACTTAGAAAAATAATGGTTTAAAACCTTTTTAAATACTGTGATGGGCTAATGGTGGTGTGGGAGATAATTTTGTTATGTGCAAACCCAGAAATTTCTAAATCTACAATATTGACACAAATGAATTAAATTAATCTTATTCACTAGACATTTTTAACCATATAAATTTGTTGTTGGGAATGTTAAAATAGAACCATGAATCTGTGGTATGTTTTCTTGATAGAGGCCAAACTCTGTTTTTATTTCACAGACAATTGTGGCTATTAACAAAGACCCAGAAGCTCCAATTTTTCAAGTGGCAGATTATGGAATAGTCGCTGATTTATTTAAGGTAAGCTGGCCTTGGGAGAGATGGCTGTTACCTCACTTGTCATCCAAGAACCTCTTAGAGTTGGTCAGAGAGGAAGCCATTATAGCAAAACATTGTGTGTTTGTGTACTTGTGTGTCTGTCTGTGTTTGTATTATATTAATATATGTACACAGTTTTGAACTGTGAAGTTGTCCTAATAAATACATGAAGTTTATATGGAGTATTATAACTTTACCTTTAAGGAGTCCATATTGTTTTTAAAATATCCACATGGCTTTTGGCATTTCATGTACTAAGTCAGTACACAATATGAAGTGACTCAAGTAATTATGACCTAGAATCGTATTTGGTAGGTGCCTTAAAGAAATTCACATCAAATACCATTGTTCAGAGATTTGCCGAAAGTGCTACAGCTTTTCTTTTCTTTTAAAAGTTTTATTTGTTTAAGTAATCTCTACATCCACCATGGCGCTCAAACTCATGACCCAAAGATCTAGAGTCGGATGCTTTTCCCACTGAGCCAGCTGGGCGCCCCCATGCTACAACTTTCCAAGGGAAGACTAGGCACTCAAGTCCAGCTTATCTGACTCAACAAGTATGCTCTGTTTGCTGTATGTGAGAGTTAAAGGCCTTCCTAATGTGATATATGTAGGGGAGAACACTTATTTCCCATTCTCATATTCTCCACTTCTTTGAGTGCTCTTTCTACCCCGCCACCACCCCTGTATTTGCCCTCCCCATGAGCAAAATTACTTTAATGATACTGATGTGCACTTATACTGATGTGCACCATTTGGCCACATTTAAAGGTCATAGCTCATGCCTGGCCTGGTTTCTTTCTGTCCCTCAGGGCTTGCCTACAGACTTCCAGGTAGCCTTGTGCAGAAATCACTCATGCTGGCATTGAGGCTCTGAAAGTAGCATCCAACCCTGGGAGAAGTAAGTGGGTTTGCTAGAGTGAGGAACCCCTCGCACAGAATTAGAGCAAGCTATTGTGGGCCTTAATAGAGAGGCGACAGCCTGAGAAGAGAGCCATGGTGGTCCCCTTGACAAGAGAATTGGCCCATTACCGTGGCTTCACCAGCACTATATATGAGTCAGATGAACTGAGTGTACTTTGAGAGCACATCTGTACTTTGAAGTATATATATGTGCATACTCAGTGATGATGGACCCTTCAACTGCTCATGCAGAGGCTAGAATGAGGCTGTTGCCCTGCGTCAGCCTTCCCCACGCCCAGCCCCTCGAAGAGCCTCTATCTTGCCTTGGGAAGAATACAGCCCCTCTTCAGTGATCCTGGGGTCCTGTAATTGAAATTTAGGATTTGGGTAGTTCTGCTGCTCCTGTTTCCTGGCCCAGCTGTGTAAGAACAAACAATATTTAGTGACAGTTTGACTACTACAATATACCAGTGGGAGGAAAAGTGAGTATGAAAGAGAAATTTTTTGGATCTCTGTGCAAGGATAACTTTGTTCGGGTAGCAAGCATTTAGCTACAGCGAGAAGCTTAAAGGAGTAAAGATTTTTCAATTAAAAAAATGAAACACCTCTGAACCCTCACCATGTATCAGGTTGACATGTTTGCAAACAGACATCTACTGTAGTTGCCTTGTATTTTTCTCCAAGAGAATATTTAAATAAGTTTACAAATAATTTTAAGATATGTTTTTCTGTTTTCTTGTTTACTATGTATTACAACCTACAGAGTGGGCTTACTTGATAAATAGATGAAGTGTTAAGATAATTGGAAATTTGTGATGTTTATACAGTGGATGCCTGCCTTGGGGCAGGAGTATCTTTGTAGCATTTACTGGTGGAAGGGTGTCGTACACACTATGCCTCTTGCATTAAGGGCAGCTCCCAGGTTTGACATGAGAGAGAGAATGCGAGTGAGGGAGGGCGTGTGCACGTGTGTGTGCCGAAAGAGGTATTTTGTTGAGAGTCCTAAGCCGATGGAAGTGAAAAGAGACCTCAGGATTCAGTGAGCTGATTTCTAAGCAGAGATTCTCAGGCTATTTTTGGTGTTTGAAGAAGCCCACGTTTGATAATGTGTTTGGACTAAGACCTACCATTTATGTGCTTATAGCTACAGTTACATTAACGCAGTGGTTATCGCATGCTGCTCAGAAGTTCTGAAGCACAGTTATATATACCTTTGATTAATATAAAGGGAGAAAAGTTAATCCTTTAAAAAGCAGTCTGGGGGGAAAACTGATTAGATTATGAAAATATTAAAAATCTGCTTGAGGGGTGCCTGGCTGGCTTGGTTCGTAGAGCATGCGACTCGATCTCGGAGTTGTAAATTCAAGCCCCACGCTGGGTGTTGAGATTACTTAAAAATAAAATTTAAAAGGAAATTACTACTTGAGTTGTAGCCTCCCAGTTGCTATTACATGTGTAACACAAGCGAGTTATGTTCTTTTTAAGTTGTCTGTGTCCCAGAGAGATGGGATTTGAGGAAATTACTCAGCAAGTTTTTGGCACAATTAAGCCAGGCTCCTGATTCTGTTCTTTCACTCATCACCCTGCCTTTCTAACTCATCAGGGACTCTGGCCAGGTGGTTCACCACTACTCCTCTACCCTTGATAAATTGCAGTAAAGAGGACTTCACCTTTGGCAGGCCTCTAGGAACCTAGACTGTATCTATCACATTGTTTTTTCAGTTGAAATCAGAATGAGTATAACACAGATGAGTACCCTAGTGATTCTGACCGGAGAATGGGCCAGGCGGGGTAGTGCTGCGCAGGGCCGTGCTTTGTCTTTTAAAAATCAAATATTTAAAGGTATAACAACAAGTGAAAATATGGTTATGCAAATCATGAATGAGAATTAGTTAGCATTATCTATTTCAGACTAAGATTTTAAAGAAAATATCTTAAGTCAGGGGCACCTGGCTGGCTCTTGATCTTGGGTTTTAAGTATGAACCCCACATGCTGGAGGTAGCGATTACTTAAAAAAATAAATTATAAATTATAATAAAATCTTTATTTTTATTTTTTTAGAGAGAGAGGAGGGGTGCAGAGGGAGAGGGAGAATGTTAAGCAGGCCCCACGCCCAGCACAGTGCCCAATACAGAGCTTGATTTCACAACCTTGAGATCATGACCTGAGCCGAAATCAAGAGTTGGACACTTAACAGACTGAGCCACCCAGGCATCCCAAAATAAAATCTTTAAAAAAATGAAAAGAAAAGAAAAAGAATATCATAAGTCACATAATCGTTGTATAAAAAGGACTCTTTTAGACTAAATTTCTGTGTAAAAACTTTAAGTTTCAAACTATCACATAACAGACTAATAGTGCTCTGAATGATATGTCCACCAAACTTTTTTGTGTCTGGAGTAAAAATGTGTATGCATTTTATTTTTTAATTGTTATTGTTTTACTTCATTCTTCAACTATCATGAGTTAGAGACAAGTTGGTTTTTTTCTTCATATAAGAAAAATAATACAGTACAGTAGTTAAGAGCTTTAATTCAAATTCTGTCTTGGCCACATATTAGTTAAATTATCTTGGCCAAGTTATTTAATTTTTCTGAATGTAAGCTTCCTCAAAAGCAATGTAAATACCTACCTTACAAGGTTGTACTGAAGGCTCAGTGAGATTATACTGTACCTAGTACAGACAGTCGGTGTTAAATATTAGGCTACGTGTTTGTATGTCCTTTCATACAGGTACATAGTAGGTGTTCAATAAATGGTAAATATTATAATCGGAGTGAGAGTGACAGAGTATAGGACACTGCCTGACTGGTGGTGGTTGTTTTTTTAAATAGCTTTCTTGAGATTTAATTCACAAATTATAGAGGTCACCCTTTTAAAATGTATAGTTCAGTGATTTTCAGTATATTCAGAGTTATGCAACCATCAGCTATCTAATTCCAGAACATTTTCATCACACTGAGAAGAAACTGCATACCTGTTCTCAGTCACTTCCTGTTCCCCATTCTCCCCAGACCCTGGCAGCAACTAATCGGTTTTGTGTTTCTATGGATTTGCCAGTCCTGGACATTTCATATAAACAGAATCATGTAATATATGGTCTTTTGTGGCTGACCTCTTAGCATGATGTTTTCAGGGTTCATCTGTGTTGACTTCTGTATCAGCACTTCTTTCCTTTTATTGCTGAATAATCTCCATTGTGCGGATATGCCTCATTTTGTTTATCCATTACTCATTTGATGGACATCCGAGTAGTTTCTACTTTTTTGCTATTATAAGTATTGCTGCTGTGAGCATTTAAGTTTTCGTGCAGTTACATGTTTTCATCTTGTGTAGGTATATATCTAGGAGTGGAATTTCTGGGTCACTTGATTACTCTGTTTTTAACATTTTGAAGAACTGCCAGCCTGTTTTCCAAAGTGGCTGCCCGTTTTACATTCCCACCAATAATGTGTGAGGGTTTCTTTTCTTTTCCTTCCCTTCCCCCTTCCCTTCTTCCTTCCCATCCCCCATCCCCCTTCCCTTCTCCCTTCCCTCCTCCCCCCTCCCTCCCTTCTTTATCTGTTTATTGTATTATTGGCTTTATTAAACAAGTCATGAATCAGGCAGCATCCCATTTAGCAAGTAGAGGGGAGCTCCTGTCTTTTCACTTTCTTGATGTCCTTTGATGCACAAAAGTTTACATTTTGTCGAAGTCCAGTTTATCTTTATTTTTTATTGCTTGCCCTTTAGTAGATGTCAAATATATGAAACTTTTGCTTAATCCAGTACAGTGATTATAGGCCTACAAGTATCTGTTCAAGTCCTCACTTTCATTTCCTTTACGTATATGCCTACGGATTGCTGGGTAATATGGAAATTCTGTGTTTAGCTTTTTGAAGAACCTCCATCAAACTGCTTTCTCTAGTGGCTACACCATTTTACATTCCCACCAGCACTGTGCAAGCCTTCCGGTTTTTCCACATCTTTGCTCACACTTGGTACTTTTCATTTTTCAAATCAGAGCCATCCTGGTAGGTATGAAATGGTATCTCATTGTGGTTTTGACTTGCATTTCCTTAATGACTAATGATGTTGAGCATCTTTTCATGTGCTTATTGGCTATTTGTGTAGCTTCTGTGGAGAAATGTTTATCCAAATCCTTTGTCCTTTTTTTTTTTTTAAGATTTTATTTATTTATGTGACAGAGAGACAGCCAGCGAGAGGGGGAACACAGCAGGGGAGTGGGAGAGGAAGAAGCAGGCTCCCGGCAGAGGAGCCCGATGTGGGGCTCGATCCCAGAACACCGGGATCACGCCCTGAGCCGAAGGCAGACGCTTAACTGTGCCACTCAGGCGGCCCTGTCCATTTTGTAATTGAATGTCTGTCTTTGTTCTTCAGTTGTAGGAGTCTTTTATGTATTCTGGATGTTAACCCTTATCAGATATATAATTTCCAAGTATTTTCTCCCATTTTGTAGGTAGGTGGTCCTTTCATTTTCTTTAAAGTTTTTAATTTTTCACAAAAGTTTTTAATTTTGATGAAGTCCAGTTCATCTGTTTTTTCTTCTGTGGCTCGTGTTTTTGGTGTTATATCTAAGAATCCATTGCCAAATCCAGGGTCATGAAGATTTAGCCTTAAGTTTTCTTCTAAGAATTTTATTGTTTTAGCTCCCATAGTTAAGTCATTGATCCATTTTGGATTAGTTTTGGTATATGGTGTGAACACGGTGAGGTCCCATCTTCACTTTTTGGCATGTTGTCACAGCACCATCTCTGTTGAAGAGACTGTTTTATTCCCATTGATTGGACTTTGCATACCACCTGTTTTTAAAAACTTTTTCCACTTCTCCCCAACGTAGCTGTTGACTAGAGTCATTCTAATCCCTTTATGCTCTCTCTTTGGAACCTGCAGGGCTTATCTCTGTCTGCCTCCTCAGTTTTTGTCCAGAATCCTTTTCTCCTCCATGTTAATGTTCTTATTTTTCCGAGTCCACACTTAATCTCTTCCTCAGAACTCCTGGATTTTGAGCATTTAGTGCCGTTCTTCTCATCTTCTTAATTGCAGTGTAAGATGGGCACGTTTTTGATTGCGTGGCTCATAGGCCTCTGTCTTTTCTCCCCAGCTAGGGGGGTGGTACTCCTTGTGGGCAAGAATTAAGCCTGTACTCTATTTTCCCATGGTGCTTACCCTGGGGAAATACTAATTAAACGACTGAAATATAGTTTTGTTGTGATTTCTATCAGTACATTGTCTTATTTTAAACATAAATTCACTTTCATTTGGTCTTACTGACTAGGGAGCTCTGGCTACACTATCTAAAATAAAAATAAGAGGGGGCGCCTGGGTGGTGCAGTCGTTAGGCGGCTGCCTTCGGCTCGGGGCGTGATCCCGGCATTCTGGGATCGAGCCCCACATCGGGCTCCTCCGCTGGGAGCCTGCTTCTTCCTCTCCCACTCCCCCTGCTTGTGTTCCCTCTCTCGCTGGCTGTCTCTGTCACATAAATAAATAAAATCTTTAAAAAAAAATAAAATAAAATAAAATAAAAATAAGAGTCCGCATCTCTGAGTTTGCTCAGGCTGTCAGACATTCAGTGAACTTGAGTGGCGTTTTCTTTTTCCTAACTAATAAGGCATTGTGTAGTATGCTTGGGAAGTCTGAGGTTGATCTGATAAAAAAGGATATGGATGATGGACAGAGTGCCCTCAACCCTTTTTGGGGGAGTGTGGCAGGGAGACATTCTGGAAGGTTTTTAAAAATCGTATGTTCTTAATTAAGTTAATGTTTCATTTAAAAGAAGTTGGGCTCTAGCCTATTTTTCATGAAACACGTAGGCCCCGCAAGAGTTTTGTTTAACATGTCATCTGTGACTGACATCAGCTCATGGTCTCTCCACCGAGCAGAGCTGGGAGAAGTGGTGCCAGCACTTAGTGCTGCCCCTGAGCTAATGCCTACTGGCTCCATGGTAAACATGGGCCTTTTAATAGACTGGAGACAAAGTGACATTCGGAAGAAACAACATGTCGACAATTTCCTTAATAAATTTTGTACGAACACATTATTTCCACCTAATGGAAATGCAGCTCTCTTAAATAATTGAGAGGCTGTATTCATCAGTGGCGAGTTCAACTGGGATCTCTCTGAGCTAGGACAGTCGCCAGCCCCGTGGAAGGCTGGGTAATTGATATTTTGCACAGGTGGCTCAGCTAGTTTTCTGGTGGGCTCATGCGACACTCCCCTGCAGTCCCCGTGCCCAGTGCTCCTGTGTCGTCCAGGCTGCCACAAAGCAGCTTCACACTGAAAGCTCCAGTTGCAGCCACTGAACTGCCAAGACTAAGAGTTAGTAGTTCATCCTTTTTAACATGGGAGCCAACTCGGTCACTTTTGCCTTGCTGTGGTTTCTTACTCTGTCTGCTGACCAGACACCGCATTCGCGCAAGGCCTTTACTTGAATAAAGAATGTTGAAGTTGAAGGTTCAGCATGCAGCTCATTTTTAGGTGCCAAAAGATAGGAACACGTGCTGAGGAAGCAGCTACAGTGTTTGTGGAATGAAAGATGAGTGAGCAAGTGAACAATGAGAAAACAAGTGCTAGAGGAGGTTGACAGGGTTGTGTCTGAACAAGAGACTTTGGTGTGGACTTTGAAGGAAAGGCAGGAGTGCAGTAAGGGAAGGAGGAATACCCAGAAAACACGAAGGTAAAAAATACACATTACTTTCCTCACAGAAGAAAAAGTGGACTCCTGTTTGCTGTGGTGCCCTTCTGAGGTTTGTGATTGTGTCAGAAAGGTCCCTAGGCAGGGCGTCTGGGTGGCGCAGTAGGTGAAGTGTCTGACTCTTGGTTTTGGCTGAGGTCGTGATCTCAGGGTTGTGAAGTCGGGCTCCATGGTCAGTGTGAAGTCTACTTAAGACTCTCTCTCCTGGGCGCCTGGGTGACTCAGTTGAGCGTCTGCCTGGGATTGAGCCCCACATCTGGCGGGGAGTCTGCTTCTCCCTCTGCCCCTCCCCACTGCTTGTGCACGGGCACTCTCTCTCTCTCTCTCTCTCTGTCTCGCTCAAATAAATAAAATCTTAAAAAAAAAAAAGTCTCCCTCTGCCCCTCCCCCGTCTAAAATGCATAAGTAAATCTTTATTTATTTAAAAAAAACAAAAAGTTCCTAGGCAGTGTGTGTGCCCATGGTCCTAACAACCTTGTGTCCGGGTGGCCTTCCCTCCAAAGGTTGTAGTCTTGGAGCACCTGGGTGGCTCTGTCGGTTGAGTGTCTGACTCTTGATTTCGGCTCAGGTCGTGACCTCAGGGTCATGAGGTCAAGCCCCCCATGGGGCTCTGTGCTCAGTGAGGAGTTGGCTTGAGAGTCTCTCTCTCTTTACCTCTCCCCCTCCTCCCACTCGTGCTGTCCCCGCTCTCCCTCACTCTCTAAAATAAGTAAATCTTAAAAAAAAAAAAAAAAGGCATGTAGTTGTCCCACATTCCCATAGACGGGAGGAGAGCGATGGGGAGCATCACAGGGCGGAGGCACACCTTGAGCCTCGACAGCAATGCGTATGGCTTCTTTGGCTTCTGTTCTTTTTTTTTTTTTTTTTTTTTTGAAGATTTTATTTTTTTATTTAGAGTGAGAGCAAAAGAGAGAGCGTGAGCATGGGATCAAGCCCGACTCAGGGCCTGATCCCATGACCAAGAGTCAGATGCTTAACCTACTGAGCCACCCAGGCGCTCCTACCTCTGTGTACTTCTTAAGGAGCTGTGACCATATCACACTGAAGGCTCAAATTACTTAATTCCTTTTTTTTTTTTTTTAATTTGCAGGTAGTTCCTGAAATGACTGAGCTGTTGAAGAAGAAATGAGTTACCATGTTTTAAGAAGGAAAATATGTCAAAATATTCAACTGAAATAGAAATTCATGGCTACTATAGTAATCATTGGAAAGTATGGAGAGCTACATATCATAATTTGAGAAAAAATTCTCACAGATGCCAGAATGCTTTTTTATGAGCCTCTTATTATATTTCTTTTGGTTATTTGTGGTTCCAAGCAATTATTTTTTAAAATTTTCTAATTCCATATTAAAATATATAATAAACCATTTCCACAGCTTTAAAACTACTAACAGAAGGGGCGCCTGGGTGGCTCAGTCATTAAGTGTCTGCCTTCGGCTCAGGGTGTGATCCCGGTGTTCTGGGATCGAGCCCCACATCGGGCTTCTCTGCTGGGAGCCTGCTTCTTCCTCTCCCACTCCCCCTGCTGTGTTCCCTCTCTCGCTGGCTGTCTCTCTCTGTCACATAAATAAATAAAATCTTAAAAAAAAAAAACTACTAACAGAAATATACCTAGCTTTGTAAAGAAAGAAAATTGACGAAGGGGAGTAAAAATTTATTTTGTCTTTTCCTGTCGTGTTCATGGAGGACTCTGTGTTTTAGGCAAGATTATAAACATGAATGTTCCCTCCAGACTAATCATCTTAATCTAGTTTTTGAGAGAAGAGACCTAGATTGGCAAATTCAGAGTTAAAAAAGCATGGCCACAAAGCATGACTATTATCTTAAATATACTCCAGTCATCAGAAAACCATAAGCACTAGGACAAAAGCAAACCCGACTTAAACCTGAACCTGCTGATTGAATTTAGTTGGCTGACATTAAATTTCATTTTCCATTTCATTTTAAAATTTTGTCAGCTTATAGGACTTTGTGTCTACAAAGGAGAAGTGAGTGGAGAAGGAAGGGCTGCTTGACACAATATGGCCTCTTATGCTAACAGATAGTTTGATATTATAAATGTTAAAATCCCGCTCAGAGAATGCTTTGGCTTTTCTCTGGCCCTCCTGATGCTTCCTTTGGGCTCTCTTAGGAAGCAGCCAAGCATGTGAGATGGCCACATGTGTGGTTAGCTTTGGCTCTCACTCTGCTGCCCTAGGGTGCAACCGAGATGAAGAGTGTCACAGGGGCTAGAAGCCGGTGTGCGTGCCGGCCCAGGAACAGAGGCTGGGGCGGCTTTGGCCTGTCCTGCAGGAAGGTGTCCTGGAAAGGTCAGGGTCAGCAGGCGAATAGAGTGAAGACAGCTGCTACCTGCAGCAGATCTGCAGAAGTTACAGTAGTTAACGGGATTAGGAAAACCGTGGGGAGAGGTGGGAAGTGACCAGTGGTACAGCAGGGGATGGGAGCAGAAGTCGTCAGCCAGTCCCTCTCTGGCCAGCCTGGGGCTTGGCTACTTGAACTCTTTTTGATTTTGTCACACTTGCTGTGAAACACTTCTAGAAGTTAAATGTCTCTGGCATTTCAACCTTCTTGAACCTTATAGGATGAGAGGGGGCAGTAAATGAGCCACAGCATCCCAGAGCATCAGAGCGGAGCGTGACCGGCTGGTTCAGCCCCCTGCTGACATAGGGATACTGAGAGGTGGTGAAGAGAGCTGGGTGACGTCCAAGGCCATGTGGTTTGAACCATTCTTCTGAACGGAGTACCCGTATCTTGTTGCTGTGTTTGAGGCCCTTTGCAGGGGAGCTAACCTTTCTCAGGGGCTTCTCCATTTACCCCGTTGGACACTGTCACTTGGGGACAGGAGAGATGGAAAGGTGACAAGGCAGGGGTGCCCTGAGTCTAGGCTATGCTGGCTTAGGGAGGACCAGTCCCAGGTGGGACCTTTAGATGGTTCCTAGCCTCGAAGTGGAACTGATTGGTCTTTCTCTCGGTTTCCTCCTGGCATGACTGCCATGTCCCACCTCCAGGCAGTTCACTCAGCTGTTCTGCTGGGTACAGCTCATCGTCATCGTAGCATTGCGTACGGAGCTTGAATGCCAGGCCCCACTGTAGCACTTGACACATACTGAACCCCTCAGTCCTCAGCACCCCGTGAGAGTGATGCTGTTATTACCCTGTGTTACAGGTGGGGAAGCTGAGGCTCTACCACTTATAGAACTGGCCCAAATTCAGATAACCTGTAACAAGAGCCCGGATTTGAAACCAGGAAGTCTGGCTTCAGAGCCAGGGTTTTAGCAGTATATGCTTCTGCCTCCCCTCGGCTCAAGGAACAGGGAGACTCGCCGCACAGTAACCTCGGGTAAAAGGCACTGTGTGCTCGGTGCCGGGGGGCAGGGCACACATTCAGGACCCTAGCCGGGGAGGAGAGCCCGTGTTCTGGGCTTGTCTCTCCAGCAGGACTGTATTCAACTCAAAAGACCCCTCTTAAGTGCCCACTTAGGGTTTACCTTAAAAAGGCAGTTGTGTGAGGTGGAGGTAAATTGGTAAAACTATAATACATGCCAGAAGGTGCAGTTTGATGTGTCCTTTTATCCCTGTGGTTTATTGGACGCTGAGCTGTCAGCCCCTGATGACTGTGCCCCTGCCCCAGGCTTCAGGACCCAGAGCCGCAGCTGGAAGCACTGTGGGGAAAGATGGTAGGGGAAGCTTGCGTGTGTGTGTGTGTGTGTTCTGCTTTTCTCCCTACTTTCTTGAAGTCTTTGGTTAACCTTGTACAGGCCCTGCGAGTTTGGCCTTTACCCCCATAGGTCAGTGGTTCTCAAACTTCGCCTTCAAGGAATACTGCCATTTCAGGAGCTAGACCACAAATGGTACTGTGGAAGGTCTTTTTCTGATTTGCAGGGAAAATTGATAGAATTTTCCCAGTCCCAAATCTTGCACACTTTTTTCTGCTATCCCTTGTCCTAGGAATTTAAGCAGATTCCAAGGTGAAGGGACAAGTAGCAAATGGATATTAACTAAGGAGGTCAGCAGCACTGACTCCCTACAGCTTTTGTTTAGTGAACATGTGTGGAATTCTTAAAAATACCTTCTGCTAGTTGATAATTGTTTCTTGTTTGCATGTTAGAACTAAATATATCTGTATATCTAGAATGTTGCAGAAAGTGCTGACTTCCTAAGGCCTTGCCTCCTGAACAAGTCGTAAGCGCCCTCGTAGCAACAGGGAGCCATTGACATTTTTTTTGAGGAGGGTCCCGTAACCTAACCTCAGGGAGTAATTTCAGCTGGTGGGGGGAGAGGACGGAAGCGATTGGGAGGCTGTTGCAGGAATCCTCTGGCCTTATGCCCCAGATGGGTTTGGCTGAAAGCTCTTTGGTTACAGAATGGGTCCCTGGAGACTGTGGAAATGGGTCCAGCGCTGTGGGCGAGGCTGGCGGAGAGTGGGGCTGGCTCCCGGGGCGGCGTGGGAGCCGTGCTGCCGGCCGAGCCTGGGCGTGTCTGTGCGGGGCTGGAGGCCTTGCAGCCCCAACTGCCCTAAGTGCTCTCTGCTCTCTCTCTGAAAGGGATGATCAGCTTGGTTGCATTTCACGCTGGCTCTCACAAGGGATTTTTGTTTTGCTCTACATAAAAGTGGGCTTAAAAGGCTGGGAAACCTGAAGAACACTATTGATTACAACAGATGGATTTGGTTAGCTGCTGCTGAGCTAAAGGGGGCTTGACTGATAACCTTGTAAGAAGCCCATATCGGGTGATATACTGCCACAATTTCATAGAGCCCTAGGTTTTAAAAAATGTTTTGGGGGGAGTACAAGTGAAAAGTTGCTGATAACTGTTGGTTTATAAAACATTCTCATGTAAGTCACCCCATCAGAGGTGAGAAGGGTAGGAAAGAGTGAAGAAATCAGGCTCTCAGAAGAGAAGTGCCCCAGGTCACAAAGCAAATGGTAAAACTAGAACACAAACCATTATTTTTGGCAAATATTATTTATTAAGAATCTACTAGGGGCATTATACAGCCTTCTCTAATACAACGATCCCTCAATGGGTATCCTCACCCATACTCTCTGGATGGACAGACGGGCTGAGAGGTCCGTGACCCGCGAGGCGCAGTCAGTGAGATGTGCGGCCTGAACAGGACATCAGGTCTGGAGAACTTGGCCTTTCCACCGTACCAGGCTGCCTCCCAGTGTCTCCCAGCTTCTCCAGGACTCTCTTCTGGCTGGTATTGCCTCAAAACAGCGAGCTTGTCATTAGAAGCATGGTACAGAGATGGAATTGGGAGTTTATTAGGAGGGAAGCCGGCAGTTACTTTCCGTGGTGCCTGGACTGGTGAGCGGCCAGGTCCTAGTGAGGCTTCACTGCCCTGGGTTTCACCTTTGCCTCCCACAGCTGGCCGTGTGGTTAAAGGCAGGCTTCCTACTGACTTCCAGGGCACCCGCCTCCGGCCTGGAGAGCTGTTCTTCCCAGTGTGGGGCTGCATGGGGATCGCTGGGGTCTGGGACTGGAGACACTGAGTGGGCTGCTCACAGGGACACTTGTGCT